>NW_005187409.1:6540374-6553852 GCF_000239375.1 Pundamilia nyererei | reverse complement strand
ATATCTGTCAAAAACATATGCCCAGAAAGACCAACCTAAGACAAAACGTAAAGTGCCAGAGGAAACAAATGGAGCAACCCTGCATTTGGACTTCAGGTACAGAGTCACAACATGGACTTATACACATTTTTAAAAAGTCTATGTAACTACAAAAACAAGTTTTCCTATTTTGTTCTTTAAAAGAGCCACACTGTTCCAAGTTGACCATGACAAGGAGAAGTAAAAGAGGTTCAACATGTCAAGTACCGTGCCTTGAGGTCAACTACAACATCTGATCGAACACTGACACACCACGAGTCAGACAGCTCCATCTGATTCTGCACCCATCAGTCAACGTGACTCACTCACTCCTGTCAGGGGATATCTGATCATACTCACATGTAAGCAACAATATAGCCTCTGTCCACTTAATTAAAATCTAGTCAGTAACAGAGGCACCTGCACCAGCTCCCACTGAAACAAGATATTCACTGCTGAAACGCACATCTGTTCACACATCTCAAAGTAACTAACTGCAATTTGCTCTCAAGTCAGTTTGATGCCACTGGTGGTAGTTTAAGCTGAGCATGGCTTGTAATGGGATTGAAGCTTTAGCCTCCTAATCCACTTACATCCTAACACACACACACACACACACACACACACACACAGTTAACATGCACGAACGTAGATGGACACACACACACACACATTAGGCCCTTCGGGGATTAACCTGTACACCTCAAGAGAGCAGACACAATTGTAGTCTGTGTCGGCAGCACGCATCAACAATCAAACAAGGACTTGCAGACAGACTTATTAGTGGTGGCACCTGGAGCACATGAGTCAGCTACAGGTAAAGTGATAGGTACAGGAAGCCCGTGTAAAACACATTGTGTGCATTTGTGCCTTAATGAAACCAGTGTTTGTGAGTTCAGGCACACAAACAGGCTGACAGTTATCCCCACCCAGGCACTTTCCTAACAAAAACAAGTCCACACAGGACTCACACAACAGGTTCACAGGCTGACAAGCTAATAATCCCAGGATGTGTGGCAGGCTGCAAATGGAAGACCATTAACCTCAGAGAGTTCTGCAACATATACATACACGTCTAACCAAACAGGTTTCCAATTATGCTCCGGGACACGGGAGAGCTCCTAATCGTAATTACTGTGCAATCTGCTCCCTTCTCCAGCTGAAAAATATGGATGCTACCCGCAGAAAGGAGGCATCAGCTGCAACGATAAGTAGGTCAAACCACAGTTAAGTGCAGACAGGCAAAAAACAAAAAAAAACGCTCGAGCATCACACTGCCATATCTGCTTGAACACCCCAAAACCTATCACCTGCAAGATCAGCTAACTGCTAGCACCCCTTCTGAAATCCCACGCAATGTCGGGAATTGATTTGCTAGCGTTAAGATAGCAGCGTGGGGCAGGAGCGACGCGGCGAGCTGGCACACAGAGACATAAATAAAAGGCGAACAAAGACCACGCATTTGACTTACTCTGTAGTTGCGCTAGCGCTACTACACAAATAAATGACAACGCCGGAGATCAAATCAGCCCAAGTTGGCGTGAATGCTCGCTCAGCACCCGCATGACCTCGTTTGGCTGTCTTGCAGCGTTAGCATCACAATAACCCACATAGCCGTCCCAGATCGCTGCCAAAAAAATAGCCAGGCTAGCGTTAGGGTAGCAAAAACAGATTAGGCATGGGAATATTCGGTTAAAGCGTCCTTCACAGTCAGGTCTGACGGTTTTCTTTGTTTTATCTCCTGGCACCAAAGGCTTGTTTGAGTCCTGCACGGCGAGCAACAGAGGGTCTCGATTTGAACTTTACGTTAGCATCGTTAGCTAGCCGTGGAGAGTCGATGCTGTGACCACTCCTTGCCAGCGCTGCAGTGCACCCATAATTTGATGGAGGGGGGGAAAACGCGACCCCCAGCACACGCAGCCATATGGTAACATTTACGAATTTACTCACCTGCTCTTGAAAAGCCTGCCCCTTCCAGACGGTCGTTTTTTTTTTGTTGGTTTTTTTTTCTGTTTTCTGCCCTCTTTTTTCCCCCTCCTTCTCCGGGTTCTGGGTCAAGCTCGTTAAAGACCGAGCGACATCACCGAGTTTTCTATCAAAAGAGAGGGCGGGATCAACGGCTACCGTAAAGACACAGGCGCACACAAAATTCCTCCTCTCATACAGGTGTTTTTACGAGGTGGGCGCAGTCGCTCAGCAGTCTGCTATCACAAAAGGGACAAAATTTAAAGTATCCCCTCCCAGATGAAACGTACACTGGCTGGTATGAGAAAGACTATTACAACAAAACGGAAGTGAGGGATTTAAATTGTGTTGTGGAATATAGAAGCTACCTCCCACCGCCTCTTATCTCCTCCCATTCATTCCCCTCAGTGGCCACACACACACACTGATGTCATTTCATTGATTGCCCAAGAACAATAGTCTGGGAGGAAGCACCACTTTCATGGGGAAGTACAACAACAGCATTCCTCACCAAGTCGCCAAAACTACTGGTATTAAAAACCGCTATCAACGGCCATCGTGCACATGTTACGCATGCGCTTGGTCTGCTGGTAAACATGCTTCTTTACATGAATCATGCTTGACCACAGCTATTTAAAGGATTTAAGGCTTAGTGCATGACTATACCTCTAAGGGTTTGTTTTTTATTTTTATTTTTACTATTTTGAATTTTAGTGTCTTTTTTAACACTTTGAGTCAAGTCTCTTTTTTAATACAGTCTGACTTTCCAGAGCTTTCGGTAAAATCAAAGAAAAAACAAACTACAAACTCTTAAGCAATACTTAAGTGTGGGTAGGGTGGAAAGAGGAACAATGTGAGGAATTTCCCCCAGTTTCCTTGAGAGTCCCCCCACCCACAGTGATTCAGTGTGACCAGGCCTTAAGACATTATAAGTGCTGGGGGGGGGAACAACACTGCACTCTAGAGGTATAAAATGAAACTCTTCAGGCATCGAGTAAAAAAGCAACTATATTTATTCAGAATATCCACACTGACTAGCATATCATTGCCCTATCTATCCAGGAAGTACAAAAAAAGAGGAAAAAAGCTGCAAAAAATGACAACAGTAGAGGTAGTGCGTTTTTAAAGGGAATAATACACATGTAAAAACAACTGTTATAAGTAATGATTCATGTTTTTCGTTCTCAATTTGTTTGAAGTTCAGTCTGAATTAAATCTTATTATTTGAGGAAGCTCGGCAGTTAGTTAAAAGTATCCCTATAGTATATAAAAGCAGCTTTACATCAGTGGATTTGAACTAAGCCCGGTAACTTCAGGGTTAACCTTTATTCACTTCTTGCAGGTTGGACATCGCCATGGTAACTCATGCAGCAGACCAGTGTGGGTTATATTTGAGATTAGAGATCAACAGGTATAAAATCACCACCTATCAGCTATCAGATCTTTAAACAGAATTGTGATATTGATGCATCTGTTAACTTACACCGTCTGCATTTTTGGCCAGCTTTCTTTCCTAGCTTCAACTTGCTATATTATTAAAAACAGTAGGTGTTTTCCAGTCTTACTAACAAAAACACTTGAAGCATACACGCAGTCCTACTGCTGCTTTGTCTGCAGAATCCGTGTTACTTTCAGTTTGTATTGTGTGTGTAACTGCTTCATAGTTTTCTAATACTACAGTTTGATCTTCTTGTGTAAAATCAGCCACTCTGCTGTCACTTATCCATCTTTGTAATTGGTCAGATTCTGCCAACGCCACCTCTTTGATATGAACACAGAGAGGAAACCCTAAGTTAGCCAGCTGATAGCCAGCTTCATGTGACTGCTTATCCTGATTACTAGTGTTAGAATAAGTGAATCCAGATACAGGGAATAACCTGAGTATGCTGAACGTGCTTCCTAGAACAGAGTCTGGGGTCAGAAAACAGAAATTTAATATATATCAGTTTGCTGCAGTGGGCAAATCATTGAGCTGGAATGCTTTATAACACTGTATTAAATGTGGTGCATAAATAAAATTCAGAAATGCTCAAATCTGGCCACAAACAGTCTTGTCGTGGTGCTTTATCGATACAGAAGTCTGCTATAAAATAGACTTTAACCCCTTAATGCGTAGCGTATCATATTTGACAGCAATTTCTGAGATTTCTAGTGTAATCTTCCCCCTGACAAACCTAAATAAATTTTTAAACATTTTTAAGGTACTAACGCAAAAAACGAGCAAATATGAAACAAAGTTAAACTCATATATGCAAATTAGTATTCAAATATTATTTTTAAAAACTTGTCCGAATGTTCAATAATTTCATTAAACATTTTCTGGCAATTATTTTGTGGTCCAAGCTTCAAATGATAACTGATATCCCATTTTGAAATAACATAGACCAAAACAGAAGTAATCCACAGTCACCCACTGCTAACTGTGACATGGTTCTTTATTTCAGTGTCTTCATTTGAGGATCTGTTGTGCACGCTCGAGAATAGAAAGCCGGTTTTCCTATAGTTAAAAAATCTGAACAGCGTTTGTGTCAGCGTATCTGGAATCTACAAGTGCGCGTGATCCAAAACAGTTTTACACTGTGGCACAAATGACAGTAAAAGTGCTTCTAAACTGCAAAGTCTATCAAGTCTTTCTAGTTCGTTGGGGTCAGAGCGCCCCGTTGGTGTGTGTGATCATGTGTCTGCGAAGGTTGCTGGGGTTGTTGAAACTGGCTGTGCACTGACTGCAGGTGTACGGCTTCTCTCCGGAGTGTGTCCGCAGGTGGATCTTCAGACTGCCGTTCTGGGTGAAGCGTTTTCCACATTGCGCACATGCATACGGCTTCTCGCCCGTGTGAATGCGCATGTGGATGCTAAGTGTGGTCTTGTTGACAAACGACTTGCCGCACAGAGAGCAAGGGACCGGAGACTCCCCGGTGTGACTCGCGCGATGTACGATGAGGTCTTCGCGGCTGTGGAAGCGCTCGCCACAGAAGTTGCAGTCCAGGGATTTGTTGGCGGTGTGAGGGAAGACGTTCTGCTGCTGTGGGAACTGGCTCATGTGGCTGGGGTGCCCCACTTGACCCTCAGTTACTACTAGTGGCGATTTCAATCCAGGGTTCAATGCTGTCGGAGCCATTTGTGTGGAATTATTTCTTTCAAGTTGGTTGTTTCTCACCAGTCCGGCACTGTTATCCTGTGTGACTCTCATTGGAGCTCTGTCACTTGCGCCGGTGGTGAAATTCAGGAGGTTGTCGTGGCCGACGTTGTGGTCGGACAGAGAGCTAAAAGCCTGAAGCTCAGACGCAGAGAAGAGGGTGTCACTTTCATCCTGTAGAGGCCCTTCGCCTCGGCCGTGAACGCACACGATTCTCAGCTCCTCGTTATCACCTGTCGAGCAAGAGGAACCAGCTGGCTCCAAATTCTGAGCTCCTGTTGCAACACCGCCCTGCAGACTGTGGTTTCTAAAGTCACCCTGATCTGAAAAGACAGAGAATAGCATCTTTAAAGGCCACTATGAAACAGAAGCGCTTAGGCCAGTCTTACTCAGCACTCATCAATGAGGAACTGCTTGTGTGTAATTTAGAAAGAGAGACTTTCTATCAGATGCTTGACGTCTGATCTACTTTCTTCCTCCTATTCTCGGCTTGCCTGGTATAATTGTTTTTCATCCCTAAGATAGAAGATAGACAATCTAGGCTTTTAGAATCTGTGTGCTGTTGTGATGACAAGTAAAGACATAAAATACAAATAAAAATAATAATTAATCAGCCCTTTAAGCTCACTTAAAAATCCTACTCACCACCAACATCTGGCCCACATCCACCCACATCATCCTCATCTTTGATTAGAATGACATCTGGACTCTCCACATCTGCACACTAGCACATTAAGGACAGCTATGCATGAGCAAACTAGATTTCAAACAGAGCTACTGCTATTCATTTATGGACTGCATGTACCTGCACTTGAGCTGCTGAGGAGGTGGTCTTTTTCTCCGACTGCAGGACGATAGAAGCAGCTTCCCCACCCGCCTTTTGAGCCACTTGTGATTTGATGAGAACTGAAGAAGAAAAGGAAAATACATTTTTATTATTCATTAATCTTTATTTAACCAGGAAGTGAAACTCCTTAGATTAAGAATGTCTTTTGCGAGAGTGTCCTGTCCCCAGATATGCACAGATTTGAACCCAGGACCCTACTACTTTGAGGGTAACTTAAATAACTGTGACCACAGATGGTGTTGATGTAGTCACAGAAGAGCAACAATCATACCTTTACTGTCCTCAAACCCACAACTGTTTTATTAGCTGTACTGTTGCACCACCCAGGAAAGACTTGTGGTGGTTAGTTTTATTTAAAGCAATGTTAACTGCAATGCTAGTGAATGTATAAATCACTGAACTACAGAGCCACACTGAATATGCACGCTTCAAAGCATTTTTATTCGCTGACACTTATAGAGTGTGACAGGCCTGGTGGTGCAGTGGTCAGTATTGTCATCTCACAGCAAGACGATCCTGCTTTGAATTCAGACTATGTGGAGTTTGTGTGTTCTTTCTGCGTGGGTTCTTTACAGGTACTCTAGTTTTCACCCACAGTCCAGAGATTAGATTCATTGTCACACTTACAGTCTAAATGTAAAAGTTTTCCCTGCAACCCTGAACTAGATAAGCAGAAGAAACTGTAAGCTTATAAAGTCTTTAAAATACAGAACAATTTTGCAGCACTATGCAGGTTCCTCATCTTGTGCAGCCCAGAGTTATTACAGCTGATCATTTTTTAATATTTCTAATATTATTTCTTTTTTGAGTTTATACCCTCAGTTCAGTTTGGTTTGATTTCAGAAAATGGTTAGTTTTTATAACTAGTTTCTGTGTTACTTTTACCTCAAGATTGATCAAAACCTGAACTAAACACAGTACTTTTGAAGAGGTGAGTCACAGTCATTTAGACATCCTGGTCTCAACAAATATTTGCACCAAAGCCTTACTGCACAGTTTGTAATACCAAATATGGACAAGTCCTCCATATTTTTATTAAATATTTGATTTACTTTCAGTTAGCTATTTGTTCATCTGTTGGTATCAGTATTTATACGAGCTGAAAACGAAAGATTTTAAGAGTCAAGAATAGACGGGGGGGAGGCAACTTCCCTGTTGGTGTCACATGTGTTTGCTGAAACGAGCTGACAGGAATAAAATGAAGGAAGTTCAACACACAGCCAGGTTTTCTTTGCATTAGCTGGCTCAATAACGCCTAATACCCCCAGCGGAGATAACAAGCATCACAAAAGCAGGCTCTGTGTGCGCTCACAGAAAAACGAGTGTTTCACATGTCATATGATTCCTCTTTGCACAAAATGATCCCTGTGAGTGTCGCCTACTCCAGTCAAAGGTCTTGTCAGAGGATGATGATAAAATAGTGATAAAAAAGACATTAATTAAGTGCCTTGAGCTCACAGTTGCTGTGATTTGGAGCTATGCCCATAAGACTGAATTCAAAATTGAAGTGAATTGCATAAAAAATAAAACTGTAAACTAAGAAAAGGATTAATGCTGCAGAAAATTATTAATTAAGCAATCCAGACACTTTTGAGACACAGACAGCTCTGACTTTAAGCTTGATATAAAGTCGGTATGCTATTAATCAACCCTCAGATTCATGCAGAGAGTAAAAGAGTCAATTAATGAGAGATAACAAATGTTAGGGAAATCTGTTTATGTTCTGCGTCTGCAAAAAAAACAAGTTGACATGTCGACACCAAATATGATATGGAACTTAAAACTCAGGGAATTAATGGCATTTCTCTACGGTCTCTGTGGTTTACGCCACTCAATTACCTGACAGTGAACACAATAAAAGTGACAAAACATTACTTTTCCTTTAAAAAAAATGTCTATAAAGGAAATGTAATATGAAAGATCATGTAAGACATTGATTTTTAATTCATCGTATTAGTGATTTATGATAACATAGAATATGTCCATAAATAACCTGTGTACCTGAGTCTTTGATTCTTTATGGGTTGATTGTGGTGAAGACTAAATGTATTTAAAGGGACAGACACATGTTCTGAGTTGAGGTTGGACTTGTTATAATTCAGCATCACATACTTTAAGCGGAAATTCCACTTAACAATTATTTTAGACTGAGGCTTTGAATGAGCGTATCGAAATATGTCTTTATTTATTTGTGTATTTGTTTGTTTATTTATGTTTCGGTTTAGCTGACCATTATTAAGTTTAAGTAAGTGAGTGAATTCACATTTAATAAGCCGAATAAACTTTTATCACCACAATAAAAAACCCGCTGGTTCTGTTATCTGTGTCACATGACCAGGGCCAGCTGTGTCTGATGCGCGATACTACTCCGCACATCTGCATTTTCATAATCAACTCGTTAAACTAGCTAAAACAGCTGTTGTATACGTTATTAGTTTGAAGTAACTAGCGGTGGGTATTTAATAGTTAATTATATAAATGGCGGGGGCGGAATGTTATTTGTTACTCGAGTATGAAGTACTTTTAAAGTGAAAGTATCGTTACCTTGTGGCTTAGCTCGTGGTTTGGTTATGTTTCCTCTGATGGGAGAAAAGCGGCTCGCTGGTCGATTAGTTCTGGTTTGTAGCCTGAGGGAGAAGAGCTCACTCCTCATAACCTTCATCCTCGTCCTCAGGTTTTCGTTTTCCTTCAAGCTCTGGGTTAAATGCAGACGGAGAGACGCCGAGCTCTCCGAGAACAGCTGGCTGATTTCTGCCACCGCCGCTTTCACCAGCACGTCCATAATGGACAAAAGCTGTGACTCCAGATTCAGGCTCCCCGGTGGCATGTTTGTGGACATGTTTCACTTTGCTGCCACCGAGATTTGTGTTGAAAAAAGGGCGCAACACGGTCAGTAGGTTAGCTTAACAAAAGAGACAACACAATGGCCTTCCTGGTAGCATGATGCTGATTACCGTAATACCCAGAAAGCAGGGACACTGGGGGGTGATGCTTGGCTGGTGATGATGTTTGTTTGAAGAAACCAATTTCTGTAGTTTTGAAGGCAATTCTTGGTTGATATAGTTTTAGTTGCTCAACAGTTGGCTTTGTGGTATTAGTTTGTTTCGATAAAGCGAATTGTTTCAATGGGTTTACATTTTAAAAAGGCCTTCCAGGAAAGAACATGTCTCTCCACATATTTAAACATAATGATGACTTTACATGTGAGGGGGAGTTACCTCATCTATATAGATTAATGTTTCCCCAGTACCATCACAGGAGTAATGATAGCTGTTCGCTTTCCGCTTTAGTTTGGGGGATGTGGGGGATCTACGATTAACAAAATCAATATTAAATTTGAATTGGATAGACCTACACTTGGTCTCTGGCCCTCTTAAATAAGCTCTGGCCCAGAGAAACCTGCTTTGGGGTGTTGTTTACATTCAATTTAATGGAGGATAGTGTTATAAATTGCATTAGCAGACCAACTTTTCTTTTGGAAGCTTTTCACAGCTCTTGTAGCATCTTTTGTCTGCCTGAAAACCCTGAACATTTGCCCGCACAATCTTTCACAGTGTCATAACCCCCTCCCCACTGTTACCTTGTTCACAGTAACAATCTGGAACAACTCAAAATTTTAACATCTGACCAGAAATAGTTTAACCTTTTCATGTGTATTATGAAAAAAGTAAATCCGTCACACACTCTCTCAAGGTTTTCTTATTGCACAAGCAGCTTTTTAATTCACAAGATCTTTGTTTCATTGTTATTTTTTCATAGATACACAGCAATTTCTTGCTTTTCGTGCCCAGAACAACATAAAAAACAGCATATCCGTAAATGGAAAAAACACACGCAGAAGTACATTTTCAAACACGCTGTAACTACGAGACATCATCATCACCAGTATTTTAGTTTTGAGTGATTTTTTGTTGTACCTCATTACTCCGACAGTAGTCAGTCCAACAATGTCAGACTAAGACTTGCTCCTTGTAGTACCATAAACAATCTTTTTGGTCTTTTCAGTCTTTGTGTTTGCCAGTGTCTGTCTAAGACTCTGCCTCGACTGATGAACTCTGACCTTCCTCCACCACACAGCTCTTTGATGGACTCCCTTCCTCATTAGTGCCCTCCATCTCTGTACCGTCTACTGGTTTATCCTCCTGACTGCTCATCGTCTCGTTCTCAGCGGACTCTTCCTCATCTTTCTCTGGCGACACCTCTCCTGCTGCATCATCTCCTTTGTCCTTCTCTTCCTCCTCGTTACCAGCCTTCTCTTTCTCCCCCTTCTCTTTGTCCTTCCTCTCTTTCTCTATTTTGGAGAGGCTGTGGCACAGGGACTGGACATATGTGAACACACACATTGGGTCTGGGTTGTTACCCATCATGAGCATGTCACTCACTTCCAGCAGAGGGCAGCAGTCAGCCAAGGACCTGTCAGGGATACACAAAGGAGGGGAAAGGATAAGGTTGAGGTGACAAGGTGGCAGTCATTCATAGTAATATGAATAAGAGATTTCTAACCAGGTGCATTTACATTAACAGTGTCATTCCATACATTGTTTTCCTGAAACTTTCTTTTTTGGACAGCCAACATGCAGAATTTTATTTTAGTTACATTCTTTTCACAGCAGTTCTCCTTTTGTATTTTTCACCGTGACCTTGTTATATTATGTTCTGCATGTAAAGTTCCGACTCTTAAATATTGTAATTGTGTTATTCAGTCTTAGCTGAACTGAACTGAGAGAAGAAAGAATGAAGAAATCCATACTCTGCAGTTTTGAAGGCCAGAGTGAAGTTTTTCTCCCTCTCCTCTGGCTTCAGTGAGCTGTATTCAAAAGCATCTGGAAAGAAGCGATGAATCAGAGCGCAGAATGCCATCCCATTGCACCAGGATGACGAGAAGTTTTCTATGTTGATGCCCTAAAAAATGCAAGAGACAGACACATGGGAAGAGCATCTTAAATTAGGTCTTCTTTTATCTCTGGATCTAGAATGCGGATGTGTCGCATTAGATAAAGATTTAATGCTGAGCTCACCTCGTAGTTCCGAGTCTTGTTGCGACACCACTGAAGTATCTTCTGTTTGATTGAAGCTCCTGTAGCCACAGCAGCAGATGACTTCTGAATCTTGAAGTTGCGAGGTATTGGTGTCCTAGCAGTGTTGCAACACAGTTTCTGATTTAACCTCTTGAGGAACATTTTTAACTGTCACACTCTAATTTGAGGTACTAAGCATCATGTAGTTACTCACTCTGGTGCGCCCTTCTGGAACTTGGCGATGATGTCGTTTTTAGCAGACGCTCTTATGGAGCGTGCAGAGGGTCTTGGTCGAGAGAGAGAAGAGGAGGGGGGACCACTCTTTCTTTTGGGCTTTGCCTGCTTTTCTGCTTCTTTTGTCTTTCCTTTGTCCTTTGGCTCTGCATCTTCCTCCGTCACTTGTTTTTTCTTCTCTGCCTCTTGTTCTTTCACATCTTTACCTTCTTCCTTTTTCTCTTTCTCTTTGTCCTTCATGTCCTCTCCATCTTTTCCAGTCTCACTACTCTGGATCTCTGCCACTTGCCCTCCTTTCTCGGTTTCTTCTGCATCCTCCTCTTTATCTTTTCCTTCACGTTCAGAATCCTTCACCTCAGCACCAGTAGATGCTTTCTCCTTATCTTGTGCATCTGCTTCAGTATTGCCTTCACTAGACTGTGACACAGTCTGAGGTTTCTTTGTGTCTCCTGACGTCTCCTTTTCTGCCTCTTCTGATACAGTATCTTCCTCAACCTTATCCTCAGTCTCCATTACCCTCTGACCTTCTGCTCCTTCCCCCAAGTCTTTATTCTCCACCTCTGGCTCGCCGGCCTGTGCAAAAATAAATATGTGACAAACACTCGTAATACATGTCTGTGACAATAGTTCTATCACTTCTAAATTCTAGCCTTATACCAAGGCATCAAGACAAGGTGGAGTTTAAGGTGGAGTATTCAGTATAAGTAACAGTGTAGGTTACACAGTAATTTTCTTTGCTATTTCCTTTCCCTGGGTTTGGGTGTAGAAGGGTATCCCATATAGAATTTTGCCAGATCAGAGATCCAGATTTACCTGCTGTGGTGACCCCTTGTGAAGAAGGGAGAAGCTTCTTCATAGTCATTTCTCTGTGGGGGCACTACATCACATGTTTTCTTTTCAGCATGACTCAGAGGATAGTCTTCCTCTTTTCTTTCAGTTATTTACATCTCGGATAACTATCTTCTTCTTTTCAGTCTTGTAAAGAGGATTTTTTCTGTTTCTTTCATGAAAAAATGTATGAAGAATGAACAAAAGTTTATTGTGTTTTTTATTTTATTTATTTCAGATTTGTAATGCGAGCCATTAGTTCATTTGCTGTGTGTTGTTTTTTGTTTTTTTTAGGTATTTCTTTCATTAACTCTGATTTGTATTTTTAAAATTATTCTTTGTGAATTTTCTGTGTTCTTCAGTTCTTGGTCTTGCTATGTGAAACGTTTGAGCTGTTTACATGAAAGCTGCTGTATAAATAAAGTGGACTTTCCACAAGTTACTCGAGGGATAACACAGTCCTTGTAATGTGAGACCTGGAGCTCTGGGATTTGTTGAGTATTATAAATATACACCTCAGAGTTGGAACTTTCAAGGGGAAAATTGGCCTTTTACAGTTTTAAAACCAATGATCTCACATCATATGTTAAAAATCTTCATACAAAAAAAATGTAATGCATACATTATTATTTCCTCATGATTAAATAGGCCCATGTACCCTGTTTCTTAATGACACACCAGGTCAGGCATCACAGCAGTGACTCATCAGTGGGAATAGGAAACTCCAACGTTGTATGTGTGGCTTAGTGTGTGTCATGTGCACTACTTTGCATAACTTCTGTGAGTGTGTATTTACGTGTGTATGTGTCATTCTTCAGCCAGTAGTAAGAACAGGTGTAGCAAATGCAGCCAACAACCCCTTCTCCCGCTCTGCTGTCCCAACACAGCACCTGCTACAGCCACGAACACTCTCACTGCTTTTTCCCAGTACAGAACATGATGGACAGTCATTGTGGGTGAATGTGAAAATGTTAATGAACATGTTAAATAAATAAATAAATGATACAGACCTGGTTGCTGTTGTTGTTGGTGTCAGTGGGATTGGTTGATTCCGTGGAACCGGATGTGTCCTGTTTGGGTGATTCTCCATCCATGGTGTCCATAAATGTGTGTGTATCAGCTGGATTAGAGGTCAGATCAGACTTTGGTACACTAACGTTTTAATTTAGTCAAAGGTGAAAGCCCCTCTTAATGTCTCTGTGTCCCACTACTCCTGTCTGCCTTTCTCCCCTTCTCAGCAACACGGTCCTGAGTTTTAACACGTGTGTGTGTGTGTGTGTGTGTTGGTTTGTGAATATCCGCCTTCACCCGACACCCCCGCCCTCTGCTTTGTAAGGATTCCTGTGCTTCTTTATCTGACCTTTTGGACAACACAGGTTCCCGAAATAGAGTTACAGTGACATAGGCTCAGTCCTCCAGGCCGGACAGCTGC
>NW_005187409.1:6536822-6540240 GCF_000239375.1 Pundamilia nyererei | reverse complement strand
TACTGTTGGGATGCTTAAATTAATAAAATTAAAAGCAACAGTTCAACATTTGGGAAACTTATACTTATAGCAAAAGGTCAAGAAAAGGAAACATGAAACACAAATCAGCGTGAGTGGGCTATCTCAGCTCTGTTCAAAGCAATAAAATCCACCTAAATTTTTAAGAAATTACACACTTTTATTTTATTTTTTTGAAAAAAAATAAATGTACTTGACAATAAATTTTTCAGCCCTGAAACCCAAATGTGACTTTTGATGGCCTTTTCTTAGTGAATGTACATAATTTCCCTTACAGTAGGCTTTCTTTCTTGAGTGGAATCAAATGGTCCATGTATCATTTCGCTCTAAACTCACTGCAGCTCTCCTGTCAACACCTTGTACATCACAACTCAAATCACAGCTCTTCATCTAATGTAACCTGGATGTTTGTGAAAGAAGGAGCCATGTGGCAAAGGGAGGGGGAGTTCAGCTATTTATAGTTACCCTCCTATAATCTAGTAGATTTCAGAATCTGTACATATGTGGAGGATTCAAATTATTGTCTGTAGCTTAGGTGAAAGGTTTTCAAGTGATTCCCTTGTACTGCTTGTGTGTCCACATTTTTTGCAATTCCCACCAGGGAAAGTAAACCCTTCCAGTATTTTTATGTTAAATACTTGAAAGCATATATAGGTTACTGCCAGTGTGAGATCCACCTTAACATATAGATCTACAACTTACAAAACTGAATGCCCTTCTTGACAGCCTGAGCAGGGTAAACTTGCTTATACCAGGCCATAAGTGGGACTGTCCACTTATGGGTCACTACAGGTTGCCAACAGAAAACCCAAGTGGTTCCCTTAAGGTCATAAACCCCACATGGGCAGGTCTAAATTCAGGCGCGCATTCGGTCTTTTAAAAGATCATAAATTGAGCCCAGTAGTTGCATTACATGCAATTTCTACAACCTTAGTCGTTCCCGCACCACCACTAATAAGAAAAGTGACCAGGAGTATTTCACAAGACTTTATTGATTAAACTTGTACTCATGCCTTTGAGAGTCAGCTAGTATTTTATCTGGAAGGAAAGAGGGAAAGAGTTAGTACAGTTACAATATGCAGATTGTGACATGTAGGCATTTTAGGAAACATACCTGCGTAACACCTGTGTAGGAAGAAGCGGGTACCATTTGTGCTCCAACCTGGTAGTAACCTCCCACCACTGGACTGCTCACATACAAGCTGGGAGTCTGAAGGCTCTGAGCTGCTCCAACAGCCCCCACTGACTGTGCAAAGCCGGGGTAGGGGTGGTCTTTCAGGTAGTGAGTGCTGTGAGAGTAGTCTCGTCCCTGCTCGTAGTCCTGGCTGAAGTGACTGACTGTGCCCGCAGGGTACTGGCCAGTCGGGAACAATAAGTCAAAGGATGGATACGGACTACCCCACAGTCCACCCATTCCAAACTGTCCTGTGGCAAAGCCTGGGGATGCCAGTCCACCCGCAGCAGCAAAAGCGTCCATCGTAGCTGGGACAGTCCTGCGACCTAGTTCTTCTGTCTCCGACTGGTAGTCCCCAGCCTCAGCAGCCTTCTCATAGTGGGACAACTCTCCTGGTTGGTACGCAGGTACTGGTGGTAGAAGAGCACCAGGCTCATCAGCTGTGCCAGAGGCAAGGCTTTGAGGGTTGGGTGATGATTCCTCACTGAGCTTGGGAGGTGGGACAGCCCAGTTGATTTCTGAGAACAGCAAAATTTAAGCCAAGGTTACCAAGGATTCGGGTCAGGAGATCCTAATGACGGGGGTGGCTGTAGCTCAGGTGGCAGAGCAGGTCAGCTACTAATCAGAAGGTTGGTGGTTCGATCCCAGGCTGCCTCCTGGCTGCATGCCAAATATCCTTGGGCAAGATACTAACCCCATGTTTGCCTACTGGTGGTGGTCAGAGGGCCCGGTGGCGCCAGTGTCCGGCAGCCTCGCCTCTGTCAGTGCGCCCCAGGGTGGCTGTGGCTACAATGTAGCTTGCCATCACCAGTGTGTGAATGTGTGTGTGAATGGGTGAATGACTGAATGTAGTGTAAAGCGCTTTGGGGTCCTTAGGGACTAGAAAAGCGCTATACAAATGCAGGCCATTTACCATAATGATTGCATTTATACTGCATCATCACACTAGGTACCAGCTGCAGGTTGAGAAGTTGCTCCAGTTTGTGCAGAGCCAGCTGTGCTTCCTCCTGCCTGAGCAGGAGCGGAGTAACTGGAACCGGTGTATGGTGCTGCCACACTTTGAGCAGCATGTGAGAAACCAGGCTGCTGCACTGCAACACCTCCATATGGAGCACTATAAGGCACAGCTACAGAGGAGGGGTATGGATAAGGTCCTCCCTGGCTTAGGGCAACATTAGCACCAGTATTTGCGCTGCTACCTCGAGTAGAAACACCAGCATTTGAACCTTTTGAAAGAGAAAGCCACACAGCACTTGCTGGTAATGTTCACAATAAATGTTTGTAGTGCATCATGAAAGATTCCATTATTTACCAGCTGCAGGTCGAGCAGCACCTCCACCCTGTGTGGAGCCAGTCGTGTATCCTCCAGCCTGGGCAGGACCAGAAGAACTGGAGCCAGTATATAATACTGGCACGCTCTGGGGAGCATATTGATAGACACCAGGCTGCTGCACTGCAACCCCTCCATACAGAGTATTGTAAGGTACAACCACAGAGGATGGGTATGCATAAGGTCCTCCCCGAGTCAAGGCAACATTACCTGCAGTGTTACTGCTACCGGGGGAAGCACCAACATTTAAGTCTAGGAGAAAGCAGAATGCCTTTTTGTAATGAGAGCAATGCACATTTAAACTCATGAAATTTTTCACTGGTTATAAGCTGCAGGCTGAACAGTACCCCCAGTTAATGTAGAGTCAGCTGTGTATCCACCAGCCTGAGTAGGTTGAGAAACACTGGAGCTGACATATGCTGGGACTAGAACCCCTCTGTATTGAGGGCTGTAGGGAACAAGTCCAGGAGTTAAGTTGGCTAAAGTTCCTCTTGGGTTTGAGGCAAGATTATCTGCAGTGTTTACATTAGTTATCCTGTATTGAGTGCTGGGATTAGAGCCTGGGTGAGAAAGAACTGAAATTAATGAAGATTTATCACAAAGTTTTGTATGTTTAGGAATGTTTCACCTACCTTTCTCAAGAGGAAGGCTGCATATATCCACAACCAGCAAGACACAAAGGGAACACCTGAAACCATTTGAAAATATCAATCACGTGCCTACAAAAAGTAGTCAGTTGTGTAAAAAGAAAACGCCAACTACACCTGCCACATACCCCAGTGAGAGGCTTGTAGTCATCATTCTGAAGGCAACCAGTAGAACAATTACCAAAGGTGAAGGGTTAAAAATGCTGCGAGAAAGCAGTCTTAACCAATCAGAGCTTAAAGAAGTAATGG
>NW_005187409.1:6530533-6536802 GCF_000239375.1 Pundamilia nyererei | reverse complement strand
TGCCAGTTCATCTCTCACTGTTCTGTTGACCTTTTCTGTGAGATGTGCGAACACTGAGCCAATACGACCCTTATTAGACTTCTAGCTTTTTGGACATTTCAGCAACATTATACATTTGTTAGGAAGAAATGTGCAATAAAAATGAAGTTTAATTAAAATTCACTTTAATGGGAAATAAAATAATTTGTCTCATGTAGGTCCTAAAACCATCTCTCATAAACAGAGCTTAAATCTCAATAATGTACAGCTGTTGGTCACAATAACAATAAACAATGAAACTGCTTAAAAAAAATTACTATATATTTTTTATAACATAGTGACCCTTATAAGAAACATCACATGCCACAAGTGCAGATAATAGTACCTCAGAACAGATTAAGACCAACTACAGTTACAAAGTACTTTCACATGAAAATATAGGTGAAATAGAATAAGGTTAACTGACCCCTGCTCTTGAGCAGCACATGGGGATGGGGAAAAGGGAAGATCTCTTATAATAATTTAGTTCAGTTAATATAGGAACAGCTCCAAAACCAGACCCTACATTTGCTGTTGGCTCGCTCTGAACAGCATACAGACAGAAGCAGCAGTTCACAACAAGTGACTCATGGTAGTCTTTGTAAGGTAAGCCCTACAATATGAGAGCAATAACCTCAGGGATCATATCATCCCATGTGGTAAAATACTTGGCAAAAGTAGGGAGGACAAACATCATTTTAACAGGAATACACATCCAAGAGAAATAGACGCCTGCTACGACTAGCTAGGATGCTACAGAACAGTGAGACGCAGCAATGAAGAGCAAAGAAAAAGCCAGACAACACAGGATACACAAAGAAGACTGGGGGTTGGACTGAAGTGAGAAACAAGTAAACAAACAAATAACAAACCCTACAAAAACCACAAATCAAAAACATATACCTCCAGAGCCCGAGATACCTGACAAGGCAACCAACTGCCTTGGTGGAGCTGAAAAGGTGATCTTTAACACAAATCTTAAAAATAAAGAGTCTGTCTATGTGCCAATAAAATAAATCATTCATTTACAGTTACAGTGGTGAATAATCATATTTAATATTTACAAAGTTTCAAATATTGAGGGCATTATGTGTGAAAGTCATCTCTATGAGCCAGTGCTCAAACTGTTTTTTGTTGTTGCTCATTTCCATATTATGTCAATGACAACTGATATCATTGATATGGCCATCTCATGGCACACGTCTATGGCTGTGAGTTCAGAAGAAGCCCCACCCAAACGCTGTTCAAAGCTTTTGCATGCTAGAGGCAGCCAGTCCAAAGGAAATTAATTTCAAGGGAGGGGGAAGGGAACTGAAATTTCTTGTTGCAGACAGGAAATGAACTTGAGAGGTGCACCAAGACCACTATAATAAAAATAAGGATTTTAAACTGCATCATGCAAAGCTACTCTAGTAATCCACAAATAAAGATGGAACTAGAAATTAGCAAAATAGTCGTCCTCTTTGTTTTGGTCTTATGCGGCCTGCAGTTACTTCATAAATGGTGGTTAATGTGAAAAGTGGAGCTGTAATGCACAGCTGCTGTTAGTCTTTCACATGGAGCTGAGGATATCAAGTCGAGAGAGTAGAAAGGATTGTGGATTTGTAAATGCTGTTAACACCTGTGTGGGAGTGTCTGCAAATCATTGATGACAAACTGTTGCATGTTCATTTGACATGCTAGTTACAGAAATCACAGCATTCATCTATGCAGGGGAGTGTTATTAAAACTTGATTTATTGGCCACTTGGGGGCAGCATAATATAAAGCAGCAGGCTTGTCCTATAGTGTTTATACTCAGATGCAGCAACATCATGCAATACAAATGTTCATGTTTTATGCCAAAAGAATCCGAAATTTGCAAGCTACATGTCACAGATTTTACATTTCCTCACTTTAAGACTGGAAAAGGAACTACTGGTATGGCAAACTAGTAAAATGAATTCCGTGTAGTCTTACTCCCAACGTGACAGATGTCTTAGTTATGTAAAGTGCTTTAATTTGTGGGACTGTAAATACCTAGATTAGCTTGTCTTTATCATGCCAATTAGTTGATCAGGGTTTTAAAAATTTGTGCGAATCTGCCAAAGTTCGGAAATCATTGGGGCTTTACACTAGGGTCTTGCTTTTTGTATCAGAGATATACTAGAAGCTATAGACTACTGAACCATTAAGTATCCAAGGCTGACTACAGCAATTGGCATTTATCCACAGACATGTGAACAGGCACTAGAGCCTTGCCGGAGTAGCAAAGGAGGGTGGGTGGGTGTAAAGCTTCATTACCATTCACTACAGAGGAGACTGAAGTCACTGTTTCAAAACACTGAAAACCAAGTTTATTGTATCACATGGAGTCATTCTTATTGCAGCATTAACCAGTTCATTGTGTTGCCCAGTTCAGTAAGCTGATTGGATTCAGCTAGTATTTTATCTGAAAGACAAGAGGGAAGTGTAAGTACAATTACAACATGCAGTTGTGGTAAAATTTAGACATTAGGAAACATACCTGCGAAACACCTGTGTAGGAAGAAGCGGGTACTGTTTGTGCTCCAACCTGGTAGTAACCTCCCACCACTGGACTGCTCACATACAAGCTGGGAGTCTGAAGGCTCTGAGCTGCTCCAACAGCCCCCACTGACTGTGCAAAGCCGGGGTAGGGGTGGTCTTTCAGGTAGTGAGTGCTGTGAGAGTAGTCTCGTCCCTGCTCGTAGTCCTGGCTGAAGTGACTGACTGTGCCCGCAGGGTACTGGCCAGTCAGGAACAAGAAGTCAAAGGATGGATACGGACTACCCCACAGCCCACCCATTCCAAACTGTCCTGTGGCAAAGCCTGGGGATGCCAGTCCACCCGCAGCAGCAAAAGCGTCCATCGTAGCTGGGACAGTCCTGCGACCTAGTTCTTCTGTCTCCGACTGGTAGTCCCCAGCCTCAGCAGCCTTCTCATAGTGGGACAACTCTCCTGGTTGGTACGCAGGTACTGGTGGTAGAAGAGCACCAGGCTCATCAGCTGTGCCAGAGGCAAGGCTTTGAGGGTTGGGTGATGATTCCTCACTGAGCTTGGGAGGTGGGACAGCCCAGTTGATTTCTGAGAACAGCAAAATTTAAGCCAAGGTTACCAAGGATTCGGGTCAGGAGATCCTAATGATTGCATTTATACTGCATCATCACACTAGGTACCAGCTGCAGGTTGAGAAGTTGCTCCAGTTTGTGCAGAGCCAGCTGTGCTTCCTCCTGCCTGAGCAGGAGCGGAGTAACTGGAGCCGGTGTATGGTGCTGCCACACTTTGAGCAGCATGTGAGAAACCAGGCTGCTGCACTGCAACACCTCCATATGGAGCACTATAAGGCACAGCTACAGAGGGGTATGGATAAGGTCCTCCCTGGCTTAGGGCAACATTAGCACCAGTATTTGCGCTGCTACCTCCAGTAGAAACACCAACATTTGAACCTTTTGAAAGAGAAAGCCACACAACACTTCCTGGTAATGTTCACAATAAATGTTTGTAGTGCATCATGAAAGATTCCATTATTTACCAGCTGCAGGTCGAGCAGCACCTCCACCCTGTGTGGAGCCAGTCGTGTATCCTCCAGCCTGGGCAGGACCAGAAGAACTGGAGCCAGTATATAATACTGGCACGCTCTGGGGAGCATATTGATAGACACCAGGCTGCTGCACTGCAACCCCTCCATACTGAGCATCATAAGGTACAACTACAAAGGATGGGTACGCATAAGGGCCACCCTGGCTTAAGGCAACATTACCTGCAGTGTTTGTGTTACCTCTCCGGTAAGGAGTGCCTGGATAATAGCCTGAGGGAGAAGGAAACATTAATAGAAGTTAAGCACTACAGTTTGTATATATGGAAAAGTTTCACCTACCTTTCTCAAGAGGAAGGCTGCATATATGCACAATCAGCAAGACAAGGACTGAACCCCTAAAACATTTGTAAAAGATCATTAACTATAATAGGCCAGAAGATCAGAAATTAAAATACACTTGCCACATACCCCAAGAAGTAGTCTGTTGTCATCATTCTGAAAGCTACCAGCAATAAAGTTGTCTGAGGTGAAGGCTTATAAATGCTGCCAGAGAGCAGTCTTAACCAATCAGAGCCTAATGACTAAAAAAGAAACACCTGCCTGAAAAGTGAATCACGCTTCAGCGTAAACTGCTCAGGTGTTTGAATGAAGATAACACATTTTAATTTGT
Source organism: Pundamilia nyererei (assembly GCF_000239375.1). Taxonomy (NCBI): domain Eukaryota; kingdom Metazoa; phylum Chordata; class Actinopteri; order Cichliformes; family Cichlidae; genus Pundamilia; species Pundamilia nyererei. The sequence continues at coordinate 6,532,577 of NW_005187409.1, read as the reverse complement.
GTTTGTTCTTTTTCTTGTTGTTGTTGATGATGGTTATATTTTTTGTTGAAAGCAAATGCAACTTTAATCCAACCATTAATGCACCTTTTTCTCCTCTCACTGTTCTGTTGATCTTTGTTGTGAATTGAGGCACAGCATCACCTTTGATGAGATTTCTAGTCTGTTTGAAAATTTCAGCGTCAATATAAAAAATGTAAAACAAAACACAAATAATGTATCACAGTATCACACCAATGTAGTACTGGTGATGGAGGGAGTGGAAGAAATCCCTTTCAATAACTATTCACTGAGAGGACCAGAGAATTGGAATTAGAGTGAGAATGATAAAAGAAGTAAACAACTACACGCAAACAAAAAGATTCACCAGTAAAAACATTCAGCTATGGAGCCGGAAACAGCTGGAGAACGGGGAGGAAAAGGACACATAAACACCAAGAGGATGTTTCAGCATCACAATACATTACAATGTATGTCAGTGGAAGAAGTACTCAGCTATAGTTAGAGATAGAGGGGAAATGATCAAATGTGGTTTCAGGCAATTATCCGACTTGTTTTCTTAAGAGAAAGTAGGTCGTTCAAGAAGAAGTAAACATGTCAGTATCAAAAACGCAAGAAATGATTTGTTATTTTTGTTTTTATTCTTAATTTATGTATTCATATATCCAGTTTTCCCACACTTTTGATGAATCTCATGCAAACCAGTGAGGCTTTATTCTTATTTACATGTAATCCTATAGCCTATAATCCTGCGGAACACAATATTGTTACGTTTTATTCAGCGCATTTTTTTCCTATGGTCACACGGTGGCGCAAAAGGACCGTAGGCACACTTCACGAGCTAGCGTATATCAAACACATAGCTATTAGTTCATCATGAGACAGATGAATAGTACAAGGAGTCGAATTTAGTGAAGACGAGCAAATGCAAGTTTTAATGAGTATTTAAAGTTTTTCTAATTAAAATATTTGATTCTTTTTAAGAAATTAATTTTTGTAGAGGATTAAACCTGAGCAAAGACCAGAGCTGGGAGCAGCAAACCAGCTAGTACTCATATACTAAGAGGGTGTGTGAGAGCGCAGAATCCTCCCGAGTCCTTTCTCCGGGCTGCTTTCATGTTACAGGACGAACAATGTGTGGATTTAATGGACAATGGGATCGCTGCAGGAGATCACAATATCACGTAAGTGTACATCCCCTCTTACAAAGACTTCAGACAAAGCTGCCGACTAAAAATAGACTCGAAGCTGTTTTCTAATGAGGGCAGACCTGCCTGCAGTTTTGTGTGTGCACACAAACAGAGCATCAACATCATACGGGTCTGGCTGTGCAGACACTGCACCGAGCAGACACTGTCTGTAATAGATTACATCTTAAAAAAACACACTGACGCCTCTTGTATTTTTTAAGCGCATACAGCAAATAAAAAGAGTAAGAGCTGATTAGTAGAATCACATGCAACTACACTCATTGTTTTAAATGTAACGACTTTTAAAGTTGACCTAATCTAAAGATGTGGTCAGATTCATGTGATGTAAGTGCCTTTGGAGGTTGCGTGGTTGCTTGTGCCAGAGCACAAACAAACCATTAGCACTTTGTTGATGTCAGAGGTCAGAGGTGAACGGTCATTCTGATGTGATGTGATTGGAGGGTAACAGTAATGCAAATAAACAGTGGTTATAAAGCAAGTTATGCAGAACCTTGAAGCAGGAGCAGAAGATCACAACAGGTACCACTCCTTTCACCTAAGAACCGAAAACTGAAGCTCAACAAAACTGAATGGTACTTATAGTAGATTGGAAAAACATTGCCTGGTCTGATGACTATCGATTTCTGCTGCAACATTTGGACTACCAAGTAAGCATTGTTTAAACACCTGAACGCTATTGCTGACCATGTCCATCCCTCTATGACCATAGTGTTCCCATCAGAAGATGGGTACACTGTGGTCATAAAGGGATCCAGCAGGATAACTCACCATTTAAGAAATTCACTGTACTCAAATGGCCTATAAAGCCACCAAATCTTATCCAAAAGAGCATTTTT
>NW_005187409.1:6514177-6530354 GCF_000239375.1 Pundamilia nyererei | reverse complement strand
AGATATCTGTGTCCAAGTCTATATCAGTATTATTGATTGGGACAAAATCCACAGCTCCCTCTCTTTATTTTTGAACGTTTATCTGAAGAATGTGGTTGTGGTCTTAAAAGGAATTTTAAAAAATGAAATTAGAAGATTCTTTACCGTCCTATAAACTTCAAGTAACTGCATTTTTATGCATCAACTACATCATCGATCATGTGTGTGGAAGGGTTTTCTTGGTGTTCAGATATGTCCACCGAGTTAAACGAAAAATGATTATCATTAATTATGCATATATGAATGCTTTGTTGTCAGTAAACAGATTGTTATTTAGAGAGAAACTCAAATCTTTCATCTTTAGTGATTTATACTGAAGTGTGAAAATTCATCATTAAGGGTGGGCGGGGAAAGTTGTCAGATGTCATCTTTATGGGGGAAAGAGTTAAAAACGCCTGTTCTTTAACTTTTAAACATTAACTAGGTCTGTGTTTGTCCGTTTGCCAAAGGTCACATGGTCATTGATTCATTCATACCAATGAACCTTCACATTCAGTCATAGGTACTCTCATTCACTTCAATTTTGACTCCCTTCGTATGCAATAACAAAGATTTGGTCTCTTGGTGTGAAAAAGTGAAGCTGTTTCAACTGTGCAGGAGTCTATGACAACATTACCCTGCTGCTCACTTGATTTACGAACTCAGTAGATACTTTCCTGATTGGTTATGGCTTCAGTCGATAGTTTTAAGTCTTATTTACTACAACATGATCATCATTTTGTTTACAGCACAGTAGACAATAAAGAAGATTGTGCTTTAGGTTCGAGCTCACTTGTTATTGAGAAGTTGCCGCCACATCAACAGTCAGGTCCACCCCCTAACTCGTGACTGATGGTTCTTAAAAACATCCTGGTGGCAGGCAAAATGCCAAACTTCAGGTTTCAGAAGTCACAAACAAACGTCACACCTGTTCAGTTGAGGAGCTTCCTCATCCAACCTGACAGCCGCACACTGTGCAAGCCAAAACTCGCCAGCATTTTTGAACAGTACACATAAGCTAAAGAATAAAACTGTAAATCTTGTGACAAAATCCTATGTTTAGAATTTTTGTCACCAGCTAATCTCATAAGTCACATGTGGCACTAACTTTTTCTTTTACCTAAACGTTTTCAGAAAGAGGAAGTAGTGAGTGTGATGTCCCGTGGTTTCTCTATTTGGGGATCGAATTTTAAAGAAATATAAATTCGATGACATGTGACAATTTCCTGTCCAACGGTTTGCTGATGTTGGCACTTATCAGACTGGCACGAATGAAGAGTGTGTCTGACTGCCCGTTATGCAATACAGCACACACACACAGATTTCCATCACTTCTGAGGATTGATCACAGTCATTTTCTGCAGAAGACTCGCACTAAAATACTGATTTATGCATGTATGTATGTTTATGTCCAATCACATGAATAATCATATAGATGCATGTGTTTTCATATCAGAACACTCATTTACTTTTCCTAAAGCCCATAACCCTAAAGGCAACCATAATGACACCTGCACCTGGTTCGATTCATAATCAGACAAATTTCTAAGCTTCCAGATACACCCAAAAAGCTCCAGCATCACTTTTATGAAGCACATTATTACCAAAGTCCTCTTTGGTGATCTGATCTTATAGTGAAATGCATCCCTGTCTTTTTTTTTTTTTTGCAGACTCAGATGAAAATCTAGCTTTGTTGTAGCCTAGCTTACAACAAAAACTGTAAGAAAATCCATTCATCAATACCTGTAAAGTTGTTGATTGGTGGGTGTTGGTCAAAGTTTGCAGTGACAGTAGGAGAGACCTTGACTCCCTATGAGGCCCCCACCTGACTCCAGTCACTCACGTTTTGCGATGTGCATGATCCTGTTTAAACAAACCAAAAGACAACAACAAAAACCAATGAGTGAAAAATTTGAGGATTTAAAGTTCTGTGAGTGAAAAAGAGGAAGAGGAGAAAAACGCTAGAGCAGACAGTGGTGAGTGGAGCAGATAATAATGAATAAATATAATGCAAAATAATTAAATGCTGCTGCCTTAACTTTTGGGGAGTGACACTTGAATAACATAACTTCTGGTCGCACAACATTGTTTCTTTTGTTTACTTTGCCAGTTAACATTAACTTAGCTGGCAGTCAGTCGAGCGCACATGGCCAGGAGTCAGAGTTTTGTTAAGATTACCATGTGTTTATTTTTTGATGCTATTTAATATTTTTATTGCCAATCGAGTGCCAGCCTGTTATACTGTCCTGTGAACTCTGGCTGTTTTTAAGAAGAGCACAGTTTACAAATGTTTATGTGCTTTTGTTGTCTAAAGTTATTCCAAGTTTTAAGTTTTTATCATTCTGGTGTGGCGTACAGTTTAGTGGTTTAGATATTTGCCTAACAAGTGCAGTTTGGAGGAAATACAAATCCATTTTGGTTGCATTAGGTGGTGGATCAAAAGTGAAAAATTCTTTGTAAGGTCACGCCTTTTAAAACATGCGGAGTGGCTGAAAGTAGCTTCTTGATATTTATATTCCTGAGCTGTTGTTTGAATTTTCCCACCAGGATGTGGAATTTTGTTAAGTGATTGTCAAACATAACCTATTTCTTTCCACTCTTTCGGTTCACATCACCTGAATAAAACAGTTGGACATTTTTGGGCACCATAATGCTATTATTAATTCACTGGTTCTCAAAGTTTGGATGATTGCTGATTTACAACCCCTATTCAGAAATAGTTGGGACGTTGTGTGAAATTGAAATAAAAACATATCGCAATGATTCCCAAATCTCATAAACCTACATTTTATTCACATTAGAATATAGAAGAACTATCAAATGTTTAAATTAAGACAAATACAGCAAACTCACCACAAACATTACATTTCACATTTCCATTTGATTTCTTTTGCAATTTTCTTGTTTCTTCGTGCATTAAAATAGCTGCACAAGCTGAAGAATGACCTCTTTGTAGTTTCTCAGAGGCATGAATCTGACCTGCATAGGCCTGCCCGCCCAGTGTCATCCCCAGTGTCAGCCATGCTAGTTACCACGACTGTTGCAGAAGCACTAAACTACTTTTAACTGAATAATTATAACTGAGCTCACTTTTGTCAGCAATATGGATGTTTACGTTTTTCATTACCAAATTGTATTAATTATTGTAACTTAGTGTTAATGCGTATCAGTAGACTTCAGCTGAAGGGCCACAGTGACTTTACTGGGTGAACTTAGACCCATCCATAACTAAATAATAAAATTTCATCACTCCTCAAGACCTTTTGCTGATTTTCAGTCCAGTTCTTGTGTAATTTGGCATACCTCATCCTTTTTTCGACATTTCCCTTATTTAAAAATGGCTCTGTGACAGCTGCTCCTCCACTGAGACCATTTCTGATTACTATTTTATGCGCATCAAACTGTGTTCCCTTTGGCATTCCTCATACAGTAGATTTGACTAAAGGAATTGGAACAAAGTATCTGTTTTTCATCAGGCTGCTTGTAACAAAGTGCCTTAATATCTAATTTAAAATTGGTTCTTTACTAAAAGGTCTGTTATGTGTAGTTGCAACAATGTTTCATCACTTGAGTTAGGTGCATTTTTATATAGGCCCTAGTTGACTCATAGGTCAGTATTAAGTGGCTTAACAAAGATTTCATGGACTAGACTGGACTGAAAATGAGCGATAAAGCAGCAAATGTTCAAAGAAGAACGTCCAGAAAGCCCTGGAAACTATTATTCAAGACTAATTTAAACAATTACGAGAAATTCTGGCTTAAATTATAAAGAAATGAGCGTTGGCTCAAGAACTTTGCACAGCACTATATTAGCTCATGTAGCATGTCTCAAAATGCTGGGATGGGTCAATAAAAGGCTGGACACTGGACACAGCATACCAGCTGTCAGCTGCTTTGAATTGTGGTTGCAGTGAGCCAGCATATAATGGAGGGCCTAGGAGAAAAGGTACGCACCAAATACATTTAGTTTGTGTGTCATGGATATGACTGGGATTCATGCCAAACAATGGTAACTGTGGTGTTTGTCCTCCCTTAATCATTTGTGAGGTAGAGGTAGAAACTTGATCTGTCTCTCATTGGTGAGGTTTGAGCCACAGCGGCAGAAGAGAAATGTGAAAGTCAACGGAAATGTGCCCTTGTTCTCGTTCTGCATCATCATCCTTCGAGCGAATAAAATGTACGCTGGCACATCATTCTTTACTTGTTACACTCACTTCCTCCGTATCATGTCACCTAGGGTCACCATTAGAGTTGGAGTCCACTTTGACTACCGGGACATTAAACAGTGACTCTGGACTGTGACCAGAAAGAGGTCATGTGCTTTAAGACCTTTGGTCATCTTTCCAGTGAGGCAATAGCTCCACTTGCATGCACATAGAAAGCTTTGGTTTCAGGAAGTGTGCTCAAGCTTGTTGTGTGTCAAGCCATGAGTGTGTGAGCTGTGTCTTGTGATGAGTAGTGATGATGATATATATGTGTTTTTATAGTAATACTTCCATTTACATCTCTGCCCTCTCATAACACCCTCTTTAACTTGCTGTAGCAGCAGAAACCCATTGATACAAAAACAATAAGGTAATAAGAATGACTTTAAACAGTTTGTTTTGTAACTGACATAGATCACACAACAATATGTGCTGCGTTTTCTCGTTTGCTTTAGCAACAGTGACATCCTGGCATCCCACACCCAAAAATGCAAATACAAACAAATCACATGTTGGTAAAATTAAATTACTTTATTTGTTTGCTGTAATGTCACTGTCGCCATTTTCCATCCTTCCCAACAACCTCAAACTAAAGAAAACTGACAGAAAATCAATCACCATCTGGTTATAATCAATAATCTCTGGAGTCTGAGTGCAGGCTGTCTCAGTGACTGTAGGGGACCAAGCAGGCAAAGCTGTGCTGTTGAAAAAGTGGGTTTCATTTCAATCAAAATCAAATAAAAGCATTAAAAATAATATTTAATGCAAGACATATAAATTTAGCAAATAAATAGGGCGAACTAAATAAGCACTGCTCATAAATTACTGCTTACAAAACCTCACTTTAACAAAGAGAGCACCATGAACCTAGAGTAGTGGAGCAAACCATTATGGATGCAAAGGGGAAAAATCACAGGGATAACAACTAAACTCACCACAAAGAAAATCCATGAACCCCACAGGTATCACAACAAATGGTTTGGTCCATTAGCCTCTGTATTTCAAACAACTCAGCCACCTGCTTTGAGTAACCACGAAGACCTGGAGCAGTCGAAGTTTAATGCCAGCAACAGAGAAAGAGTGATTAGTGCAATTTCTATAAAACTCAGTGTTGTGTCGAAAAATGGTTGAATCAAAATAATCAGGTAAGCTAGTTATCTCTTATAACTGCACATTAGCTTTAAAGTCGTAACAAGGCTGTGAAACCTCAAACTGTATGAGGGATTTAGGTGAGTGCAGAGAATGAATGGATGTTACAGAACTTGTTCCAGTGGTGTGTTTTTTGAACTTTGATCATGCAAACCTTTTTGATAGAGGGACCTAAAGAATATTTGGATGCTAAAAACAAGAAGCTATAATATGGAATTTTGTCTCATGTGTTAGAAACCAACCACATATTTTGAAGGTTCACCTTCACTGTAGAAGATGAATTATTTAATAGGTGAAGGATATCAATCTAGCCATTATGTTCAGCTTGTCTAATTCAGGGTTGCAGGGTGAATGGAACATATCTCTAGCACAGGGCAAGAGTCGGGGTACACCGCTCTAATCACAGGGCTAAGGCTCATTTACCAATTTAGAACTACCAGCAATATAATTTTTTTTTTTTTTTTAAAGCTTACGAGCAGCAGCTGGATCGAAATCCAGAACTGTCTTGCTGTGAGGCAATGGTGGTAACCACTGCTCCCCTGATACTAAGGATACTGTACAAAAACTGGGATGTGTATTAATGTTTGTTTTCTGGTGTTTTATGACTGCCTTTTGCAGTAAGCCGGAATATCTGCAAAATGGCACGCTGTTGGACGAAAGCACTTCTGATTTGAAAGGAGCGTGACACTTAATTTTTGACCGTGCAATGTGGTCCACTCGCATATGCTTTGTGCCAGAGTTCACACTGAGGAATCGAGCACTGTGGAATATTTGGATGTAATGAACAGAATTATGTGAGACAGAAAGAACTCCAACAAACCTGAACTTGGTCAGAATCTTTGAATAGTCCTTTACAGCAGCGGTCCCCAACCTTTTTTTTGCGCCACGGAACCGTTTATCCCGACAATATTTTCACGGACTGGCCTTTAAAGTGTCGCGGATAAATACAACAAAATAAAACTAGTACCGGTACCGGAAAAAAGATCTATTCATAACACACGGGAAAAACCCAGGAAAACTGAGTTAATGACAAAAAACAATAACAAAATAACGCTGAAAACCGATAAAAACCCTGAAAACCATACATTTCACACTCGAGTCTCAACTCTCGCGGCCCGGTACCAAACGTTTCACGTGGTCCGGGGATTGGGGAACGCTGCTTTACAGGACTGGGCACGTCTTATTCAGGTGAGTGAGTGGGTCAGGCAAGTTTTACAGGTTTTTCCCATGTTGTCTTCCTAAAAGGGGAAAATGCAAATCCGAGCAAGGGATACTAAATAAGCAAGTTTGTAATATTTATGGTTTCTCAAGGGATGAAGCAGTGTTGCTTACACATAACGGACAACTTGGCATGAACCAGCTTTAAATTGTAGCTTTAAGTACTTTGTTTTTGGAACTGGCTGTTAGAAATTGAAATACATTGTGTTACTATCTTTATAATTTATAAAAAGTGCCAAAGAGAACAGGTTGATAGACAAAAAATAGTATTTTGACCTAACAGGATGATTCCCAAAGTGCTATTAGCCAAAACCCTGGAATATTTCAACGTGGTGTGCAATCTTTAGAAACTAGACAAGCTGAAGATGGGTTTTTAAGTCTGCCAATAGCCTTCCATCTGTCACTAGTATCAACTTAATTCTATTTTATTTATATAGAAGAACAGTAGTTTCTATAAAACTACAGAGAAAACCTCAATAATCGGATGACCCAACGAGGATGCACTTGGCGACAGTAAGAAGGAAAAACTCCCTCTTAACAGGAAGAAACCTGGCTAGTGGAGGGGAAGTCATCTGCCGCGACCAGTTGGGTGTAAGGGAGGAAGACTGGATAAAAGACAGGCTGTGGAAGAGAGCCAGAGATGAATGACTGGGAATTCATCTCTGAGTGAGTGGGAAAGTTCCTTTTCCCACTCACTTTGGTGAGTGGGAAAAGGAACTTTTTAAGCCTAATCTTAAAAGTAGAGGTGTCTGTACCCTGAATTCAAACTGAGGGCCATCTACGAACATAGCAGAGGCTTTTGGCCTGGAATCTTTCAGTGTGGTGTGCAGCTTTCTTTGACTCTTCGTTTAATGAGTAAGACAGAATCAAACACTGCAGGCACTTTACTCTTGACTCATTTCACTCCATTGTAACAAGTTATTAGAGTAGTGAAATCTTTCTGTTCTGACTATCCGTGCTTTTTTTTTTTTTTTCTCTTCCCCCTCAGTGTCACCACTTGACTTTGCGTTCTTGTTGGATGACGTTTTTTGTGGGGGGGGAGTTGCATGCAAAGTTAATCCCTTATGTAGAAGCCTTATTTTAACCCTCTCCTTTTAATTTTAGTGAGGGGCTAATTATGCATTTTCTCATCAGCCTGGAGCACCGTGGAGAGTCATGAGTTACTGCAGCATCCTTTTTACAGCCTGTCAGGGAGAGAAAACCTATCACACATCCATTTTTTTTCTTTTTTTTTTTCCACGTGCACCAGCTGTGACAAAGAGGGTTCCACACGGCACTCACGTTTTTTTTTGTTTTTTGTTTTTTTTCCCCCTCCCCTGTCTGAGTCACATGATCTTTTGGCTAAACTGTCTTAGCCTCCCAGCATCCACATCTGTCCTTTCTCCCACAGTGTATGTGGCTCTGCTATCTGGCCGGCTATACGTGCGCAAGTGTTTGTTTTCTTTAGCCACTAGCACCGCGAAGAATATTTTCTCTCCTATAGAGCAGAGAGGAGAAAAAACCGGAGGGAGGGAACTGATGAGGAAGAGGAAGGAAGAACTGTTCTATATAAAGCAAGCGCGAGAGGCTCAAGCTTGTGGTTTAAGAGCATTTGTAGAGACGCTTGGAGGCTGAACTGCGAGTACAAGACGGTAATGAACTGGAAATCATTGTAACTGAACAGCAGAGCGTTTTGTTTATGTGGAATACTTCCTCTTTGTGGCAACACCAGGTTAATCTTAGTAAGAATAACTTCTTTTTGTGTAACCTATGAATTCATGCAATATGTGTCTCTGGAGGTGTGACCTAAACTTGAGCAGGGCATTTTATGTCCAGATGTTTTCAGTTACAGCTCTTACGCAGCTGAAAAGGTTTTGATTTAAGGCGTTCTGTTTTGGGTTTTTTCATTTTCTTGTAGTAGATTTCTTGTAGTCTTTCCCTTTCAATTTGGAAGGGATGGAGAAACAGGGAAGGTGGGTTAAGGAAGAGCTTGGCATGCAGCAACAGGCCTGAAATGGAAACGAACCATGACTGCTAGACAAAATAAATGACTGCTGTTATATGGTCACATCATTCTTATTTTTCTTTAAACATAAGAATAAAATGCAGTGTTTTGGTTTGGTTCTTTTAGCAGGTGCTGTGAGTGAAGCCCCCTCTGAATGTGTACAAGTTTGTGACGTACTTGTGAGTGTGAGCTGAGCCTGTGCGACCATGCCAGGGTCTGGGAGCGGTTTATCGGTGCAGCGCTGCCTCACCTTCACCACAGGTCTGGTGGAGTGCCTGTGTTTCGCTGGAGCTGTGTTTGGTTGGGCTTCTCTTGTGTTTGTCCTCAAGGAAGAAGGCTACTTCAGCTCTCTGTGTGTCAACGGCACAGGAGTCAATGGAACACACATTTTAGGTCAGTGTGATGTTCTCACCTTCACAACTTTGAGCAACAAAATAAACTTGAAAATGGCTGAAGGATGGAAATTAATCAATCACCTGTTTCTTCTGTCTTTTCTAACTTTTGTTTCTGCAGATTGCGCCGGACAGGATGAACAGTTCTCGCTTATTTTTACCATTGCGTCTTTTATGAACAACTTTCTGACGCTGCCGAATGGTTTCCTTTTTGATCGGTTTGGTACTACAGTGACTCGGCTCTACGGAATGTAAGTCCAGCACCTTAAATAGTCAATGAATAATTCTAATCAAGAACATTCATATGAAAAATGTACTCGTATGTGGCACTAAAAGCCCAACAATCATGTTAAGAGAAATGAAGTGGTAAACTATTAAAGAGCACCAATAAGATGTCATAACTTTTGAGCAACAACTGCACAGTGCAACTTTTAATTAGTTTTTCCTCGAGATGTGATGATGGTTTATTGAAATTCTGCAGGTAATTCTAATATATCCTGCCCACAAATAAAATGGACTTTAAAAAACCCCTCCTAACTGCAAAGGTCGTCTGTTTTTTAGATAAACAGGCATATTTTGACTAAAATGTTATCCCAGATTTTCCTGACAATTCCAGAGGAAGGATCTACTCTGTAATAGGACTTTTGCAAAACTTCTGGTCCTTACTGTCATGTTGAATTTCAAGAGTTAAAGTTGGTGGTTAGACGTTTTTATAGCATCTGTTTTTGAGAGTCCACTTTCAAATTCCATTATCTAGAAAACTACTTGAGAATTTTCTTTTAGGAAAGATATCAGAAATTATTGCGCGGCAAATGTGGAATTTCAGGCCCATAACTCGGATTACCACAGAATGATGGATGCATGAATTTCCTGAAATACTTGGATATCTGATCTGACAGCAGATTTGGAGGCTTGGAGGAGCCACAGTATTTCAGCTTCTCACAAGTTAGGGACGTAAATAAAACTGTCCAAATTAGGTGACTAGTGTCACAAATATTAATATCTGAATTTGACCCCATGACCTAAATCGAAATGAGCATTATTTTTCTATCTCTGTCTGATCTTTTAGTTTCCTCGTGATTTCTAACAAAAACTCACATTAATGTGCGATAGCCAAAGATTGTTTTGAAAGTAGAGTAAGAGGAAATATTTTCTTCTGCTGCCAGAGATGCCGTTTAAAGTTCAATCAAATGTCAGATTTAGCGGGGAAGGCAAGAAAATGGAAAGACTGTTAATCACAGAGTAAGGTTTTCTTTTCTCCTCCAGATGCTCAGAATCCAACACTAAGCTCTCATCCCTCCTCAAAGTTAATCATGCAATGGAACACCAGACATACCTCTGCAGGGTTCTGCCCCAAATATCTAAATCCACAATAACAGACTGGCACTGAACAGATCCATATGTTTCCAGTTATACAGGGTGGGGTGAAAATAAATAGCCAAGGAATGCTAGTAGTTGTAGAAGAGGCACCGAGTGCAGATGAGGATGCTTAGGCCAAGAAAAGGAAATTAAAGCTCTCCAAACAGCACCAGAAGCACATTTACTTGGTTGTGAGTGATGGTGTGTTAATGTAACGCATCTCAAAACAACCAGTTTGCCAAAGTGCTGCACAGTTATTAGGACACTAATGATCAAGAATTCATCAAATTGTTTTAGCAAATTGTGTGGCACAAATAACAAATGATACTTTTCAATTGCAGATTTCTTTACACCATAGGTACAGTGATGGTGGCCTTTTCTACTTCAGGTGAGTTCTCAAATAAAGATCAGAGTAAATAAATATCAGCATGAACACAAATGTTGTTACAGCTGTTATGTTTTTTGTTTTTTCTTTCTCCTTTTTAGCTCTGGCCATCCTGCTCTTCCCAGCTCTCTCCCTCCTGGCTGTGGGTGGCATCTTATTTCTGATGACCAACATGCAGGTACTGGATCAGTTTAAGATTACTGCTGCAACATTAGGCAGTTTTAATAAATTTTATTATACATTTGACTATTTCTGTAAAAAAAAAACTCTTATATATTTTTCTAGAATGTTGGTTTGATCATTTTCCTGTTTGGGAAAGTAAAATCTTTTTAGACCTGTCACATTTTAAACCTTTAAACCTCTCGACTTCTGAAATGCGCTTTTGCTTGTGAGCTCTGTGTGTAGATCACCAGAAAGAGCTGGAAAGACACATGATTATAACTTGCTAACTGACTCATCTATGGCCCACTTTGTCAGTAAAGCACTGTATGAAGAAAGAGGTTCGACTGTGTGACCTTTTATGATCTGTGTTCTGTGAATGTAAGACGTTCCACTCTTTCTTCAGGCTATCAGCAAACTGCAACAAAGCCAAAACACAGAAACCACCTTCACCACACTTTTTTTTGTTTTTGCACAAATCCCTCTTGGGGAGGCCATGATGATTTATGAATTTGAACCACATTCTACATTCCCCCTCGAGCAAGACCTACAGCCAAGTGTTTGGACAGTGACAGGTTTTGTAGTTTTGCCTCTGTACACTGGATTTTTAAATCAAACAACTTTGGTGTCATTTGAAGTGCAGACTTTCAGCTCCAAACCTAACTGACAAACATTAAGCTGTCTCAAGGTTCAGGAGATGGATCGGTGTTTATGCTGTAGCTCACTGATGTAAGGCAGCTGCATTTTTCACATTTGGTTTGACTTTGACGCGATTTTCACTAAAATTACGTCGGCTCGAGCTGTTATCTACCATAGCACAGAACTTAAAAATAATCTTCAGCTGTGCACACTTGACTCCTAACTGAAAAACTGAGCCAAGTTTATCTATTCTCCCCTCCCTTCGTGGGGAAAATAGATAAACTTGGTATAAATATTGAATTTGCATTTGGTCGCTGTTCACAGGAACTCTCAGTACAAGAGACGTAATCGCCTTCAGTTGTATCTATCAGTGATAGCAAAAACTTTAGGTATGCCCAATGTGTGTTTTTGTCCAGAAACTTACAATAGACAACAGAAAGATGAATGCAGAGGGGACCAATATCAACTAAGAATTTTAAAGAGCCCCCACAATAACATTTAATTCAATTTTCCTAAAGGTAGGAAACCTGTTTGGCTCACGTCGCTCCACCATCATCACTCTTTATAACGGGGCCTTTGATTCTTCCTCGGCACTCTTCCTCGTCATCAAGGTGAGAAACATTTACACACAAAAGAATCAGCAGGATATATTGATGCTGTCTCGTGTAGCAATGATCACCACTACATCTCTTCTTTTCCTGCAGCTGTTGCATGAACGTGGCATCGCTCTTCGCTCCTCCTTCCTGTTTCTGTCCGCCTGCAGCGTCGTTCACCTGCTCAGGACTTTCTTCTTGCTGCCTCGGAAATTGATTCCATACCCGCTGCCGGATAACTACACATACGGGTATGAATCCACGGCAGACGTCTCAAACGAGTCTGCACTTAAAGTACAAAGTGTCCTTTTTCTAAAATGACAAAGGACCATAAGGAGAGGAGGGATGCGCAGTTTTAATCAGTGGGAATGCTGGATAGAAAGCACCTGGATGCAGAAAAAGTGTGACTGGGTGAATCAGAAATGTTATGTAGTGCATTTCTGCTTGAGCTTTATGCAAGGACCAGTCAGTTCACATTTACAATAGCACTAATGTGTTTGGAAAGTGCCAAATGTACCTTGCAGCGTGGTTGCTAAAATAAAAACTGCAGTGAAGATGCATGAAATGATCATGCATGAGTTTAATTTTACTTTGATTAGTTTGTCTTGTGTTTGTGTTGCTGCCAGTGAACAAAACCTGGAGTGGACAAGGAGGGCAGAGTTGGTGCTAAAGGAGAGTGCCATAGCTAAATCAAAAAGAGGAATCAGTGTAGCACTGTGGTCAGAATAGTTTCCTCATAGAGAGTTCCTGTTTTCATAGGAAACAGATCAAACATGCATCCAGTGCTTACTGAGAAAGCTCTTACTCAGTAAGCTGAGTAAGAGAGCTCTTTACAGCCAATGATGACAAAGGCCCAATGATGAGGACATCAGTTGTATTAAAATCAACAGAACATTTAAACCTCAGTATGAGGACAGCCTTTTTTTTCTTTTTTTTTTTTTTTTTTTAAATGCACTAGAGTCCCCGCCAATATAAACACAAAGTCTAAAACTGATCATAGGAGCATAAATTTTATAATTGTGCATAATTTTCCTCACCTGTAGCTCAAAAGGTAGAAACGTTTGTCTGCTTATTGACATGCAGACTAGAGGTGCCAGGAATCAAACCACCAAACCTCCAAAGTATCCTTGAGAAATATACTGAACCCCAAATTGATGCATGTGTCTGAGAGTGAATGCTATGTTAAAGGACTTAGAGATAGGAAAACTGACTTGTGTGTATTTGTGTTAGTGGCTGAATGAGGTTTGTAATAAGAAAAAGCTTTGAATGCTCAACTTTTACCTCCCCCCCCCATCTCCATGCAAACATCCTGCATAATTTAAAATTCCAATAAACTCAATTCATAAAGTAAATGTAAAACAACTCGCTCGGTCCATTCTGTGTGCCGTTAACCCCGCTGTGACTTTGACCTCAGGATAACCTGTGGTAAATCGGACAATCGTATTGGTGAGGTGGCGGAAAACGGAGATGCACAGAAGGTAGAGGAAGTGCCGCTCAACAAGGATGCATCTGCAAAGCAAGGTCTGTGCCCAACTTGGAGAGAAAAAGAATGAACCAATCATACACAGTACACTTATCCACTGTGATTTTTACCTATCTCTTTGCCTTCTTTCCTCATCTCTGTGATCTCCCGTCTCTCTCAGAGAAGAGTTTCCGTGACTGTTTGCTGTCCAGGTTCTTCATGTGGCATCTGCTTTGGCTGTCAGTGATGCAGCTCAGGCATTACCTGTTCATTGGCACCCTAAACCCCATGCTGCAGAGGCTCACAGCTGGAGAGTCCTCACTGGGTAATCGCACAAACACCACATCACTCAGTCTCAGCTCTAAGCACTTGAATGTAATTTTACTAAATCAACATGCGTTAGGTACTTTGAAAATGCATCAGTGTCTAAATTCTGCTTCATTAATAAACTGGCTTATCTTACACAGTAAGTGCAGTGATTTACAAACTAAAACTCCATGTTTTTGATGCCTTTTGAACCATCATGTCTCATATTTTGGTGGACTCTGCCTTTTATCCATTTTGTTTGTGTCCCTGCAGTGAGTCAGTACACCAATGCCTTTGCGATCACCCAGCTATGTGGCGTGCTGTGTGCTCCCTGGAACGGCCTCATTATGGACAGACACAAGGGCAAACCACGAGCTGAAGGTAACACCATGACTCTAATACTGATGTAGAATAAAAGACAACACCTCCCATTCCTGTGTGGATTGAATAATTTTCATGAATTCATTCAGTGATGGGTTTACATGAAATGCTGTCATGGTTTAGTTTTTGTGCATGCTATTTAAACTAGTCTTTTTATACCTTGTTTGAAGTTTTGTTTAAGTTTTACTTTATTTCAGACTAATGATAGGGGAGAAGAAAGGAAACTTGCATACAGTATATCAAGATTTGTCCACTTTAATCTTCAGTCTCATCTGAAGAGAGACCCTCAGGCTGGCTGCAGATTCATAAAGAGCGACATGCACACTTCAGTCATTATTGTGTTTGTAGGGGAGAGCGAGCAGGAGGTGGACCTGCGGGCGACGGTGCTTTCTCTCTTCCTGACGGCCCTGCAGTGCCTGTTGTTTTCCATTTGTGCCTCCACCCCATACCTGCCTCTTCAGTACCTCACCTTCGTCCTGCAGGTGCTCAACCGCTCCTTCCTCTATGGCGGCAACGCGGCCTTCATCAGTGTGGCGTGAGTATCAAACATGCACGCTAATCAACGAATAGTTTACATTTCACAGCACTCTTTCAACACAACTGTAACTCCACGAAATATTTCTGATATTTAATGAAACACAAAAGATAAGAAATCTGCGGTTTAAAAAAGATAACACATAAAACACATATCTTAGTGATGACTCATCCATCAAAACAGTGAAAAAACAATAACAAAAGAGAAACTTATCAGAAAGAATTGTTTTTGATGAGGCATGTAATTTTTTTTTTTTTTGTTTTTAAATAAGCCAGCCTCTATATACACATGTGCATAGAGGCAGGCAGGTTTACACACTGGTCTTTAAAAATGTTTATAGAGGTGAGCATTAACCAGCATTTCCTCTTTAGATCACTAGATGGCAGTATATAACAGCTGTGTTTATAACATGAAGCATTTCATTCATCCAAATTTGGGATATGCTTTTGCTACAGCAGTTAAAATGAAGTCAAACACAGCAAATTAAAATAAATTATTTTAGTAAGTAGAGTAATGCCTAAAAGCGAAATCTTACAAAATAGCTAGTTTTGTATTTTGGAAACTTCTGGGATTTTTTTTTTTTTTTTTGGCAATCTCGTCTCTGGTTTACAAAGGTTGGTCAAAGAAAGGGAAAACATCCATTGTGCTGCAGTTCTCTGGGTGAAAATTAATAAAAATTAGTAACCCCAGGTGTGTAAATGGACTTCTAGATCATAAGAGGAGAAAAGTAATTCAAATACCTCAAACCTCTTGCCACGGCCAAAGTACTCAGAGCATCTCAGCAGCAGCAGAAGACCACGCAGTGGCCTCTCCTGTCAGCTAAGAATGGGAAGCTGAGGCTGCAGTTTACAATAGAAGAACACAAGACTGGAAAAACATTGAGTCTAAACTCTTGAAGTCAGAATTGGATGTAAACAACATGAAAGCATGGATCAGCAGTTCAGGCTGGTGGTGGATTTTCTTGGCAGACTTTGGGCCCATTAGTACCAGTTTAGCATCATTTAAATACCTTGTTAGTAGTATAAATCTAAATTTAAAAAATTAATGTATTAAAAAAACCAACTATATTAAATACTTAATCAACAAAAGTGAAGTCAGCAGAACAAATAATGCATTGTAGGAAGCTGCTGCATGAGTAATAAGTGCTCAGTCTGTACAGAGGGGGACCAGGATGGTCTATAAGTTTGTTCAGTGACATCTCTACCACAGCTTCATATTTTTAAATGCATCAAAGGGTCTTTAATGTTAGCTGCTGACAAGTAAATGTATACAAATGCTCTTAGACTGCATGTAAATATAGTATACTTGTAATAAGTAATTATTTCCACATTATTGCTGCCTGTCCTGGTTAAATAATTCTTGTGTGATCTCCTTCCTCCTTACTTTCTCGCT
>NW_005187409.1:6421164-6513092 GCF_000239375.1 Pundamilia nyererei | reverse complement strand
TGCACAAATGACTATCTGTCATAGAAAAGATTCTGCTCTGCAGCTTTTTAACTCCCTTTTGCAATTTCAGAGTTTAAGCAGGCTCTGAGCTGCTGTCTCTGAAGCATGTAAACAAACCGATGGTGCTAATGTGTCCTTTTCTCTAATCCTGCTTTACCGTCCGTTTCTGTAATCATGCTGGCTGCCCTAATAATATATGTGCAAAAACTATGACATGTCTTGATTCTTGTTTTAATGCACTTTTATTATTACATCCTTTTTTCTTTTTTTTTTTCCTTCAAACAATTGCTAGATTGTTGGCAAGATACTGAAGGTATGCATGGATTTGCATAAAAACTAAATGAAGTTACAAAGTTTTCTATGAAGTTACTATAAAAGTAAGGATTCCATGAAATTGGGGGAGATTATAATTTTGCAAGTGCACATCAGATTGAAACAAGGTGAAATATAATTTTTATTTTCCTGAGCAAATATGAAAGTAACTTGGGTCCAGATGAAGTCTTGGATCCAGGGGCTCTGTTCACACATTGTATGGAGGGAATTCCAGCCTTGGCAGAGAAATGCTTTCAACAAATACACTGCTTTTGTTTTTTGTTTTTAAATATTGTGTCATTGCTCCAGTGTGAACATCTTCAACTTTTCTCTCTGTGTTGTGTTTTATGTGTTTTTACCTCTAAAGAGTAAAGGACCAACAGTGTGGCTATAGTGAGAACATAAGGGACATTTGGGAACAAAAGCAATAATTTTAAGCTCGTTCTCGGCTTTGAGCTATTTATTTAAGGAATGTCTTGACAGTACGTCAATAACTTGGTTGATGAGGGAAGTGGAGAGTATAAACTTTGCCATCTGCTTGCTTCAGTGCACATGGTACAAACTGCACTGACATCATGACAATAATCAACAGTAAGGGATGCTTGTTTGCGTCCAGGATGTGAATTTTCAGGTGTTCAGTGTGGAGGAGCGTGGTTTCTATTTTATTTTATTTTATTTTATTTTATTTTATTATTATTTTTTAAAAATGTGTTGTACCTGGTAATGTTGACATGTGAAGGATGTTAAAGGGAATGTCTCCTATAGTGTTTGTTTCAGACTCTAAGTATTTTTCTGAAGTGCCAAGTGTTAAGAGGTAGTAATAATATTGAAATTTGCATGTAAACAGTACTGTGCAAAAGTGTTTACCCATCGCTCGTTTCTTTATATTTTGCAAGCTCTTCTTTCAATATCGGCTGCCTTTTGCTCCTTTCTCTGTCAAGATGATCCCACACTGCCTCATAGTGAGGTTCAGGCTCTGGGAAGGTCAGTGACTGACAGTGCTCAACTGTGCCTTTTTTGTTTTTTCACTTTATCAGGTATGCTTTTACTGCACTGCCAGTGTGCTTGGAATCTTTGTTTGGCTGAAAAACGAAGCTGTTGACAAGATGTTTTCCAGATGTATCGCACGTAGGAATAAAATAGATTTACATTTTTCTATGGTCAAAATTTCACAAATCATGACAACACTTCACCATGCCGAGATGTGCCAAGTTTTTACATAGTAACGCTAGGGTTTCCTTGTTGGTGCAAATTAATTTTTTTTTATAAATATACCTTATCAAACCATTATCTTGGGCATTTTATTTGTTGGTTAGACTGCTCAAAGCCACCTTTAAAATAAATAAATCTGAGCTCTTGGAAGCAAAATCTAAAGAAACTACTCCAGACTTTGCACTGTCTTAACCTACAAACTTTTTTTTTTTTTTTTTTTTTTTTCAGCAACAAAGTCTTTTGATATTATCTATAGTATAGTAAAGGGAATTCATATTAGCCTTGAATGCAGTTTCAGTTTTTAACTGTGGTGAAACTGTTATATCCTCATGTGCAGGTGCCAAAGAGAGAGAAAGTGCAATTATGATGTAAAGAAACCTATGAGACATGTCCAGTATATGTATATTTTACATGCACATATCCAATACTATATTTCAATAAATGTGACAATTAGTGGCTTTTTGTCCTTTTTGATTTATTGAATGTTTTGTCTGTTGCTTGAATACTTGACCAAATGGTTGGGGGGGTGTGTGTGTGTGTGTGTGTGTGTGACATAATTATACATTATTTAGGATTTAAAGCAACAAATAAACCACTAGATATATTAAATGAATAATTGAAGACCATCACTGAAGATAATTTTAGTTTGAAAAACTAAACATGCTGCCATCATTGTGGGTGCGTTGTATGGGAGAAAGGACCATCTACCAGGATAGGAGGCTTCTGTTCCACATATTTTTCTCTTTTAATGTGACAGATGTCGCGTGCTCCCCATCTCTATGGCACTGAAAGGCTAAGGAGGTGGAATTGCCATGTGTAAAAACATGAAGTATTGAGGCTTTTCACATGCGATGGCTCTGTGGTTGCCTGACAGCAAAAGGATCATTATGTGTTTTAGCTTCAAAGCATGCTACCTTAATTCGCTTGTCACTGCTGTGCACTTGAGGAAAGAGAGCTGCAAAGTTGCTGTTCTGTTTATAAAACTCATGATGCATTAAACAGCTTTATGAACTGAATATTAGATCTTCAGTTTGCTGCTGCAGAATTAAAGACTAACATTAGGAAATCAATCTCAAGACTACACACCTGGAAAGAATGCTGTTAGTCCAAACAGAAGACAAGTGAAGGGTTTTAACATGAAATGAGACAGATTCTTACAGTATATAGTAACCATTTGTACATAGTATAGGATTTTGGCTTTTTGTGCACAGTTTTCATTTATTTTTTTTCCATTTTTATTTTTAAATCTCTAATTCACTTTTTCTTCCTGTCCATGTGCTGCTGTATGTAACAAGTGAATTTCCCAGTTTGGGATTAAATAAAATCTGCCTATTCTGCTAATTTAAAACATCAAAGCTAACAGGTGTGAACCAGTTTGTGTGTAAGAACTTTTATGAATCCTTGGTTTCAAACGGCCTCTGTTTGGATGAGATGCATCCAGAAATTCGGGACGTGCTCAAAATATGTGACCAGCACAATATATGACAGAACAGCATAAAATAGAATTACAAATAGTGAGCCCATCAGACCTGTAAGGGTAGACCGTGCATTACCTGCTGCCAGCACACATCCTGAAGCCCCGAGGATACTGTCAGAGGTCAAACGGCAGAGTGAGCAATGTAGTTGCCATCTTTAGAAGAAGGTGGTGCATGTTTGCATGAAACAAACCAGACAAGTCCTCAGATTCTATAAGCTGTGTCATTTCATGTTCTTAAAACATTGTTGGATGTGAGTTTGTTAATGTCAGAGAAGTGTTGTGCTCAATCTGTTGAAAACAGATCTGATATCACTTCACACCTGTAGGATTCACGGCAGCCTTGGAGGACAGCATGACTTCTCCAGTCATACTCATACTGTTGGCAATCCGGGTGGCAGTTGCCATGTTTTTGTGGGAAGTGCTGAGGAGATTTCAGATGGGGAAGAATACTTGGGGAAAATCTCTGGCACCTGAAATAACAGGGACACTCCCCCACACCTGCTGTGCCCCGAAATTAAAAATAAAACTTGATGCTACTGAACAAAGTCTTTCACATCAAGTGTGTGTGTGTGTGTACGCAGTGTGTATGCACATGGTGACAGGTTCTTCCCTTGCATCCATGCATCTGCGTCATTGATGATCACATCCTCAGCATCTCGCCAAATTAAAAATACAGACTTGCATAAATGAGTGACAGAAATAGGAGCGAGGGGGGGGGGAGGAGTGGAAGATAAAAATAAGGTTGTCTGTTAATGAGGTGAATTGTGTGCACTAATCAATATGAATATGTTCTCGCGACAGAGGATGTCTTATATGAACACACAGATTTAATAGGCGACCTCAAGCTGTGCCAACTAAATTGTGTCGCTCTCTGTGATTGGTCCAACAAGAGAGAAACATGTTAAGGCCTCACATTGTCAGCCTTTATCTGCTGTCTCCCATCTGCTATGGCAGCTAATAGGAAAACAGTTTATGCCTGAAACTGAATGAATAAGTGTCTCATCAGGCTCCATCATCTACTCTGAGCTTATTGATGCTCAGTTTAGAGTTGCAGCACTAAACAAACTGTTCAAGGCTGTGAGGTCCCTGGTCTCTTAATGGGACATCAGACATGGCCAAAAAATGATGGATGCCTCTGTTTATATACTCTTTATGGATGGAAAGTACATTTATTTAAGTGCTGTACTAAAAGTATTGAGGCTCTTGTGGCCAGGGGCGGATCTACAGGGATAGCATGGGGTGGCAAGTGCCATCATATAATGATCTCATGCCACCCTAGTTTTGCTTATCACAATGCTGTTTACTAAAAATAAGTTAGCATTAACACCTTGAGCCTGGCTACAATTAACACTGAATATAAATTCTAAAAGTGAATATACTGCATGACTGATGTAGGATGACATAGCAACAAGCTGCAGCCAGGCTGAGTCTTTTATTTTGTTTTTTAATTTTATTGATAGACCACTAAAAAATATATATATATGATTAAATCTATATACATGATGATCTTTTCTGAATACTGTTGACATGTTTAGTGCAGGAAGAAACAATAAAAAGGGCATTTTCAGTTGTTTTGTTTTGTGTGCCAGTGAGGGTACCAGTGAATGTCACAGTACCTGCCAAAAAGCCACCAAAGGCAACGTAAGCACTGTCTCGAGGTGGAAACCAGGAGGAGTGATACACCTCCTGTTGTTTAGGCCTCCGGTGTGCACCTCTGTCTTGTAGTGGACAAACTAATTTTGTGTGTCATGTGTGGCATCTTATTGTGACAGACGATTGTTCTCTAATTTTAGTTTTACCTTGTGACTTACCTTGTTTCCTTTTTTACTTTCTCACACTCGTTGACTCTGGAGTTTGTCCCTTAATTGAACTCACCTGGAACACATTATATAAGGACTGCACTCACTTTCAGCTCACTCTTTTCACTCCCAGGGGCAGCAGCTGAGGTGTGTTTGGTTTGTTCTTCTGAGTTTAAACCTTAAGTGAGTGACTTGACCGTGGTGCAGGAGGTTGGGACGCGCATCTGTAACTGGAAGGTCGCCGGTTTGATCCCTGGGCTCTCTTTCCTGGTTGTTGTGTCCTTGGGCAAGACACTTTACCCTACCGCCTACTGGTGTTAGCCAGAGGGGCCGATGGCGCGATATGGCAGCCTCACTTCTGTCAGTCTGCCCCAGAGCAGCTGTGGGTACAACTGTAGTGTATGAATGTGAGAGTAAATGAATAATGGAATTGCGCTTTGGGTGCCTTGAAAAGCGCTATATAAATCCAATCCATTATTATTATATTTTGACACACCAGTCCAATCTGACATTCCATTTGGTGCTCAATTGATCTGTCAAATGTATAAATACATGCGACTGTGAGATTTGTATAGAACATTTGTATATGCCACCTTGTTCAGAGGGTCAATGTGAGATTAGAAATTCTATCAAAAATGAAATTATTCAAAAATTGTCTGAAATTCAGCCAGTTCCATTGATTTTAATTATAATGATCAACACATTTGGTAAAATGATGACCTCAGAAAAAGAGATTCAACAATGAAGCAAGTAACAAACTACAATATTAACAAGTTGGACAAAAGTAAGCAAACCCATATGGGGCATAAATTATTTTTACCACATATGTTGATGACGACAGCACAGTTTTCACAGAAAAAGGAGATCCGAGCCTCACTTTCCCCTCATAGGTTGTCCTGTCTCTCTTGTGATGTCACTGACAGCAGATGTCCTTAATATGGTCATATCAGGCGTACAGCGCTGGCAGTGAGCACAACAGCCCCACCCACCTGCTGTTCAAATCTTTTGTTTGTGAGAGGCATTCAGTCTACAGAAAGATTGGCTTACAGGAAGAGGAGCTTAAAAAGACTTGTTTCAAGACAGTTGTTGAATTGAAGAGCTTCAAAAAGACTGAGCATGAGATAAATTAGTTTTGTTATGAGGTTTAAATCATGCTTACTGCCATCCAAGGATAAAAATGTTGAGATAGAAATGAGTATAATGGTTCTATTTAATGTATATTTAATCTGAAGTTGCTGATCACTTGAATTGTATGCGTTTTCATTACATGCATTATATATTGTGCAGAATATGTATTTCCATGAACAGTATGCCTCTGTACAAAACTACAAAGGCATTTAAATCAAACACTCGAGGTGTGATTTGAAAGTGTTTGACTTCAATTTTTAGTAGGTCGCAACTAGGAACAAGCAAAGGCTCAACTAATCTCAGTGACCCCAACAAAAAAAAAACCACACCCCAGTTTCAGTTTGCCACTAAGAATCATTTCTTGTTAGAAACTCTTGTTCCTTTTCCTGCAAAAAAGGAACAAAAAGATGGAAGGAGTCTGGGTCCAGCCACACCATGGGCCAAAGGATTTTGTCTCCCAAAACGAATGATGAACAAAAACTAAACTATCAAATAAAACTGCAAAAGATAAACAAAAACCAAGAGATATCAGTGCAAGTGAGGGAGGCAATCATTACAAACCTGCCAGAGACAGGAGTGGTCTACTCAACAATCTTGTTCAATAAATAAAGACAAGATCACTCACTGGTCATCTCACTAAGATCCAAAGTTCTGAAAGGCCACAGAAGAGAACTAAAGTGCAGATGCACAAATGTATTTCCTTGCTTGAAAAAAAATCAACTTCACAACATAGAGAGCAGTCTAGTAGAAGAAGGTGTATCATTATCAGAGTCTGCAATGAAGAGACTCCCACATGAATGTAAATACAGGTGGTCTACAAAAAGGTGCAAACCACTGGTTACACTCAAGAATAAGAGGGCCAGACTGGACTTGGCTAACAAATATCTCAAAAAGTGACTGCTGATACATGTAGCAGGATGAATTGTGACGTATAAAGGGATGTACTCAGATTCAGCCAGTTGATGTAGAACTGATCTGACAGAGCTTTAGAGTGCAAAAGCATGTCTGATTGCATATTACAAAAGCATTCCAAGAGCTTCTCAAGGTGAAGAAAGGTGATAGTTTTTGATAACCAAGTTATTCACCTGATCTCCTACAGAAGAGACCTATTGCGTGCCACAGTTTGTGTCTGTCTTGTTTTAAACATAATCATTGTGGCCTAAACCTCATGCTTTTGGAACTAAAAGAGTGAGGGTGAGTTATCACCTAACAGATTTGTGAAGCTGAATGAAAACAAATTCCTTAAGATTTTCTGCAAAGGCTTAAACAGAGGTTTTTAAACCAGAGTAATAAAAGTAAAAGTAATTACTTATGTTTGTATGAGATGAAGTCATGATTTTGGCCTGTTGCATGTCCACATACTTTTAGTCCTAAAGAGGACCACTTTCCATTTCAGTTATCAGTGACTAAAGCACAGGTTACACAACTACACTTTAGATTTCTCTTATTTTGCATCTCCCAGTTTTGCAGTGAATTTGGTTTCAGATACATCACGTTAATTACACAACTAAACATGAACTTTACACGCTGAAGCTTCTCCACTGACACTGAAACAAAATATCAAATGATTCATTGTCTCGTTAGCTAAGTCTTGTCAGACCTTTTCTGTCCCAAAAGACACCCACATCTTGTCTGATTCATACATTTCTTTCAAGTTCACAGTGCATTAAAAGGCCGAGATTTGAAAACGATTCTTGGACTAGCTGTGCTGACCAATTCAAATGACTTTTTGCAATACCTCACAGGGTTTAGGTCCTCAGATGCCTTTAATGATAAGCTTAACCTCCCCCATACCAAGAGGTCGAGAAATACAAAGAGCCTGACGTAAATGAGACAAACTTTGAGAGAGCGAAGCCATGAAAGCAAAGTTTCTGGAGTTTTCTCCTTGAATTTCCACCCTGTGGGCAGAGATCCGCACTCAGTCCTCACACAAGGTCTTCAGCTGTGTGTGTATGTTTGTATGTGTGAGTGGGGGTTATGGACAGAGTCACCAACACTTTTTTTAGGATCAGGACAGATCCTTTGAACATGCTGTGTTTACACCAGTTCAAATGCCAGCGTTCCAGTGATTCACTTTGACACAGCAGGCAAGTGAGAGAATATATCTGGGAATGGAGATAGATGTGTGCCTGTGTGTATGTCCTTGCATACATTTATCCATTTTAATATTTTGTTCTGATTAGATGGGCCATAGCTTTGGCATCTCACACACACATACTCAGGTAAGTCTCAGGTAAGCGCCGATGTAAACACACACACACAAGAATGAATCATAAATTGTCTCAGTCTGCATGGATACTAGATCATTATTGTAGAAGGGGCACCAAGAGCCGCCCACATGCAGGTGGGCAGACACACACTTGAAGGTGGACACTTGTTGGTGAGCTGGCTGCCTCCCCCACTCACCCTGAGGCCAAGAATACCCTGTGTGCATTACATGTGCACACACACACGCGACCTTATCTATTCCACAGACCCCCGCTGAGGCCACTAATGCCTCCTTGTTGAGCTGCCTCCCCCAATCACTATACCGACGCCAAGAAATCGTGTGACTCCAGACGGTTTTTATTGCCTGCGCTTCGCTCACAGCTTGGAGTTACAAATGACCTTCAAGGAGCAGGTTTTGGTGAGCGTGTGTTCACTGGGGAACAGATGATGCGCATCATGCTGGACCTGGGCTTGACCCGTGCCACGAAGGAAGGACTCACTTGTGAGTAAACTCTGCCCACCCTTGCCCTGACACAGTTAATTTCACATGGAAAAAAACAAAACAAAACTCCATGTCCCCTGTCATCCATCCCACGTCCCGCCCGTGCGCGCTGCTTCGCACCTTTTCTAGCAAATCATTTGTTCTGCAGCCAAATTGGCTCAAGGATGCGGCTTATGGGACCTATTCAGTCAAATGGGTACTCTGTGTCCCTGTGTCATTGTTACTGGTAGTCATCCCATCATCTTTATTCACATCCACAGCGCAAAGAAAATCCACATTTCATCAGTCCACTGGAGGATTAATAATGCATTGCTTTGGTAAATGTGACATTTACAAAGAGGATTGGTGTGAATAAATGCAGCCTGATATGCAGGTGTTGTACTACTACGATATGTCAGTGGTGTTATCTCTCCCTTTCTCACACACTAATATAACCAGGTCATATGCTGTGGTAGATGATTTCGCTCCACCGCTGGGTTTCCCTTTCATGTTCATCTGTTATTCTGAACTGTAGGCGTCTATCGGCTTCTTTCCAGCCTGGCCTACACCGAAGAAGAGAAACGATAACTTGACTTTAAGGCCAGATGAGTTTTCCCACCTCCACCTCCCCAGAGTACATGTGCCACGAGGCTACACACAAATTCGTTTAATGTGCAGTAGTCATGCAGCAATAATTCTTACTTTTTTCTCAGTAATTAGTTTTTTGTCACCTCCATCCACCTCCAATCCTCCCACACTGCGAGTTGTCTTAAACGATGAACAAAGAAATTATTGCAATAGTTAAACTAAATACTGGATATTTGTATTAAACGTTGGGGAGTGGTTAGAATATTTAATATATGCTCAGAAAGAAAATGTAACGAATTATAAAAACAAATTATAACATTTCTAGTTTATGTTGTGTTTCATTATCACAGCATAATAAATGATTAATGTTGAATTATATTATTTTTCTTTTGACAGCCAGTGGAGGTCTGCCGCCAAGATGACAGTGACAAGCTTTGCCATTGCCTTTCTAGTCGCTTCCTCCGGTAACTCCTCCTCCCAGGCTGACGTAGAGGATCCTCCGCTACCCACGGCAGTGGGCGAAGACCGGCCACGGGGATAAAAAGCTCCTCGGGACTCCGGTACGTCACTGCCTGAAGCAGCAGTGACTCGGTCACCAGAGCTGAACCTCAGCAGAGATAGCATCAAGCAGGCACTTCCACGCCGTGCAGGCTAACTCGCTTTCGGCTTTGGTTCGAGATGGAAACTCGTCGCACCGTGAGGGGCTCCAGCGCCCGCAACTACAAGGGTAAGTTCCTCACCATTTTGCATCTGCAGATTCTACAGGTGCATTCATGTGCTTATAGCTGACACCTTTTTACTTACCTTTGAACACGTTTCAGTTTTTTTTAGTGTTTTCAGGGAATATTGTCGTGTAATTTTGGGTTTAAGCAGCCTTTGTTAGACAGAAAAACAAAGTGTAGACTTCGATTTACGCGCAGTCAGTCTGACTGTTTTCTAATTATTTTACTGTGAATATAAACTGTATATGCCAGCTACATATTATGAGAGTTAAAGAAACGTGTGAGGGATGCTCACTCCGGGGTACAGATTTTGTGATCTGCTTAAAAAGTTATTTATTACACGTGGTCAAAGCTTTTTCCTCTGCTCTCCATACTGTTTTACGCATGGAGAGATAAAAGCATGACTTTTGCGCGCACAATTCGTTACTTTAACGTTAGTGTAAATATGAAAGACATATGCCCTATTTGACTCCAGAGCTCTGGTTGCAGCTGTCTCTCAGCGTCCAGCGCGGCTAATAGTCCAACTTGTTAAGAGGTCAAGGGGTGAGACGCTGGAAAATCTTGCGCACAATAGATGAAAAGGAACCTCGTTAATATTTAACGCATGTACTTTTCCCGCCTTGCCCACTTTTTTGTGCACCGTAATCTGAGCGATGCCAAGAAGCTGCTAAATTAATCATAAGAACCGAAACTGATCCGGGTTTGGTTACTAGTTTTACGCGTGCCCTCCGCGTAGACAACCTTTCAGCGGAAACATCCTTTTGGTTGAAACAGCCTGAGAAGTAGAAAACAGGGTTAATGTAACAGGGAGGCAATGTGCTTCTCGTTTCTGCCTCTTAAATATATTTTGATTCTTGATTTGTGGCTAATTTATAGTCTAAACTGCTGAAATCCACGGTTATGTAACCATGTCACAAAATCCACTGCTACTTAGGTAAAGTGATAAGGTGGATATGAATGGGTGATTGATTTTTGTAATGTAAGCTGCTGAATTATATATGAAGCCTAAGGTTCTGAATCCATCAACAGGTCACGGGTAAGAGCACAGCGATGTTAAAAGGAATCACTGACAACAAAACAAAAGTTTTGACAGACAGACAAAAAGAAAAAGAAATGGTACCTAAAGCTGAATCCAATCTCTTTTTCTTTGCCAGTCACTCTTTCTCACACACAATGTGCACGTTTTTCCAAGCCGCTACTCCTGCAGCTTTCTCATGCTAACATTGCCTTTTTCTTCTCTTTCCAGGTGGACTAACCCTATGGCTGATTCTGTGGCTGGTGGTGGTGAAGCCGGGTGGGGTCACAGCATGCCCCAAGCTGTGCGTGTGTTACCCTACGCCCATGACGGTCAGCTGCCAGTCCCAGAACCTCACCATAGTGCCGGCCGGTGTGCCCTACAACTCACAACGTGTTTTCCTCCAGAACAACCGCATCACAGAGCTTCGCGCAGACTCTTTTGGCTTTGAGACACAAGTGAGCAGAGTGACAACACTATTTATAAAAATTATGGGCAGAAATGTATTTTTCCTCTCTCATGCCATTATTCTTATTTTTCTTTGCTGTCCTGTTGAATTCCTCTGCAGGTGCTTTGGCTATATGGCAACAACATCACATGGATTGAGGCCGGAGCCTTCAGTAACCTCAGGGTACTGGAAGAGCTGGATCTGGGTGACAACCCTTCACTGCGCCACTTGGAAGGTGGAGCCTTCAGGGGCTTGGAGAAGCTGCAGAGCCTGCATATGCATCGTTGCAAGCTGGCCACTCTCCCCCATGATCTCTTCCACAAGCTGTACAGCCTGCAATTTCTCTATCTGCAGGTAAAGACAACATTCACACACACACACACACACACACACACACACCTAAAAGATGACCAGTACGTTCACAGTAAGATGTTGGATAGTAATACATGGGTATGATCAAGGGTATGCAAAATTACTACATTTAGTTGTGTTGTAGAATTGATTTAAAGCTTGCACAGGCTGCACACCCACACGCACGTTGATGCTTTCATATTGCACGTGTTGAAGCGTGAGTTGCACACACCACAGGCATTTATATGCAAACAAAAATAAGTTGTAAAAATAAAAAGATCCAGAAATGTATATCTACAAAGAAAATTAGAACCATTGAGCAGTTAAAAAACACTGAAACTATCGTATAAGGATAGATTTACAATATGACAATAGATTTATTTAATTACTATAAACTCAATGCAGATAATGATCAATGTAAGCTAAGTGGGTAGTTGACAGATCTTCTAATAATATAAATTGTAAAAGAAAAAACAAAACACATGTCCACACATTTACTTTCAGCAAGTGTATCTACAAGTCAGAGGAAGTAATATCAATCCAAACTTAAAATACACATAGATGGCAAGGATGGTGATACAATCACCACTTGTAGAAGGCAGGAAAATTACTACAACACTTCATATTCATCCTTAAGTTAATTTTATTTAAAATAAGTGAAAAAGAAAACCTAAAGTCATCTTTTTAAATCACTTCAAAACCAGTACAATAGATCCAAATAGTTTTTGTTTTGTTTTTTAAAGTAGAGATATAATATAACAGGCAGTGATTTGATTTTAATGCATTGAAAATTAGCTTGCAGAGATGCCATGTGCATTATTTTTTTGGTTGCTGTCAGCTTTTGGCAGCTAACAGTGAGATCTCATCTGTTCCTGAATTTAAACTCTCTTCCAATCAGACAATAACTGCCTGCCAAAAAGCCTTCTGAGGGAATTAAAGAGAACACATCCCACATTCAGTGTGACTCAGACAATGCAGGTCACTTCTCAGTGTTATAAAGCTACTTTCAAACAGATCACTTCTCACGTGTGCATAAATTATAACTGCAATCAGAGGGAGGTGAGATATTCTTTTATTTTTTTTTTTTTACTGCTCATATTGATCGCTGACTCAAAGAGAAATGTTGGATGTTCAGTAATTCGTTAAAGGCGGCTTTTGTGTCACACATTGTGTAAGCTTCCAATCATTTCTAGATTTCAGGATTCAAAGACTTGAATCTGTTGTATGCAGTCTTTAACGAAAACCACCATACCCAGCTGCTTTAGTCTTTCTCATAGACTGTATATTAAAGATAGAGATGTAAACATTGTGATGTTAATCATTAGTTTCAAGTTTTTTAAGACTGCAACTTGCAATCACGAAGTAGCCTTTTTATATATATATATACAATCCATCATCATTTATTTTAGTCTTAGTGGGATTATAGTTTGTAATGTGAACATCATGGTTTGCATGGTAAGACATTAAACTAGTGACTGAAACCACAAACTCATCACAAAAGTGTCTAATGAGCTGAGAATTGAACCAGCAGAGTCGCCCCCTTCTGACAACTAAACAGATTGCAAGCTTAAGTCACTTCTGCATTGGAGACTATGTGTATCTTTTATATGCAGTCTATAGTTTTACTTTTCACTTTTTTCCCAGCACTAAATGTTGCATTTTGACTTTGCTGCAGGAAAATCAACTCCATTTTCTGCATGATGACCTTTTCTCTGATCTGGTCAACCTCACCCATCTGTTCCTGCATGGGAATCGTATTCGTACCCTCACTGAAAATGTGTTCAGGGGTCTGGTCAACCTGGACCGTCTCCTTCTGCATGACAATCGCATCAGGCAGGTCAACCGCAAGGCCTTTCGTGACCTTGGCCGTCTTACCATCCTCTACCTGTTCAACAACTCCCTGGCTGAGCTACCAGGACAGACCATGAAAGATGTCCAAGACATCCAGTTCCTCCGCCTCAATGGTAACCCCTGGTCCTGTGGCTGTGAGGCACGTCCCCTTTGGGAGTGGTTCCGCAAGGCCCGCATCTCCTCATCTGACCTTGTGTGCACTTCCCCATCTACACGTCGTGGTCAGGACCTCCGATTCCTCCGAGAAATGGATTTCGCTCTCTGCCCTCTTCCTGACCCCGGCTCTCTGGCTGGATCCACCACAACCACCTTCAGTACCAAGACCCGCTGGTGGTTCTCCAAGAACAAACCCGAATCCAAATCAAAGTCCTTGTACCAGAAGAGCTCAGAAACAGTGAAGTCATTCCCTTTCCCTGCGGTCAAGCCTCAGTTCCCCTCCAAGTATGAACTGTCAGCTGATGAGGCAGCCCTCCCCAAACTCGACCAAGAAGAATACTGGACCAACTATGGCAATGAAGATTCCTCTGTCCGCTGTGTTGAGCTGGACTGTGCTCCAAGCTATGACGACCAAGCCTTCCCCTCATTCTCCTCCCTAGCCATCACTCCACGCCCACTCCACCTCCTCACCCTCACCATACTCGTATTCTCCTTCCATTTCCTTTTCAGCTGAACTCCTTTCTCCTTTCTACCTGTTTCTTTCTCTGATTTCTCCCTCTTCTCTTTCTAATATTAACAAAAACCTGGATCTTGAGTCCTTTCAGTTGCCTCCTCACATGCAAGGGGTGCTACACTGAAGCAGGAGACAGGCAAGGCAGCAGGGAGCTGCTTAAAAGTGCCAGGTCAGTTGAGCTGATGTAGAGCCAGACACAATTGATTGTGAAATACCTGATCTTTCGTAGTACAGGCTTAGGATGACATCGGAGCTGAATGACAGTGACAACACAAAGGCAGAAAACTACCAAGTTAGCTGGTGGGGTCTCCAGATGTCTTTTTTTTTTTTTCTATCACAGCTGTAAACAGCGCAGGCGTTGTAAAACTATCCAGCTGTTTTCTATATTAACTAGTACTCACCATCCAATTATCACTAACATTATTAAAGGAAGATTATTTGGCATTACCAGAAGTAGGATAAAGATGTGGATTAACAAGAGAGATCTAGGAGGAGAGAAGTAAAGCAGTTTGAGGTGTTCACTTCAATGCAACCAGGAGTGACTAACCTCCCTCCTTCAGATTCAAAACCTTGTGTGATCTCAGAGATGCCAGCAAACCATCTGTACATACCACACACCATCACTGTACATTTGCATCCAGCACACTGTATCTTAGACTAGGTGGATTTGTACTTTGATCGTAGTAAACAGCTGTTTGTGAAGATAGAAGAGATGCTTAGACTGTAAAAGGATGGCAAGCAAATTAAATATGCGCCTCTTGATTTCCACTATTATCACTTTGCCCTTTATAAATCTAAAAGTTTTCGATATCCCAGACATGGAGTTATAACTGATTTGTGTGTGGGTTTCAATTTTCTGTTGTGGTTGTGTGAGTGAAACTTAAGTGATGTAGATATGAGAGTCTAGAAAAGTCTGGAAGAAACGGATCTTCATCTATCTTAGAAAAGTGAGTGCCTGTATGCATGTTGTGTGGAAGTCCAGAAGTCCTATTTTATTACACTTCTACCTGATATTGTTTTTTATTATTTTACATGTCTGTATGTGCTTTTTTTCTAACCTGAAATCTGAAAAAAAAAATCCTTCATACACACAAAAAATGACCAAGAACTGTATTTTAAAACTGCATGCAGCATTTACACTCTGAACCATCTCTTCTCTTTATAAGCTGAACCTTTCTAACCCCAGTATGTGTTTATGGAAAAGTGTATGTGTGTTGTTTACGACCAATGAAGCCTAACTGTGACATACAGTCCACGTCGGCCCCACATGTTAAATCTGAAACCAAACCTCGATGATGACTGTGAGTTTCAGAACAGAACATGAGACATACTGTGACATTCGTTAGAGTCTGTTTTTTTTGATGAAAAATTAAAAAACTGTTATGGAAGTGCTTTGCTTTATTAAAAAAATAAAGAAATAATTACACAGAAGTGAGTGGGAGTTTTCTTTGTTCTTGTCTTTGCTCTAATCTCACTCTAAGTGCTCTCTAAGGATGATGCAAAAGAACAAAAAAATCAATAATGAATTTACACGAACACTTAATCAGATGAAAGCAGAGAGCAGAAACCTGAGTAGCAAATCATAAGACATACAGTTATATAATGCAACAAGTCTTTCAGCAAGTCTGAAATTGATAACCTATTGAATAAGGGCTTTGCATGGAATATTCCATCCAGTAAAATGAGGGAGTCGTGCAAAAGTGAGGATATTTGTTTATAGAAGGGAGGGGATATTTATTATCTGTATAACTGTGTGTAGTAGACGCAGTGTGTGTTCAAGGTACCCAGCCTTGGCTATGTTAAGCCAGTCACTTTTCTCAACATGTGCAGAAGGCAGCTATATCAGGTCGCATTACATATACAGTGAGATGGATGAATAAGCTCTCGAGATGTGCGCGTGTGTGTGTGGGGGTTTGGAGGGAGGGGCTGAGGTATGATTCAGGGCAGAACGGGGAGCACACCAGGGATGAATATGTGATGTGTCCCGGAATCAGCACACCCCCTCAACAGATACTCTCACCATGCTAATGATAATGATGATGATGATGCACACACTCACGCATCTGTTTGCTAGTGCAAGGACACGTGCACGTACATAAACAGCAACATGTGCACACAAAAAGAAGTTTAGCTGAGTTGCCTCCAACTTCACACTTCGTGGTTGGCCTCCATGTAAATAATTATTCACAACTTTCACAGATTGCCTTGTTTTTATTTTAATATTAAAATATGTGATTGTTGCTTCTGGTTGTAGTTCAGATTCACTGAAAAGTGACAAAAATCAGTTTTTTAAGAATTGCATTTTACACAACAAATACTGTCTTTTTTTATAACAAAAAAGGTACCACAAAAAAAATACTGAATATCTGAAAAATCTGCACAAGTCAAGTTAGTCCTGTGATCCTCACACATAAAAATGTAAGCCAATAACTGACGTTTGATAACAAATGAATGAGTCATATGTTACAAATATGGTACAAATAATATAATATTAACATAAAACTATGCATCTTTCTAGAATGTGTTTATTGAGCCTAAAACAAACAAACTATGCTAGTTCCGTCTTTCTGCTGGGAACACTGGATGTTTTCCACTTGTGAAGAATTTCTCTCATTGTTTCAAAATTGTTTAAAAGTAGCCTTAATACGTCTTTACTTTGTGATATTGACACCTGCTGACTCTAAAGGAAAACCATTTTATTATAATTGACTTTACCCACCAGGGACATAACCTATTCCCTGCGGTTCCCAGTGATCTGCGGGAATAGCTTCTCTGAACCTTAAAAGTACTGAGAAGTTTGTTTGAATCTTTTTCTCCACTAAATAAACAATTACTGACCGCTTTACATGACACCTGGTGTTACCTGTCCTCCTTTCTCCACAGGTGTGCCAATGCTGGCTCAGTTCCCAGTGAGAACTTGCGCAAAAGCACGTACAAAAAAAGGAAGAATCTCCCCTTACTGGAATAAAAATTCTAAATATCAGCTGTGAAAAAGTTTGTTCTTGATCTGAAAGGAAGTTAGATGAGAACATTGACACTACTCCCAGATAGCTCTGTGAAATAGCTTAGCTCAAAGACTGAAAAGAGGGGAAAAGGTGTGTAATAATTTAAAAAGTTTGAGGAATAAAACCTGCACTTTTTAAGATCACTAGTAAGAACATCATATTTGGTATGTTTGATTCTTAGAAACACTGTATAAATGTGTGTTTACTGCTTTACAGAGCGATATATGTCAGAGTATTTTTTTTGACTAGGCCCAGGCACTTCCTGGAGTCTACTTGTTGCCTGGCAACTACTCAGAGGTGAAAACTCAGTAAAAAATATCAACGAGCAATTTTCACATGCTTTTACATTTATTTAAAACAAATAATAGTATTAAATTATAGAGCTTCAGAGATGCTGGTAGGTGGATTTTGTTACTGGGTCATTCGTGGAAAAATCCTCAGAGTCAGCAAATTTGTTTCTTTACTAAAACTTTATAGATCAATGCAAAATTTTACTTCATACCATGAATATTTTCAAATAAATTTAGAGGCCTCCAAAGTGTTAATAGGTGAGTCAGACCTTTGGTTACTTTTCAATTAACATTTTTGTTTTCCCCAGAGTTTTTAGCTAACAGAATCAAAACTTGTAGAAATTGCAAATGAACCTGTACTTTTAAGCACTTTTACTACACCCATCATTACAAACACTTTTTTTTCTATGTATCAGTCCCTTGTCTAACATTCAGACACTCACTCACAGATATACATCAAGAAACTTCAACATGTAGATTTGAGGAGCCAGGGATTGTTGTTCTGATATATAGATGTCCCTGTCTTCCTACACCTCCACAGCCATAAACCTTGAAAAATATTGGACTTACTTCTATGTAGCTTAAGAGCCTGTAACTAGGAACATTTTATACTGTTTAGGTAAGATTCTACGTGGCTTCATAAATTAAAGTTGTTGTAAAATATTGTAAATAAAAAATAAATCATTTGAGATTTATTACAAGGTTGTTGTTTTTAATTCAATAACCTACTAATAGGCAGAGGTAGGGTTGGGTATCATCACTGATTTCTAGAATCGATTCGATTCCGATTCACAAGGTCCCGAATTTATTCGATTCGATTCGAATCGGGGAAATTTTGCCTCAGACAGTCATAAATACGGGTATTATAATTCTGATCACTTATCAGTACATTTCTATATTTTTATATCTATAAAAAGAAAGCTGACACTTGTGAGACTTTATCAAAGGTGTAACCATCACAGCTGATTCCTTTGTGTCAAAGTAACTGAGGATAAAACACAGAAAAACACGAAGGCGGTTTGCTGGGTTTTTATAGCAGATGACCTTAAATACATTGTGCAGTCAAAAACGAAGTTAAGCAAAGCAAAATTACAGAGGTTTGATTAGAGACACAGCTAAGCATTTTTGCAATTTTGCATAATTTTAAAAAGTTTAAATTTGTTCAGTATTGAACAGCAGAAATTAAGCTTTCTTGTCGGAAGTAAGTTAAAAAAAAAACACAAACAAACAAACAAACAGCGGCCGACACCATAGACTGGTGGGTTATAAGTAGGAGTGGGTGACGAAGTTTATGTGAAAAAAGTAGTTTGGATCATCTTTGGTTGCTGGTTCAGTCAATATTGTTTGGAGAGAGATAAAAACCTGCAGCTTCAGAATCTAGTGCAAAAAGGAGGTAAACAAAAAGCGCCCGCTGACGCTTCAAAATCAGTGAGCTGTCGGCTTTCAGCGCCCACGGCGTGTCTGCGTCTGCGTACAGGCCGTCGGGTGAGAAAGGCGACATCTCACTGATTTGGATGCCTTGGGTCCGCGTTTTGTGTTTACGTCTTTGTGCAGAATCCGTGTACCTGCTCTCACTGACTGTTTTAGCTGTTTGGTGGTTGTAGAAATTTCGTGAGGTTTAACCTGAGATTCTGGCATTTCGGGCAAAATAAATTTATATTTAAAAATCGATTTAGGATTTTAATGAATCGATATCACGTTATCCAAGCCAGAATCGATTTTAATTGATAAATAGATAATCAAAACCCACCCCTAGGCAGAGGCAATGTGGATGTTTCACCTTGTTTTGGTTTTTTGTTTGTTTTTAAAGTTAGTTAGCTAGCTAAGCTAAGCTAAGCTAATTCATTGCCAATGTGATGTGGAAGAAAAACAGGAAAAAGTTACAGTAAATATTTGTGTCTTCTATTTGTAAATGTCTGTGTAAGACTTAAATGCCTCTTAATATAATCAATTCGTGTAATCATCATCTTTCATATTTAATCATGCAGCATATATTTATAAGAATTAAGTATGAGTGAAAAAAACATTATGTGGTATAAGAAAATACAAAAGGCCCTGTTTTAATGAGTTAGTGAGTTATATGTATTCACCGGTGCCTTTTTTCAGGTATGTCTTTTCAACTGCTTGTCTAATCAGTCAATCACATGACAGCAGTTCAGTGTATTAATGCATGTAGAGCTCACAAATCTGCAGCAACTATGTGATGCTGTCCTGCGAATATGCACCAGAATCTCTGATGAATGTTTTTAGCACCTTGTTGAATTTATGTCACAAAGAATTAAGGCCTTTCTGAAGTACCTAATAAAATCACTGGTGAATGTATGTCTCATTAAAATTTGCTGTTGAATACTGAACTGAGAAGTAATACTTTATACTTTTGACTGCAAGAAAAAGAGAAAATAAGTATTCTTTGTAAGTTTAAGGTTTGTTTTTTTTTAAACTCCATTTATAGAGTATTCATGTGTTTTCTTAATTACTTTCATTATTATAAGAAATGTCTCTGCTGTTATGTTCAAAGGAAATACATCTACAATATGTCTAGATGCAGTCAGTTACCAGGTCAGAAAGTATTTCACAGTATAACTGTGACAAAACTACTTTAAAGGCAGTTTTGAGCTTTGGTTATGTAAAAGGACTTTTTACTGTGTGTCACAGTTTCACGCTACTGTTAGAGGAGATGAGATAGCAGTATTAAATTACTCCCCTCAGCTTTTTCCTGCCACTGATAACCACCTGCAGAAAAACTTTCATCGTGACCAATGTAATTACCCTTCCCATATTCTCAAGTCCCAATTTCATGGCAGAACTGTGGGCGGTTGCCCTCCATGGCGGAAAGCAGCTGCCTGGGTGGTCATGGGACATATTTAGTGTTTTTCCGGTGCAGGAACCAGGCCATTAACAGCCAGAATTTCTCTGATCGTCAGACTTTGATGATGTGTGCCCACTCATTCTCCCCCAACTCTCTATCTAACTTCTGCTGCCTCTGCTTTTATTCCTCTCTTTTGTGTGTTTGCATCTTTTTAATTTGCTGTCACTCAGTCTTTGTCTGAAACCCATCGCTCCGGCACTTCTCTCTCCCTGACAGTATCCTCCATGTGGCTGTCTATGCTTGTCTTGAATAAGCCTGCGTGTTGGCCCGAATGAGTTGGCGTTTTAGTTTGCGTTTTGCCGTCGTGTTTGCTGACGTTCACCTTCACACGTGGTATTTGCAGAGGATGAACCGAGACTCACACCCTGACGTCAAAGGAGGCCGGAAGGAAATGAAATGTATGGGGGAAGAATTTCAGAAGGATGGAGCCGATGAATTTCCTCCCACTGCGTGCTGGATATTTACCCTGCAAAAGAATTCAGTCGAATGGTTGAGAGTGCAGGGCTGCAGTCAACAGGAAAGCGAACCTATCACATCCATAATTGACAAACATCATTTGCAGTGCTGCTACACAGCAGTGCCAGCTTCTATTAACCAGCACGTGAAAACCTGAGCCTGCTGGACGGCAAAGCCTTCCTCCTGAACAGAAAAGCAAGACTGAATGAATAAATCATTTTAAGTGGAAACAACGAAAGAGAGAGAGGCTGCCTATGAGTTCACACACTGAACATCAATGTTCCTACTGCCTGTGGGAGTTTCACTAGACGAAGAGCTGCCAAGCAGGAGGGAGTCAACTGGGAAACCTCCCAAACAATTACTAAATATCAAAAAAGAAAGCTTTCGATGAATTTTGAATTAAATATGTCTTCTTTTAACTTTTGCAGTTCTTTGAACAGTTGTCCATGTATTCGGGTTCCTGAGTCAAGTACCCAGTTCCAAGCTTTGGGCTTTTTAAAATAATGTTTCCTGATTGTGTTTCTTTGCATTTGGTTCTTCCCTCTAATTCTGTTCTTGGTTTTAGTTCATATTGTATTCCTATTTAACCTTCACCTCATTACCATGTGTGTAAACTGTTTACATCTTCCTCTGGTCCTTTGTCGCATCCTCGATCACTGCTGTGTGTTTCCTTGCTCCATGTTTCCTGAAGTTATGCGCTCCCTATCTATGTTACTGTACAAATAATATGTTATTAACATAAAACTATGTTTCTAGAATATGTTTATTGGGGCTAAAACAAACAAACTATGCTTGTTCAGTCTTTTTTCTAAATTCTGCATATAACTGATGCCTGTGGTGTCTCACATGTAACTATTGGGGGTTTTACAGTTTCTTTGGCTTTGGGGTGAGTTTGCTGGGACGTCCACTACTGGATGTTTTCCACTTGTGAATAATCTCTCTCACTGTTTTAAAATTGTTTGAAAATAGCATTAATGTGTCTTTCCCCTCCGTGATTTACCCCAGATTTCTATTGTTTTGTATTCCTGACTCCAGTGCTTCCTTCAATGTTTGAGATTTTGAAAAAGCTCCTGCATCAAAGCGGTTTTTGAGTTCACATTTTTCCCTCTCCTCCATACTGGGTCCAAAAGCTGCTGCACAGCACATGATTTTACTTTTAAAAAGAAACAAACAAAACAAAAATACTACATAAGGTATAAAATCCATACTTTACTATAAATTCTTTCCCTTATCAAGTTCTGGATCATGGGTGCAAGAGGAGGAGTGCACCGCAAACAGGCTGCCAGTCCCATTAACACCAACAGAGAGAATGCACGAACTCCAACACAGAAATTTGAACCCAAGACCTTTTTGTTGGTAACCTATACTAGCTTCTTGTGGATGTAAAATGTAAAGCATTGATAATTTTTTGTTAGACCCTGACCCTAACCCTTCAGAACTTGAGCACGATTACCTCAGCCAAGGACGTAATAGTTCTGTCCTTAAAACACGACAGCTCCAAAAGTTTTGAACGAATTCTCAGTTAATGGTCAGAAATTGACAGAAACCCTTATATTTTAGAAATGAAGGCTTCTGTATAAAGCAGTTTATCAAAATATTTCTTACTGCCTTTTTACTGCCATATATTCTAAATATCATGTTATTATGATCTTAAATAAGGTCAAACATTCATAAAATGTCTTTTATATTTAAAACTTTACTTGAAATTCTGCTGCCTTTGACTGTATTGGAAACATTCAGGTATTGATACTGGTATATGGGTACTCCAGACGTCCAAATGTCATTTTATATTTGACCTCTGATCTCAGTTTTACATTTCGCATTTGTCGTTGTTTCAGGTTGACCCCAAAACGTGTTATATCTTTAAAGGGAGTATTACCTAGTTAGTTAGAAATATACTACACTATATTATTATAAAACAAGCTCAGGTTATTCGTGCCCAGTTATTTACAAACAAATATCTATTATCCATTATCGACTCCTACATAATGTTTGTGTAATCAAAGTAAACATCTCTCATGCTACTCTTGTCTGAGTTTCTTAGCTGAGGTCATAATTACACATTACCAGTATAGTTAAACGCACTCGAGTGTTACGGTAGCTAATCAGTTGGCTGCCCAACTATTATTAAGTATTATTTATTTTTGGAAAACAAACTTGTTTTCACTTTATGTATGTTTATGTATGTTGCTAAACATCAAAATAATTTTTTACTAAACAATGTAATGCATGCTACATATGTAGTATATCCACATAAAAAAAAGGCGGTTTCATAAATAAATTTAATAACAGTCACCGCAGGCACATTTTGGGACCAGGCCTTATATTTGGAACCCGTGCTCTTAGTTTTCATTAAACTTGAAACAAAGAAACTACAGAGAATTTTTGTCACAGTAAAGCCCTCTGTGCAAAGATAGAACTGATAAGTCATTTTCACATCTGACTGACTGTATCGATTTGTTGAATATCTTAGGTTCATCAAAGTTGTACAGTCTGCGTTTTGCAGTATAAAGAGACAGACACAGATTAGTTAAGTGCCATAATAGAGCTTTGACAGCTGAAGAGGTTAGAAGTCAGAACAATAAGATGCAGCCATAAATAAGAATTGGATTCATGAATGAAACGTCAACCTTCTGGCACTGCTCCTCTGCTTGTGTGTGCATGCACAGAAATATCCATGAACATGCATGAGAATTTATGCGATGAGGCTTGTTGCCCTGTGCGTCCGGCCTTGCGTCACTTAGAAGCAAAAAGAGGAGAGCGGGGTGACGACAGGGCACATCTGTCTGAAGATCTGTCCACTCTTCTGAACATTTACGCAGACAGCTAAAAATATACTGCGACAGGCTGCATAGAGAGCCTGCTGGGAGCCAAAGAAGCACTCGGGATTTGATGCATGCTTCTTTTTTTCCCTCTGCCTTTCTGATTCAGAAAGAGTGAAAGATGTCATCGTATGACAAAGACAACAAGAGTAAAACCCAAGAAGTGTGAGCCTTGAGTTTGTTGTAAGTAGGAGAACAAAAGCACGGTGATTAGATGAGCAGTTGTCGTGAGTCAGTCACTCTGCCTCCCACTGGGAGCCTGTATAGCCCATTTTTTTTGGCACAGACGCAACTTGTGACGTCCTTTTGACAATTGCTTTATATGTGCCCAAAAATATGACTTCCAGAGCCACTGTGAGAGACACTGCTATTCCGGTAACACCATATTTGCTTCTGACTTTGGAGTAGGCAAACACATCCGTCTGGTGCTCTGCAGGGTTTTTCTCTCACTTTTCTTCTTGTTTGTTTTGGATGCCGTCTCTCAGCCATCCCGCACGAGTCCACATTTGGGAATCGTGCAAAATTATTAGAGAATATGGGACAGGAGCCCCTGGGACCCGCATTCATCTGTCTCCCTGTTTACAGAGGATAACAGGAAGAGCTTTCTCTGGAAGAGCCAGAAAAGTGGATTTAATAAAAAACTTTACAGGTTTTAGCAGAACCGGATGACGCAAATACAAGTCCAAAAAGTTAATCAACTTGGGTCCCAACACTTTATCTACGGCTCAGACAGCTCAGTAGGCTGAGCCAGAGATCTGTAGCCATAGATTAGTTATTTAAATTTGTTCATTGCATGAAACAATTTAAAAGCTTTTATTTAATTAAAAAAACAGCAAATCTGTTACATGTCTTAAGCCTCTTTGTCTTATCCACTGAGCAACTAGGCCTGCTGAGCTGCTACATTGTATGGATCATTGTACATAAACAATGCTCTAATGACCAGCCAACTGTAGAAGATGTACTATTTGAACAAAGTCCAAAAAACATCAAAAATACAGAGCTGCGACATGAGGGACATAGAGAGAAAACACAGGGAGCAGAGGTGGCAAAAGTACAGCCTCTGAAATGTACTCAGAGTAAGAAAGTAAAAAATAGCTCCTTGAAGGACAATTCTACCAAACATTTTTGTACTAAGGTAACTGAACCATGTGCAGTATTACTATAATAATTCTAATTCTAATGAACGTACTCAGCTTGAATCTGTTCTGTGGGACATAAACACAGATAGATCATTTTAAAAAAAAAGTTCTGTTGATACATTGATGGGGACTGTGCCTCCACACCTAAACACTAAACTAAGTACAGTCAGTACTTAGTGTAAAGGCTGTGTTCAGCTGGCCAGCTGCTCTTTGTGGCTGTACACAACTGAATTCAACCAGATGTCAGAAGATGTTTCACAGCTATCTCAGCTGACTTCCATTTTCTACACTGACATTATACTATTTATAGAGTGAATGATCATCATCATCATCTTAATTGTTAATTAGTCTATTACAGCTGATGTAAACCAACACTGACCATGGGCACCACAGATACTATGCAGCAGTTCAGTGCAGTTCTTTACAATAAATTCACCACAGTACGACAAGCTGACCTC
The DNA here is from genome assembly GCF_000239375.1 of Pundamilia nyererei. NCBI lineage: Eukaryota > Metazoa > Chordata > Actinopteri > Cichliformes > Cichlidae > Pundamilia > Pundamilia nyererei. The sequence goes on along the minus strand of NW_005187409.1, from coordinate 6,487,791 downwards.
TTTATCCCATACAAACTACCCAGGATTTTATACGTGACTCTTGAATAACACAAAGTTAGTATATCTTTGTTTGTTTTGCAGAAATATCCAGTCTGTGATTGAAGTGATGACATCACACGCAAGCTTTAAATTTGCAGTTTATAAAGTATCACTGAACAGTTCTTACCTTTAAACCTAGCCTAACACTTGCACTCCTTCCCAAGTATAAATGCTACAGAGGAACCTTTTTTAAGCATTTGTTTAAAAAAATGTAAGCAGTAGGAAGTTCAGATATTTTCTGTTATGGTGGCAAAGTGAGGACCTGCTGATTTACAATATGAGAAGCTATTACAGAGTGAGTAGAGATAAACAAAATAACACAATGACAGGCAACACAAAAGGGCTCAGACATTTTAGTGCACGTTTGAGGTTTGGATAATAATAATAATAATATTTAACACAATTTAGTGGGCTACACACTGAACTTAGAGGGTAAAACAAAGTATCGATCCTGTTGCACTAGTATCGAGCCGATGCCAGTACCAGCACTGGTATCAATACGATCAAAATTTGGGTCGATCCACCCACCTCTAGCTAAAAGCTTTTGTAACAGCGATGGCGCCGAAAGCAGGTAGGTGTGTGAATCCTAAATGCTACACTGCACCACTGAGATAAGTTTGTTTCCAGGTCTTACACACACACTGCACGCTGTCTTATACAGTCTATAACTACAGCAGCTGTCCGGTTTGGATTGGAATTTATCTGCGGAGTTAAAATCAGCAGGAGAAAGTTGGTCAAATGTTTACATTATGCGCTTTTTTTTTTTACGTATTCACATGAAATGTCTGAGCATTTAATAATGTAGCAGGTTAAGTTCACTCCCCTGCCTTATCCAGCATTACATTCTGCAACACAATGCAAGCCCCTTTGTGTTATGAAACCATCACGTAACAGCACGTGCGCTGTTCAGGTCGTCGAGGGAGGAAGCGCAAAGCGGAGGCAGAGGAGCAGCAAACACCAGCAGGGAAGAAGAAGGAGCGAGGAGAGGAGGAAGGCAAAAGAGTGGTCATTGAACACTGGTGAATACACTAATCACATGATTATAAGCGGTGTAGTAAATACCCAGATCAACCACTGCTGTTGTCCACTCACTACTTATTATATGGTTTTATTCATTTTTAGTTTTTCCTTCTGAAATTTCAGTTTAAAAAAAATCAGATGCTGTTGACTAGGTCATATAATCGTAAGACATTAATATAAATCCATTTTACAATATAAAAAACATCCATCCATTCTCTTCTGCTTATCCTTGTCAGGGTCGTGAGGTGTGTGGGTGCTTGATTGAAAAAGATTACTTTTAACAATGACAAATGCAACTGAGTATTTCATCTACAAAGTGGTACTTAAACAGTAAATTGTCTGTTTAGATTCTACAACAGTATTCTATGTTATGCAATTATTTTACGACTAATTCATAAATAAAGTAAAATCAAGTATAATTCTTTACTATAAAGAAAGAAAGTATTTTCTCTTTTGCATTCAAAGTTGTCCTTGGGCTTAGTACTTTCTTAAATGTACTTTTCTAATAAAAGCACCTTATGCGCCTGCACAGATGGCTACCTTATAGTTTACCTGTTGCTTCCTGCAGTAAAAGCTGACGAGTGTATAGGCATAATGCTGAGGAGGTGAAATCTGCCCTCCTGGCTGCCTGTCCTGCACTGCCTGTGATCCTCAACCCTGAGAAACCCCGCAAGAAGAGCTTCGAGATCACTCTTATGGATGGAGACAAAGGTTAGGAAGATGAAAAAGAAAATCCGAGATTAACCCACCCATTTTAGTGTTGCACAGGGGAAATATTAATGTTTATAGTAGCTATATCGACTGTACAGGGATTGTTAAGCATTTGGTTTTTCACTCACTCTGTATTATCACAGGACTTGCTTTGGATTGCCATGTTCACATCAAAAATATTTCCTACTCGCAATCTTCTAAATGACATTGCTCCTCTTTTCTCTGATTCCAAAAGAAACATGCCTGTGGACTGGAATAAAGAAGGGTCCGCCTGCTAGGCTGAAGTTTCCTCAGCCTGATGTAGTAGTTGCTGCTCTACAGGAGGCTCTGAAAGTTGAGCGGATGCCAAAGTTTGCCAAAGCTGTTGCACAGAAAACATCAGCTACAGATTAAGTAAGAGATGTACGTTCCCCCTAATTTAATCTGGCTGTCAGTTGAAACAAGTTATTTCTTCTTTTATAATTATTTTATTTTGAGGCAAACATCCATCCATATTATTTGTGGAAAATCTCAGGCTACGCTGAGCTGTTGATGATGCTTTGCCTGTGTTTATCGGAAAGAACTGACTATTCCTGTCCAATGTTTATGTTTTAGCCCAGCGTTCAGGAGATGTGACCAGTGGAAGCACAAAATGATGAGGAGTGACCAAGGAGATGTTCTCAGTCCCTCCTCTGATGAGTCAAGTGCCAACTGTTGTCATCTTCTGGACACATGAGGTCATCTGGTGGAGCATAATGATGCTAATGATGTTTTTATATGTGTTTTGGTAAATTAGAGATTTTCTTTGTTACTTTTTAGATGTTTTACTTACTCTAGCCAAACACTTAATTGTTTTGTGCAAGTTAATTTTGCTGTGTTCAACTGGATGACTTGATACAACAATAAATCATGTTTTTTTTCTGTCCATCCACTTTCTTTATTATGGTCACAGGGGGTCTGAAGCCCATCCCAGTTGTCCTTGGTAGAGGCAGGGTACACCCTTCACAGATCGCCAATCTATTGCAGGGCTAAAATGGAGATACAATCAACCATTCATATTCACATTTACGCCTACAGCCAATTTAGAATCGCCAGTTAGTCTAATTAACTTAACCCAATGAATGTTTTGGACTTTGGGAGGCTGGAGACTGCTCAATTCAAACACTGGGCATTCTTTCTGCAAAGCAACAATGGTAACCATTACTGTGTTGCACTTTTGACCTTTTCCTAAATGTAAACCAGCAGGACCAAGATAAACACAAAAAATATGTTTAATTTACTCAGGCAGGAACACACATAACCCTTTAAATCAGGTAACACACGTTCACTGCTTTAACTTTATATGCTTAAGTGTGTTGTCACCATACAAACACCATGTATTCCTGTTCATGTATAGGTACATACAAAGATAATGAAAGCACACTTATGCTAATGCTGTATGTGTTTAACAAACGGTTTGCATTTTTCTTTAAATGCAGCTTTAGTTAAATTACAGTAATTATATTAACACATTAGAAATAATAACGATAGATCTCATTTTCATTCATGCTCAGAAAACTTCCTACTAATGGTTTCGCCCAGCCAAACTGAAACCCCCTTCCCAAATATATTGGTACAGTCGACATGCGCGCGCCAAAGTTTTGTAACAGCAATGGCGTCCAAAGCAGGTGGGTGTGTGTTATAGGAATGTAAACAATACCGTATTTTTTTTCTACAACAAAAGCTGTAACGGAGTTTGTCTGAGGAGGAAGACGGTTGTACCATTTTGATCTAGCGGTTATCATCCCCATGACTGTTTCACCCTTCTTTGTAGGTCATTTAGCTGAATGGCTACATGCACCGGAGCAAAGTAGTAACTGCGAAGATATTTACATTATTCACTTTCTAAACTCGTTAAATGTAGCATGAGTCGGCGCGCTGACCTTTCTGACCATGTTTATTATGCAACGACTCATTAAATGGGTCATTATTATTACTACTCTGTTAGGTTATGAAACTTCTCAGCTTGCACGTGCCCGAGTCCTCCTCTACTCACTCTCCTCCCACCAAGGGCATGACAGGAGGAGTTGGAGCATTAGGCATTTATAAAACAGACCTCTTTACTTCATTTTATAAGGTTATACATTAAATATGACATGTAGCACAGCTGCATCCGAAATTATTTTGTACTCGAGTTCTGTGACAAACTGGCGATCTGCCCACAGTGTAAACCCCATGTCGCCCTATTTAAGCTGGGAGTCTTACAGCCCAACTGCAATCCTGAACTGAATAAACAGAAGAAGATGGTGGATGGATGATTGCTTTATTTTTGGGCTTTTGTAAGACTCTACTAAGGCCAAAGACACCTCAGGCTAAATAAGTAGGTGGGTGGGCATAGGACCAGCATTCACCAGGAAGGGGCCTATGGTTTTATTTAACCATGGCAAGGGAAGCAACATGTGCCAGCTACTTGCAAAGGATCAAGTAAATCGATGAACTGCATGTATTTTTTCTTTTGGGAAACTGACTTCTTTGCCTACATACTTCACTTGCACATTGTGCATCACTGGCCTTTTGATTGTGAATTTGAATTTCACTTTTTGACAATCAGCCACTAAAGATACACCCTTGAGTCCTCAATTGTAGCTTCTTGTGCAGGCCACTGTCTCCTCTGTCTTATTGATGTTTTTAGAAATTTTCCATTCAGTATTGTGCGGCCTGATTGAATTCTGGGTCATGGACAAAAGGACAGAGGATAAATGAGATATGGAGGCACAAATTCAAGAAACAGCCAAACACAAAACTGCGCATGTGTGTTTGTAGGTCGTGGTGGGAAGAAGCGCAAAGCAGAAGTTCAAGCAGAGGAGGAGAAACCCTCAGTGGAGGAAAAGAAGGGCAGAGGAGAGGATGAAAGCAGCCAGGAAGGCCTCAGGGTGGTCATTGAACACTGGTAAAGAAAAAAATATGTAATCACGTTATAATCAGTGGTGAAGGAAATGCTAATTGTGTTTATTTAAAGTGAGTAAATATAGCCCCCATTTTAAAATACTTAAACACTTTGGTTTTTATTTTTAATTAAGTATCAGAAGTGAATGCATTGATTAGGTGGAAAAAAACAATAGTTCTCATGAAATCTGTTTATATTATTATTGAACCAGAACCAAAATAGATAACATCACAGTTCACTGTGTAACTCAACTCTTAAAATCTGCAAAAAGATGTAATCTTGATGTGTCACTTCTGGCAGTAAAAGCTGACGAGTGTACGGGCGTAATGCTGAGGAGGTGAAATCCGCCCTCCTGGCTGCCCACCCTGAACTGACTGTGGTCCTCAACCCTGGGAAACCTCGCAGGAACAGCTTCGAGATCACTCTGCTGGACGGAGGCAAAGGTAAACAGGATTTACTCAGCAATGTGGATCTTTCATTGTAAAAAAAAAAATGATACAAATGACATTTTCTTCCTGATTCCTAAAGAAACATCTCTGTGGACTGGAATAAAGAAAGGCCCACCTCGTAAGCTGAAGTTTCCACAGCCTGATGTGGTAGTTTCTGCTCTGCAAGAGGTTCTGAAGGCTTAGACACCAAGTGAAGGTTTGGCAAAGCGGTTTGACTGAATAATGAATGCATAAAAAACAGATAGAAAATAAGAAAATTCAGCTTTACTTCTTATTTACAGTAAACTGGTAACTCATGTAGCTTTGTAAATAGAATCAAGTCAAAATGCCTTGTGAATTGCAATGCAGCTGTTCAGTGAACAACAGTTGTGTATAAGTGTCTTTTTAACAAAACTTTTCCCATGTTATTTGCAGCCCAACATTCAGGAGATGCAGCCAGTGGAAGCAAAAATGATGAGAAGTGACCAAGGAGATGTTCTCAGTCCCTCCTCTGATGAGCCATGCTCTAACTGCTGCCATCTTCTGGGTGCATGGTGACACCTAGTGGAGCTTAGTCGAGCCAAAGCATTTCTCTGGCACATTACTGCTGTTTACTGTTGTGTTTCACAAACGTTCAGTTGTTGTTTTATGTCTGTTTTGTTTTTGGGGTTTTTTGATAAATAAAATCTTTTTTGGGGTAATTGTGTGTATTTTGTTACAACTATCCAAACACTCAGCTGTTATTATGGAAAGGTTTTCTTATTTTTATTCAGGAACCAAGTGTGGAGAAGAAAACTAGAGATACAATTTGTGTGTTGAAACACATTAATGCTCACATGCATTCAGAAAGTGTAGCAATGTTTTTGATTGACTCAATACTATAAAACCACTATTAGCATTTATATTTTTATTAACAACATATTGCAACTCTTGGCAAATAAAGTACATGTTACTAATTGATAGGATTAATAGTTTTAAACAGCTGGCAAAGCACCTTGTATCATATTTTAGAAGGTTGTGCAATTACATTCACCTAAGCAATGGCCTTAATTAGTAACTTGAGGGCTCTGATCTTAGTCTTGTGCAAAATAGTCATCTTCCAAACGTGATCGCAAATATTTGCTAAAAACGGTTGCTGGTATTTAAAAAGTTTTAAATCACTTGTTGGCCTTAAGAAATGAGTATATCAGAAGAACAGCTGAGGTTAAGCAGTTTGGAGACAAAGTTAGAGAGGAAAGGAGATGGTTAGAACATGTGCAATGGGTACATTGGATAAAGTATGTTCAATGTGGAGTTTCCAAACAGGAGGAAAGAGGAAGACCACAGAGAAGGTAGTGAAGGAAGACACGCAGAGGGTTTGCGTGACAACGGGGATAGAGTGAGTTGGAGACGCGATCCGTTGTGGCGACCCCAAAAGGAAGCAGCCGAAAGAGGAAGATTTGTTAATCTGTCTGTAATCTATAATCTGTCAAATGTCTCTTGTGTGAATGATATCAAGCCATTTTGATCCCCCCAAAACATTCCTGTCACAAGGTAGAAGCTACAATGAATTTCGTGTCATATGCCAAGCTAATATAAACAAGTCGCGTTGTGAGGACGTCACACAATGACACGGAAAACGCGATCGTCTGCCAAGTGTTTGCGAAATGTTGCTTTGTTTTGTTTTTGCCTTAAATATAAACAAGGATAGCAGACACACAAAAAGGATTCAAAGTCTTCCGTTTTTGGCAGACGAACATTTTGTTTGAATAATCGCCGGGGTGTGACGTCATTGTCCCGCGACCAGGCAAGTCGACTCAACGGTTCCTCATGAGCACGGGACCGATTTCCTTCTACAATAAGTCTTGAAATTGGTGCGTAACTTTTATATATTACAAATTAATACGTTTTAGACTTTTGCTTGACGTTTCGAGAATCGTCTGGGCGGGTTTGTAAGCAGTGATTCGACCTTTGCTAATCTTAGAAAGGTCGAATTAGCCGTGGCTCCGCTAGCTGGTTTGTTGATTTAAGGGGTTTCCCTTTTAGCATCGTATATAGAAAACATTTTTCAAAGAATAAATATGTTGAAAATATATGGACCAACTTTGGAGCATAACATTTTTAGGGAAGTCAAAAATGGTCGAGCAGAAAATGTTCAAAAAATGACTCATGATCTCAGATTGACTAATCCTGCAGAGGGAAAACACCGATCACATCACAGTATTTAAACAATTCCATCTTTTACTCTGTGTGATCAAGTTTATCTTTTATGCATACAATGTTAAAACACCAAATTAAAAATAATGTGAGGGGTAATGCTAGAGTTAAAATTAGTGTTATTAAAAAGTTGTAAAACTACAGTGGTTAGCTTGTGACTTTAAAATGCAAATACTTAATAAAGATCCATGTTAACACACTTTCCTTTAAGCATTGCTTTATTAGAGAAGCTATGTGGAATGTTTTGTTGTATTACTACGCTATGTATGCATGTAACTTTTTTCTTTTCAGCATGCTACTTCTGCCAAATTATTGCAACCTAAAGTTTCTCGTTGACAGTCATGGCAACAGAGGGGGTGGAAAAGACGAGTGAAGATGCTCCAGCAGCTGGAAAGGCCAGCACCAGGTATGACCTGGAAAAGGAGACTGAACTTCGCTTTGAGGTGGAGTCAGGGGAAGCAGCTGAACAAGTTGAGCTGGAGCTGCTCACAGGAATGGCTGAGGTGTTTGGCTCCGAGCTAAACCGAAACAAAAAGTATACATTTGGACCAGGCTCTAAGATTGCAGTTTTCACTTGGCAAGGCTGTAGTGTGAATCTTTATGGGAAGCCAGAGGTAAGCACGTGGATGAGAATACTTGCAGATTTAGGAAAGTTCAAATGTGTCTGTTGTGTTACATTTAGTCGCATCATTGTGTGTTTCACTTTGGGGAAAAAAGACAAAGCCACAAATACCATCATCTTGCTTTCATCACCGCAGGTTGCTTATGTGTCCAAGGATACGCCCATGCTGCTCTACCTAAACACACATGCAGCCCTTGAACAGATGAGAAAACAAGCAGAGCGTGACAATGAGAGGGGGCCAAGGGTATGTTTGAATGGGGAACTACTTCATATAGTAACTTATCAGATCCCATGAGTGCTTCTTGGATTAATGCTAAATTATAAATCGACCCTCAGGTGATGGTGGTGGGACCGACAGATGTTGGGAAGTCAACGGTGTGTCGGCTGCTTCTCAGCTATGCTGTGAGGGTTGGAAGGAGGCCAACATTGGTGGAACTGGATGTTGGACAGAGCGGGGTAAGATATAAATATAAATATCAAACAGTCGGCTGGTATTTAAAATATTGCATATCACAGCCTGCAGACTCAGCTGTCTTGATTTTGTGCAAAGTGATGCTAAAGCATGTACAGCATCTACTTTGTTTATTTAGCTTTATAGCTGTGATGATCCCCCTGTTTGTCTGCCCATGTGGCTTTTTCTGTTTTATCAGATGCACAAGTTCTGGAAAAAAAATCTTGACATCTGTTTTAATATCTGTACAAAGAAAAAGAACATTAGTCTTTCAGTTGTTTACAGTCACTGGTGTTAATTCAAGTCATTGCAGTAAAGAACAAAGAATTCTACACAGGATTGAGAGCACTGAATTCCTCCTTTCATTTATTAAAGGGAAAAACTATCCAAACGTACCCGGTCCTGTGTGAAAAAAAGTATTTGCCCCCTAAATCTAGTGACTGGTTATGCCATCATTTCCAGGAAAAAACTACAATCGGGTATTTGCGATATCTGGCAATAACTTTCAGATCACTTTGGAGGAATTGTGGACCACTTTTCTTTGCAGTAGTTTTAATTCAGCCACACTGGAGGGTTTCCAAGCATCTCAATTTGATTTAAGTCCAGGCTTTAAGTAGGCCACACCAAAGTCTTCATTTTGTTTTCTTACGAGTCATTCAGAGGTGGACTTGGTGGCATGTTTTGGATCATTGTTACTGTATACTGCATAAGCTAAGTCCGCTTGAACTGATCGACACCCTCATTCAGGATTTTCTCATAGAGAGCATAGAGGTTCCATAAATTACAGCACCCTAGACTATCGTACTACCAGCACCATGTTTGCTGATTAAAATAGTTCCACTTTTCTCTCATTAGTCCACAAGTCTTGGGGATTATTAAGTTGTTTTTTGCCAAATGTGAGATGAGCCTTTGTGTTCTTTTTGGTTAGCAGTGGTTTTCTCATTTTAGCAGGGGTTTTCTCATTTGATTTCTCCCATGGATGCCATTTTTGCCCAGACTTTCTTATTGTTAAGTCAAAAACACTGACCTTAACAGAGACAAATGAGGCCCGCAGTTCTTTAGATATTGTTCTGGGTTCTTTTGTGTCCTCCTGGATGAGTCATCGATGCACTCTTGAAGTAATTTTGGTTGGCCAGCCACTCCTGGCAAGGTTCACCAATATACCAAGTGTTCTCCATTTGTGGCTAATGGCTTTCACTGTGGTTTACTTTGCAGTCCCAAAGCCTTAAAAATGAATTTGACCCTTTCCAGACTCATAGAAGTCAGAGAGTTTGTTTCTCAACTGTTTCTTTAGATTGTAGCACAATGTATTTCTTTTAGCCCACTTCACATTGTCATACAGGATCTATATTTCTTGATTCAACAGGTCTTGTAGTAATCAGACCTGGGTGTGGCTAGTAAAAAATTGAGCTCAGGTTTCCAGAAAATGTGGTTAATCATAGTTGATGATTCAATAAGGGAGCAGATTACTTTTTCACACTGGTAAGTTTAGATAGCTTTTTTCCCTTAATAAATGAAATTGTCAATTTTTTTTCCCATTTACTCAGGTTACCTTTGTCTAATATTAAAATTTGTTTAATCTGAAACATGTAATTGTTTACAATTACAAAAAAAAATTGTCAATATACCAAGTATTTTTTTTAAGGAATGGATCACCTAATAAGTATACTTATTGGAACAATAAGGGGATAGGTGTTCGTGCCTTTGTTGGTAATATAGCATATGAAGCAGTTTGGTCAAAGTTTGTAAATTACAGTATGTCTGTTAATAAAGTATCTGTGTTAGTCATTTGATTGCACTCTATGTTGACTGTAAAGATCTGAACAATGCTGAACAGGACATTTGTTTTATGTGGGACACAGACAAAGTGGCTTTCTTCATATGATGCAGCATGATTAGTGCTTCCACAGATGGTATCATGTATCTTCTTTTTTGTTGTTTTTTGGGGGGGTTGTTTGTTTGTTTGTTTGTTTTAATCTGCTTTGGGTTTTCAGTTTTTTGTGGATAATCTAAAGACCTTAATTTTAATTTTAAAAAATGCAGTTGTTATCAGTTTGAGTAGTAAAAGAAAATTCTGCTCCTTCAGGTGTCTGTACCCGGCACAGTATCAGCGCTCTGCATCGAGCGTCCAGCGGACGTGGAGGAGGGTTTCTCAGTCCAGGCTCCTTTGGTCTACCACTTTGGCTCTACTAGTCCAGGGACCAACATCAAACTTTACAACAAGGTAAAAAAAAGAATGAGTCTAGACCCTTCCTGACATAGTCTGGAGACAAAACTTTAAATTTTTCGTACGTTGTCTTTACCTGTTGAGCATTTAAATCTTTTTGTCACAACATGCAGCTGACATCGTGCCTGGCTGAGGTGTTTTCCCAGCGCTGTGAAGTGAACAGGAAAGCCAGTGTAGGAGGCTGCATCATCAACACCTGTGGCTGGGTGAAGGGCTCTGGATACCAGGCTCTGGTCCACTGTGCGTCAACCTTTCAGGTGGATGTGGTTCTGGTACTGGACCATGAAAGGCTCTACAATGAACTCAAAAGAGACCTCCCTCACTTTGTGCGGGTTGTGCTCCTACCCAAGTCCGGGGGAGTCGTGGAACGCTCCAAGGAGTGTCGGCGGGATACTCGGGATGAGAAGATCCGCGAGTATTTCTACGGCTTCCGTGGAGTCACCTTCTACCCCTTTTCTTACGAAGTGCGTTTCTCAGACGTTCGCATCTATAAAATTGGCGCTCCATCCATCCCGGACTCATGCCTGCCACTGGGAATGTCCCAGGATGACACACAGCTAAAACTGGTGCCTGTTACTCCAGGAAGAGACCTCACATACCACGTCCTAAGCGTGAGCAGTGCTGAAGACGGAGATGAAGGTGCTAGAAAGGGCATAGTGGAGAGTCCTGTGTGTGGCTTTATTGTGGTGACTCATGTAGATACTCAGACACAGGTGATGAAGGTGCTCTCCCCAGCACCTAGACCCCTGCCCAGGCATACTCTGCTCATCATGGACATTCGCTTCATGGATATGAAATGAAGCAGGCCCTCAGAGGAGAGGACTTGGATCGAAGACGTCCTGCTGGGACCCTTTTTATTTTAAGGCTATCTTGTTTGTACTTTACAGAGAAAACATTTTAAGTGTTGAAATTCGGAATGCATCGTTTTTTGTGGTTCATGTGAATCCAGTTTTCAGCCTGTTTCATACATTTTATGATTTAATTTCTACTTATTCAACAATAAGGTGATGGGGAGCAGGGTTTTTTATACTGAAGATTTTTCGTCTCATTGCACAGAAGAGGGAATTAAATAAGAAAAAAACATTACTCTCTACACTAGCCGTTGGTCAATTTGTTGTGTTATCAATTTTAGCATGAGCTGGGAATTGGTGCATCCCTAATAGAAATTGAAAGCAGCTGTAAATTCTTGACCACACTGCACAGATGTCTGTAGAAAAGGATTTTTTTTTAATCAAAGCAAAGATAAAATATTTTTCTTCATAATCTGTTTCATAGAGATTTTTTTTCTCTTGAGTAATAAATTTTTTAAATGTAAAAAGTTGTGTGAGTTTGTTTTTAATTAAACTATCTGACTATATCAGTATGTTTCCCTTACTAACAAACAATAATTTAATTGTCTGCATACCCAATATGTAATGAGCTGAGGATGGAACACACTTAATGAACTTAATTCTAATCCAATCAAACCTGGGAATACTTTGCAGTTTTATAACCTTTCCTAAAGAAATTTAATGTTTTATTCAGTAGGTCTTCTGTTTTGACAAAAGAAAGGCAAATAATAATATCCTGTAGGCTTCATTAAAACACAAACAGTACCAGCATGCTAGTGATTGTTTGGGAGCACTACACTAGCAGGTCATTTAATATTTGTTCTGTAAACACTTACCAGCTTACCAAACCATACCAGATGCTCTTTTAATTTTTTAGAGTAACAGCGTTTCTATGTATGACAACATGACTTATAAGCATACACAAAAACAACACTGTGTGATGCATAATACGTGCAAATATCTCAAACTAAGTATATAATAAATAAGTAGATATTTAAATGTAAGCACGTGGTTCAAAAAAATAATATTGGATAGATTTGTTGTCTGAATCTTTTCTTGCTAATATTTTGTGGGTTTTTTTTGGTTTTTTTGGGGGGGGTTTTCTGAACCTTTTTGTTTTAATAAATTACTTAATTTTTCTTTTCTATTCCCTGCCTGCCATATGTAGTGTTTCTTTGCACCTACTTTATGCATGTCAGTGTTAACCATTTGTCATAACCAGCAGGGTTTGGATTAATCGTAGGTGGGTCTTTTGTGGAGGGTTGAGATGGCCATCTGGAACGTAGATTGTGAATTTTGTGGAAAAGAAACCGTGTAAAACCATTTCAAGTGGGTGTACCGTCAAATTATTTTCACAAACAGCTTATGGCAAATAAAACTCCTTATTAAAAAATATAGAAATCAGTATCTGGTGTGACTGCTGTTTTCTTTTTAAACAGCAGTTGTTCTCTTTGGTGTATAGCATTTTTTTCCCCTAAGGTATGTTCCAGGTGGGTTGTTTTAAGCATTTTCGGTGGATTTGCCACACTAATGTGAATTTAGGTTTTAAAGCTGTTTTCAAGCAAAACTGCCCTTTCTTTCTTTCTTGTTTGTGCTCCTTGCAGCTTCACTGTTACAGCTTTATTCCTCTCATTCATATGCATGTATTCTATCTTGCTTTGTTAACTTTCCTCTTCTCTCTCCAGGCTCTCTTCTATCTGCTTCATACTTTCACTACAGATCACAATGTTATCTGCAAACATTATAGTCCACAGATACTCCTGGCTTACCTCATATATCAAAATGTCCATCACAATTACAAACAAGGGTCTCAGAGCAGATCTCTGACATAAACCCAGCCTGACCATGAACCCAACCAACTGATTCACTAACTTTCCGCAAAGCTCTTAAACTCCTTCTATCATCTCAATACACTCTTTCACTGATAAGTATCTTTCCATCTCTATTCTTAACCATCCAAACTGCTGCACATCCTTTCCAGCTTTGTCTCCAGTCTCATAAGCATTTTCCAACTAGCCACTAGGAACTCCTGTCTACTGTCTGTCTCCCACTTTTTCTTCGCTACCCTCTTCCATTTGTTGTGCCAAAAGTGATTGCGTGCCAAAAACTGATTTCCAGCGTTTCTGTGTATTTTTACGTGTAATATCTTTATGTATGTTGGTAAATAGACTTCGGTGAACACGGTTTATATAAAAAAAAAAATAGAATTAAAAAATTATCTGTGTTTCAAGTATCTTTATAACTCTATTTACTCTACTTACTTTATAACCAATCCGGTCCTGTATCCCCACTTAAAGTATTTTTACAGAACTATTGTAATATTTGCTGCTATTTCTGGAGTCCTCTTGGCCAACTTACTCTTACAAAAGACATTTTTAATGTTAATGAGATTTTTTTTTTAACTGCATAAATAAAGGTTATATAAAAGTCACTGCCAAAAACTGATTGCGGCTTCTACCTTCTTGCACGAATGTTGTTTGTGGCTCAAGATAACTTTATGTCATCCATGAGGGACGCATTTGACATATGTTTCACATATTATAGCCCAACAAGTTACTTAAAGCAGTTTAAATACGAGCAATCAGTTTTTGACAAATACCGGAAATCAGTTTTTGGTAGACGATCACTTTTTGGCACAACATTTTGAACACTTGCCAGTACTTCTTCATTCCACCATTCAAACGCAGCGCTTGTTTGTTTTGTTGCATACAAATAGTACCTTATTGTCTTTTAGAAAGTGTATGAAAGTACTCACATGTTCCTAGAACATAATACATAATCGTTTTAGGGTTAATCTATATAGAATTACTTCTAGTAACAAACAAAAAATAATAATACTAGCCCATCACGCACAGTGTTTTTCTTTTCCCAGAGTCGACGCCTTCCATGTCTGTGATTGGCTGGTTGCCCCACCTGAGGCCTGACGGGCTACTTCCGGGATTCCTACGTCGGCCTAGCAGGCGAGCTAAGTAGGTTGCTAGCGGCTAACTCAAGGAGGACCGAATCGACCCACACCCTACAAGCAAGACACCTCGTGTGTTCATGATTAGGTGTGTGTTTTACCTCTTCTTTTTAGCCATTTTTCAGGTGAAATTCGCCACAGTTGTTTCGTCAGTTGTTAATGAAAATCTATTTGCTACTGTACAGCTCTCATGCTAGCCAGATAACTAATGTTAAGCTAACTCTTATAGCTGTGGTAAAGGATCGTACAGTGTCGCAAAAAAACTTTAGGCTAGGTAAAAAGCTCACTGTATGATTACCTACTCAGTATCTTGTGATTTCCAAGTATGGGTCGTGTTTTAATCGGTTTTTGTAGGTCGCATGGGCTACTACTTCTCTGCGGCTTTTGGATTTAAAACAGTGGTGTGTGTATTTTTATGAGGTTCACGGTGTTGGCAGCTGATTATGATAACGTTAGCTGGTCTTGACTGAATCCTAGCACTGCCCTGGCCTGCTGTTTAACGGTTGGTATGTGTAACGTTTCATTTTGAGATGAAGTCAAAGTCTGTCTATGGGTGTAGATTTAAAGCAGACGGCAAAAATCAAGCGCGAGTATGTCACTGTTACTCGGAAAATGTATTAAATTTGCTTGACCGGTTGTAGCATGCGATGTGTAGATTGTTGCGGTGACATGATAAGCAATGCTCGACACGGAGATTTTAGGATTAACATGTATTACAGTGGTGGGGGGGTAGTTTTGGGGCAAGTGCGATTATTACCTACTGACACCTCTCTCTGCCATTTGTTAGTACGGATGGTTGTTGACGAGAGAGGTGTGTCCAAACGATCAGATTACACTGTTGCTTCGGATCCGTTTTCAGTGTACTCACAGACTAGTTTTTCTACAAGAGTTAAGGAGTATGAGCGTGATTGTGTGTGTGAAAGGCGTGCACCTTTTCCACAGATCGTTGTGTCTGTGTGTTGTTTTCAGTTTCCCTTCGTGGAAGGTATTTCCATCTGACAACCTGAGGTCACTGAGGTGGTGACGGGGTTATGGTGAAATACCCACACTGCTTAAGGCAAGCTTGTAGAGAAAGGAGGAACTTGGTCAGTGAGTCTGGTTTGTTGTGAAATCAAACTAAGACCTTTGGCCTGTGATTTAACAAGGAAATACATTGAAGGCTACCTGCAAAACATTGTAGTATACATGTTTTCAAACATATTTGGTGATTCTATATTCCACGCTTATGGTATGAGATGTATTATGCATTGGCAGTCAGAGATGCAAAGATTTAATTTGCCACCACATAGGACAAAGATAATAAATGTAATGCAAATATAGTGGTTATCAAAAACCCATTACTCTAATCCCGGGTTTCCAAAATGGTCTTCCTAAAGACAGGTAGGACTTCACTTCAGCATTGCAAGGGGGCTAATTCAGAATTAGGAATCAACCTAATCTCATCCTTATCTTTGGACTGTGTGAGGAAGGCAGAGTATCTGGAAAGAGCCCACACAGACACGGGGAGAACATTCAAACTCCACACAGAAAGGTCTCAAACTGGATTTGAACCCAGGACCTTCTTGTCATGAGGCGGAAGTCATCACAAATATTGTTCTAGCGACACAAAAAAATAATAAGATTTTAATTTGCCATATTTCTACAGGTCAGAGGGTCTGATTGATAGCAGGAGGGGCAAAAAGATTACTTTCTGTGTGATTCAAACTGCTAAATTGTAGTTGGCATGCTGTGTTCCAATGAAGCAAAATTGCAGCTAGAAGTGCCTTGCTATATAGACTTTGTGGGACTATTAATGTAGGTGTACTGTGGGAACAAACTGGTTGGACACTACTGATCTGAACCAAGGGCTCATTAAAGCTTCAATTATTTGAAACAATTTCGTTCTGGTCCTGTCTTTGTTCTGCTCATTGAGTTTTTGTGTGATTTATTTTTCTTACAGGGTTGTCCAGCAACTTGCACAAAGAACCCAAGTGTGAAAGAAGAAAAGGAGCCAAAGATCTTTTTGTTTTTTTTTGGGGGTTTTTTGTTTTTTTTTTTTGGGGGGGGGAAAGGTTTTGAATGCATCTAACCATGTGACATCCAAACTCTACGTGGCTTTCTTTAGGAGACGCAGTATGGGAAAAGAGCTCAACCTGCAGAGAATTTGGAGGTGGAAGACCCAATCCCAGCAAAAAGTGGTGACACCTCGGTGACATACACGGGACTTCCATGTGGAATGAGTTGGTTTTGTGCCCTTAATGACACAGAGACTGACAACAGGAGTCTCAGAAGATCCAGGGGACTCCACTTGGTTTTTTGAGTTATTTTCCTAGTAAATAAAAGGCTAGACATCTTTTTTTTTTTTATGATTTTTCTTTTTAATAGCAGCTTTTTTTTTTTTAAACAAATCCCAGCTGGACTTTAGTTTGATGTTAAACGGCTTCCCTTCCCACAACTGGTTTAAAACTGAATTTGTTTGTTTAGTTGTTTTCCCCTGTGGACTAAGTTTGAAATGCTGGAACTCTCCCTCCTGCCACTATCCTCAGTTTCTTCCACCCACCCAGTGCCTAAATAAGCCTTCTCGGGAGGATCACAGAAGTCATCAGCAGCTGCTGCGCTCAATCCTCTGCCTGTTCTCCTCCATGTGCTTCTGCTCTCGGCCTGTTGGCTGTACACCCACTACCTCTTTAATTTTTCTGGTCTTTTCATTTTCACTGAGCGGGATAATCAGAACTGAAGCCCAGTGATGGAGCATTAATGTAAACCCTGAGCTGTTCCAGTGTTTTGTGCGTGAGTGCTGGTCCTTTCGCGTATATGCACAGCAGTGTTACGGTTGCACTGGTGCCAGGGAGTAACAGTAGAAGATTAGATTTATTTATATTGTTGCACCAAATACAGTTCCATTAAAGCCATACAAAAATATTTATGAATTACCTATACATATTTTTGTATCACACTGCTCTTGTATAGTTTTGCTTTTATAAGCTTCTATTAAGATTATGCACACAAATATTTAAACAAGCTGTACACAGCAGTTTGTATATTGCTATGTAAAAAAAAAAAAAAAATCTGTTTTTAGTGATTATATTAGTACTGGGAGACATTTAGTTTCTGGACACAGAAAACCCCTAATGTTTCCCTTTATTTGCTGCTTTGCATAGTGTTGGTTTTCTTTTCCAGTCAGTAGCTATGGCCCCTCCTCCCAGACGAACGCCACATATGTCATTTTGACCTGGAAAGCACCCCTTTACAGCAGGTAGACAGTAGATAGCTACCTCTCTCCATCTTCCTCCACCCTCTCTCTATCTCTGATGCCTGGCTTCAGCAGTGGGGGGGTTGGGGGAGGAGTAGGTGGCGTTGCTTCTGCTCCTCCCCGTCCATTTCGACCCAGCCGGTACGTCCCGGTGTCTGCAGCCACCACTTTCCTTGTCGGAGCCACAACGCTCTTCTTCTGCTTCACGTGAGTGTTTCTTGGTTTTGTTTCATATCAAACATGGGTTTTAAAGGGCCTACATGTGTGTACATACACGTGTTTGTACATGCTGGAGCGTCCACATGCATTATGTTCAGTGTTAAAATAAGCAGGTTTTTTTTTTTGCTGTTCTTTTAATGTTTTTTCATTCAAAGTAAGTTGACAGCTTTTCAGGAACATTTGTTCATAGTTTATCGCAGCCACACCTGTCACCTCCCCAACACAAACACAGTCTCCTATTTCTGCCACTGAGCAACTTTTGTGGGCAGTTGTTTAGCTTGCACATAAGCTTATAAGAAGTTGATGGTGGAGTGTGAAATGTTACTTGGTTACTTTTTTTCCTTTCCACATCTTACCACTAAGTGTGGGGATTGGTGGAAGCTTGTCTAACTGTAATTTTGTTTCCATCCTCCTTAACACTCTCCAGGTGCCCATGGTTGTCAGAGCATTTCTCCTCTGTCATTCCTATATATAATGCCGTAATCTTCCTCTTCACCCTCGCCAACTTCTGCATGGCCACTTTTATGGATCCTGGAATCTTTCCCAGAGGTGAACTTCTAGAAAGTAAAATGTCACGTCCTAATGATGCATGTGCAATACTTTTAAAGTACATGCAAAATAAGACTATTTGTTGGAATACTCACTGCCTATAAAGTAATTTAGAGAGACCGTTTGTGATGGTTATTAGGTGATTATGATACAAGTTTAATCTCAGGTTGTCTGTGTCTGCAGCGGAGGAAGATGAGGACAAAGAGGATGACTTCCGCGCTCCACTCTATAAGACAGTGGAGATCAAAGGCATCCAGGTGCGCATGAAGTGGTGCTCAACATGCCGCTTCTACCGACCACCGCGCTGCTCGCACTGCTCAGTGTGCGACAACTGTGTGGAGGTACATAATTATACATTTATCCCTGCTTAATAATGTTGACTGGGTATTCTTGTGGCTCTAAATTAGAAATGAATTGGTAGTATCATACAGCAATGAGTGAACTTCATTAAAAATTGGATAATGTTTTGTAATTATGTATGCTAAAAATCTTTTAATTAAAATTTCTGTTGTTGCCTTGGTTATGCTATTTCTTTTTTAACCTATAAACTAAATGGTAGGGAAACACAATCTTGGAAATCTGATGTTTCCATGAGTTTAAGCACTTAATGTAATAAAATGACCTAAATGACTGTTATATATTCATGTTAAAATGTCTTTCAGTTTTAATAGCAAGTCCTAATTTCACAGTGGGCTTCTATACACTCCTGTGTGGTTTCACTACACAGCCTAGATCTGTCCTATTCTTAGTTTTCATGTGTGAGTGTGGGAGGTGGAAATTGTGTGGACATGCAATATGATGTACTGTAGTTGTTGCTTATTCTTATCGTTTCCCTCTGAGAGATATCTTTTAATCTTTTTATTTATTCTTAGGATTTTGATCACCACTGTCCTTGGGTGAACAACTGCATTGGTCGGAGGAATTATCGTTATTTCTTCCTATTCTTACTTTCTCTCACAACCCACATCATGAACGTATTTGGCTTTGGCTTGGTTTATGTCCTGCACCACCAACAGGAGTTGGACACGCCAGGTGCTGCTGTTACGTATCCTTTACTTGGCATAAGTCTGTCATAGAAATGCACAACACATTATGGAACTCTCAAACACAAAACACATCATTGGAATAGATTTTCCTGTGTCTTATGACAGGGGTTTTTCTTTTTGTGATTTCCTTGACAACCCCCCCCCCCACCAGTATGGGTGTGATGTGTGTGGCTGGCCTGTTTTTTGTCCCAGTCGCTGGTCTGACTGGGTTTCACATAGTGCTGGTGGCTCGCGGTCGAACCACAAATGAACAGGTACATACCAGAGGTGGTTGTGCAAATCACGGTCTGCATCACTGAGATAAGTCAGGCATGCTTTACACTGGTTAATGTGTTTTTGTTAGGTATGCAACTGTTTTATCTCGCTCCCTCTGCGTAGGTGACAGGGAAGTTTCGGGGAGGCGTTAACCCTTTCACCAACGGCTGCTTGAGGAATATTACCCATGTACTCTGCAGCTCCCAAGCCCCCAGGTCAGCAATCTTTCTTCTCTGCACTCATCTATTTACTCCCCCCCGTTTAACACTCAGCTCTGCAGTTATTCCTTTTCCACTACCTCTTTCTTTCCATTGCTCTCTTTCCCCTTCCACTTTTCCACCCTACTCTTTTATAGTTCATTCTGGTCTGTTGAGGTAATTAAATATCTAATGCAGACCTTTGGAGTGAGTGGGTGAGGTGTTGGTCAACAGAGCTGGGTTGTATCTTTTTGAATACGTGTGTGTGTGTGTGTTATAGATACATAGGTCGTTGGCGGGGCCGGCAGATGGTGGAAGTTCAGCCACCTTTTCTTAGACCTGCTCTCACTGAAGCTCAACTAGAAGCCAAGGTCTTGGACAACGGCATCCAGAATGACCGACATAGCACTAGGGTGAGTTATAATGAATTGAACAAACACATGCAGTCTGTACAGAGAAGTCTGGATATAAATGGCCTGATAAATGGCCTGTATTTGTATAGCGCTTTATAACAGCTCCACAGATATGCTATATGTCTATATTATTACTGTGGTATGAGTTTTAGAGAAGAGAAATCTGGTGCACAAAATATTTCATCAATTTTAATTTCATGTTTAAATATTAAAAGGTCAGAAGCAACACAGAAACTCTGGTTGTTAGCAGTCAGCTAATGTAGTTTATATTGGTGCTGCAGCTGCTGGAAAGTAGCAGCAGGTGTAGTTTTGCAGACCATACTATTAGTAGAGATTGAATAACTTAATAGTAGTCTTCTTCTTCTTTGTGTTGTTTTGTCAGAATTTTCCAACAAGAGTGATTCAAGAGTTGTTGATCACCACTAGCTGAAATGCATGTGAATGGTTTAGGGCTGCATTTCAGCTAGTGGTATTGGAGATTTTGTTATAATTAATGGAATTATGATTGCAGAAAAGAATTGCACGATATTGAGCCACATTGAGCTACTTGTGGAAAGCATCTTAATGGTAGTGGCTTTGTTTGTGATAGTACTCCCAAAAACACTGCAAATACAGTAAAAAATATCTGGATATAAAAGGAAACAAAAAAAAAAAAACAGCAGTGTGATACTAAGAGTCATGGATTGGTCTCCCCAAAGTCTGGAACACTCTACGTGTGTTAGGGATGAGTGGGATCATCTTGACAGAGAACAGATCAAAATGCAGCTAACATGCAAAGAAGAGTCCTTCAAGAAGCCTGGAGAAGTGCTCCTGAAGACTACTTGAAGAACATAGTAGAAAGCTGCCTGTGTTGAAGAATAAAGGTCATTGTACCAAATATTAACTTGTTAGTATTACCATGTATCACCGTCTATGTTGTGAAACTGCGTGTTTTGAGAGAGGTGTGTGTCTGTCGTGACTCAATAGCATGGAGGGCAAAACTCAGAACATTCAAGAGTTTGTGTGATGGAAGATGCTTTTTTTAAATTAATTATTTTACATTTTCCCCTCAGTCATTGGGTGTCAAACTTTCTTTTCTTTTTTTAATGTTTGGTTATGAGAAAAGATAATTCACTCCCACAGGATCCTGAAATTGTCTGCAACATTAATCAGATATCAAAACCTGGAAAACGTTACAGATTTAGCCCTCTGTTCCAGGCAGTCTGATTTCACTGAATGGCTTTTTGTTTTCGGTCCTCATCCTTTCCAGTCCAAGAGTAGTCTAGATCAGATGGAGAGCCAGTCAGCGGATGCAGAGGCTCCACCTCCTCCAAAGCCAGAGCTTCGTTACCCTGGCCTTCCCCGTGCTGACACAGAGGGTGAGATGCACATACAAATGCATAATTGAACCTAGGATTCCACTTTGTATGACAGAATATGCAGAGAGAGTTCTTAGCTTTTGTGTAAATAGATGAATATTTGTTTTCTAATCATAAACAGACCTTGTTCAAATGTCACTTTTGGTTTCTTGTCACTCAGAGAGCAGCTTGCTGACTGAAGCACCACCTACGCCATCAATGTATAAGTACCGGCCAACCTTCAACAGCCCAGGGAGAAACCACACTGCACTCACACATCCCAACAAGGTAGATCTTAGTTTACAGACACCTTAAAGTGCTCTGTGTAAACCATGTACGAAAAGGAAAAAATAGCTGAAGTTAATTACATTTAAAACGCAGACATAATCAAATCAAAATACCATCTGCACACAGCCTTGTTGATTTATACATAGCTTAATGAGGAAAAACTCACAGATGTGCTCAAGCTTAATGCGTGAAACAGGGGAAGCGTTGGTGGCTTATATGCCCTGCCCCTCTAAATCCTTAATGGTTAATACATGCCCCTTTTTTTTTTTACTTTAAATTGTTCATTCAGTGGCCATCGGTTGATCAGTAAGTCTCAGTACGTGTGTATACCTGTATCCCTTTGGCTGTCTCTGTGTGTTTGAATGGATCTGTCCTTTTCCCCTGAGACTGCATTGACTGCAATGTATAGTTCATGTTCCATATGTTTTTGTATTTCCATTCATTTGTTGACACACACAGTCTTTGACATGCAGTGTTAGTGCTTGTTGAAACCAGTCAATATTCCCAATCCAGTAGTGTGATGATTGAGTAGCACACCGGTCAAGCATCCAGTTCTCCCCACCACTCTTTTATTTATTTTTTTCCCTGTTTAAAAATCTCTACAAAATTGCTTTCTGTTCTCTGCTTTCTATTCCCACGGCAAGGTGGTAATTTTCATCTTTCTCCCTCCCCTCTTTACTCCTGCTTTCATCTTCATCACACTTTTCCTTACCCTCTCCCCTTTGGTCTGTTTCTCCTCCTCTCTCCTCTTCAGATGATCCGTGGAGAGAGTCTTGACTCTCCATCTCCTTCCATCCTGCAGTCCAGCCGCCAACCTAGCTACCGCTCTGAGCCGAGCAGCTTGGATGGAACCACAGTGGTGGGGGGAGGTGTAGGGGTGCGCAGAGGGGGAGGGGAAAGGGGCGAGGGCCCCGGAGGCCCTGGCGGGACTGCTGGTGGGGTGTTAGGGGGCATGTCAGGTTACTCCCTGACTGGGCGCTCCTACACCTCCTACCCATCCTCTCTGGTTCTGTCCACTGGTGGCTCACACTCCTCCAGCCTGCGCTCAGCACACACTGCACATAACCCGCTGGCCACGCTCCATTCAGAGGGCACCACAGACACCAGCTACAAAAGCCTGGCCAATCAGACACCTCGGAATGGCAGCCTGTCCTATGATAGCCTGCTGACACCATCCGAGAGCCCAGAGTTCGAGTCAGCCGCCCACGAGCTGTCACCACAGAAGCCTCATGCTCCATTTCTCTCTTCAGCTGTAAGGGGCCAGACTGAGGTGGTGTCACCCAGTACTCCGCTGCAGGGCTACACGTCGCCCTTTCTCTCAGCTCAGATTGCCCAGCAGAGGGAGGGGCAGCTGCTCCAGGGCTCTGCCACTTTCTCCTCCCCCCACAAGGCCTACCTGCGTGCTGTCAGCCCTCCCCTTCCCTCCTCCGCTGGGCCACTTGAGACCCACCACCTGCTTCAGCATAACCAGGACTTCTCTTCCCGTCCCCCTCGTAACCCTTCCTCCTCATCCTCTTCTCCTGGGGCTCGATCGCTCGAGCCCCCTGTCTCCCCGCCTCCTCGTGGCCTCTCCCTAGGCAAGTCCCTGCCTTACAATATGGAGGCAGGGCCTCAGCACAAGCCTCGACTTGCAGGAGGAGGCGCTGTGCTGGGAGGGGGAGGAGGGCAACAGGCTACACAGTGAGTAGTGATCCGTCGCCAGATCCGTCAGCCTGCTACTCTTCTTCCTCCTTTTCCTACTACTCTTCCTTCCTGGTTTGTGTCAGCCCTCCTCTTCTTCCATGATCTGTGTGAGTCTTCCTTTTCCTCCTTCATGTTTTACTTACAGTCTTTACCTGTTTAGTGCTTGAATAGTAAACTGTGTCTGTGTAAGTCTTTTTGGTTTAGTTGTTGGAATGTGACATGTCTGCCCATGCTGCTGTGTTTTGCCTTGTAGCCTTTTGTGTCTTTCCCCTGTCCTCACTCAGTGTAGTTACCGAATGCCTTACAAGATCTCGTGTAAAGAAACTTCTGCGGTTAGTGCTTTATTTTCGAAAAAGAACCACTCACCTGCATCTCCCTCTCTTCTCTCTCCTCTACCCTGATGTGGCTCCTCCCCTCCCGATGGCTGTCCAATCAGATCCACCTCTCGCCCAGTCTTGGCTAATCACACCACATCCAAACCAGGGGGAGGGGTGAAGAAGGTAACCGGTGTCGGAGGGACCACATATGAGATATCGGTTTAAGTGACAAACATCCCACATGATCTGCCACAAGGATGGGAGAAAGTCACTGGACAACTTCCACTTGTCTTTTACCCGAGCTGGATATTATTCATGACTACAGGCTCCTGCTGCGCTGGACTAAGGGAGCAGGCCTGTTTGGTACTCACTTTATTATCTTTGTAATGCCACTGGCCAGTCTTATCTGCCAGCCTTTCAGATTTGAACAAACAATTAGCCACTTTGTGAGCCATAGACTGATGCGACTGTATCATCACAGCTGGGTACAGATTTGTCTATAGAGCACGCATAGCTAGTCAATGATTTGCCATTTTACTTTGGTACATTAGCACACAGAGTACTGACAACAGTGTCTGACACTCATAGAAAGGATGGCCTTTATCCAGTGGATGTAAAACTTTAAGAGGGAGGATTTCGGACTGTTGACCAATAATAATGTCTGAACGGACCACACAATCTGTATATTGATAAGAATCATGGAGTAAAGAGTCCAATCTATAAAGACAGTATCATTTTAGTTTTATAAGTCTTTTTTTAAATATTGTTTTATATAAATGTATACAGATTATTATTGGGTGAAATTGTCAGGTATTGGAGATGACTATTGATAACGGTGGCAGTTATACTGTATGTAATTATTCATGAAAGTGATTTAAAAATCAGTTGCCTGTTGAGAAATGATGGCTGCATCAGCTATTCAAAGTTTTTGCTGGAGTTTTCACTGTCCAAAGAAGAAGATGATGATGATCCTTTGGTGGACACCTGAAGTGGCAAAAAATTACAGGTTGTTTTTTTTTCTATTCTTTCTTAAAAGCCACAAAGAAATGTTAATTCTCACAATCGCAGCACAAGCATCTTTGTGGAATGTACGCTTGTAATGTTTATGCTAGAGACATTATGCAAAATCTGTTTGTAGCTTTAAGATCATCGTATGTCTTTTTGGTGTTTTTATTCTCTTTTCTTTCTGAGAGGTTTTTGTCTGTCAGTCAGTCAAGATGCTAGCAACCTTATACCTTTAACAGATGGCCAGCCAAATAGGAGCAGCGGGGAAGGGCTTATTTATTTCACCAGTGGAAAGAAACTTTGTAGTTCTGTACATGATTTCAAACCAGTCCCAGATAGTTTGTTTGTTTTTTTTTAAAGAGAAAATAGAAACTATGGTTATTTCATTAAATTTTAATGCCATGCCACTGAATATGTAAGAGGGACTGGTTTGAAATTGGCCAGTGTGTTCGTTGGGGTTTGTTTATTTTCCTTGCCTTGAGACCATTCGTAGTGAAGCATGTTTTTATTTTTTCCTAATTATTTTAATTATTTTTACACTTTTCTTTAAGTATTTAGAATTTCTTGCTTCATTTGCTTTTTTTTCTTGTTAAAAGGAACACTTCTCACTTTGATACCCACAGCCATGTTAAGAAAGGGATTAATCAGAAGAGGAGTGTGTTTGTTTTTCACGATTGGGCATTACAGAAAGCTTATTTATTTATTTTTTTTCTGTAAAGGCCCACAGCAGTGTTTGCAGAATGTTAAAGGGAACATGGCACATCATTTTGGGGGAGAAAGTACATGCTTGAAGCACACAAATATCACTGTTCAGTACGAGTTTTATACCCTACCAGGCTGTGTCTTCAGTGTGCATGTGACTCTTTAAAAAAAACTTTATTTTTCGGTTCATTGCTGCTTCTCTGGCGTGCATTCTTGTGAGATTATTGTCAAACGCCCATCCGGTTTCTGTGCGAGTGGCATCCAGAAAAAAAAATAAATATCACAAATGGCACAAAGCAGCCATCGTACAGAGAAATAAAGAGAACCTGTGTTGACTTTTTTTTTCTTCCCGCTCTGGCCAAGGGATGGTGGCCACTGAACAACCTGAACCTATGTGAGTATAGCAAGTAACTTCTATGTGAGATAAAATATTGCTGTTGTTGGCTGTGATGAATGGAACGAGTTTCAACTATCTGTAATGAGAACATTTAAAAAAAATTCCAAAATGGCCTTATAAAGAATTTTTAAAAAGATGTCGTGTCAGAATAAAAAGGTCAAACTGTTGAAAGAGAATGTGTCTTGGATTTTATCATTGCACGCAGTCTTACTTTGTTTCACCTCAAGCTTTTACTTTGGCTTTTCTGACACAAAAGTAAACAAACCAGTCAATAAATACAGGCAGCAAAAGAACCAATGACACGTTGACAAAAGTGGAAAAAAAATTAGCAAAAATCTTTTTTTGTTCGTCAATAACTTAGTGTAATAAAATGCTCCAAAATCGCTGCTGCTTCAATCTGCATCACACACAGATCGTTTAAATAAGATCAGCGGTTATGGGTATTTCCCCACAATAAAGACTTACAGTGTAGAGACTATTTCTTGTGGTAGTGGAGCTTGTTTTCTTCCCTTAAACTAAAAATATTTGGCTGTTACAATAAGGAAAGTTACAGAAATGTTAAGAGCAAAGCAAAGACTTGATGCAGCTCCTCTTCACTGGTCTTTCTTGCTCTCTTTTGGCTGCTCCGTATTGTCGGTGTCAGGAGGAAGCTCCTCGCCACCCTCTTGTGGCTGAGAGCCATTCTGCTCCTCTTCCTTCGAACCATGGCTTTTGTTCAGCTTCTTGGATTTCTGGAAGAGCTCGTTGAGGTTAAACTCTCGGATGATGTTCTCCTGTGGGTGATACAAAATGTATTTATGCTGTCTGCATGTGTAAGCAAGCAGCATCTACTCAGGTCTTATTTCATGTGTTTTCTTAAAATCTGAATAGACGTACCTCGTTCATGGTCCAAGATACAGCTCTACCTTTGCTGTCCACCATTGGACGCCTCATAACTTCCCGTCCTCCTTGAAAAAGCAGAACTGAAGGTAGCTGCTTGGCCAGAGGAGAAGTACTAACCCTGTACCTGTTCAGAAAGACAGTTAATACCAGTCAATAGAATTCTAGAAAGAATCGAGCAATACTGGATAATTAAAGATCATTTATTAAAGGCAAAAAAGCCCCCCAAAACTGACTTCTTTGAAACCTCTTCATAGCGACCAATGTCTATCTTCCCAAAGCGGAGTCCAGCACAGTTGTAGCTGCAGAATATAAAGGACGACACATGAGACATTTGAGACAAATACACAGCTGTTTCTCTAACATGAAGTAAATTACATTATCTTGCATTTGAAGTGACTCTACAACAGGTACACCAGCAACAATCAGGCAAGGGTATTGTTTCAAAATGTTAACTAACATCTTGGATCTTTTTTTTTTTTTTTTTTTTACATAGTGTCATTTCTGTTTTCAAATAAGAAACCCTGACTGAGATTAAATATCATCTAGACTCTTCTTTTCTATATCAGCACATAATTAAAAAATTATTTGGTCCTTAGCAAGTCTTAAAATTTAGGTAAATGTTACCTCATATGAACAATACCACATGACATGTTTTACTGTGTCATTAATTAACAAAAGTGCAGAAGCAGTGTGTGATAAACTAAGCACATCCTTACAGCTTCCATAAGAAATTAAGAGGGTAAGTAGCAGTTGGGTAGCAGATCCATAAAAACAGATGTTTTGGCAGCTTTTCTGGTCTGAAGCATTCAGGTGCGTATCAACACACACTTGACTGTCTTTCCTGCTAAGGAAAGTCTTCACTCACGGGCTGCTGCTTAGGACTGAACATGCAGTTTGCCCTTCGTGCCTCCCTCTTTGAACTTTTTGTTAAACCCTGTTCATAGTGTTGAACTTTGCTTGTTAACCTTGGTATATGGGTGAACTTAGTTTGATTGGAGTTTTGTGATGCTAACTTGCCTTAGTTAAACCTTAACTTTTACCCTCGTCTGTGTTATTGTATTACATGTTAACTGGTTGCACAGTGGCCTGCAGAATGCAGCCCTGTTGGTTTTCAGTTTGAATTTCTGCAATTAAACCTTTTCTTCATTTAGTTTCCTGTGTATGTATGCTTATGTATGTTACTCCTCCCTGTCCCCTAGCAGAGGGGGTCGTAACAGGCCATAACATGCATCGCCATGTCTGGAGACACCCAAATAAAGCTTATAAGCCACAAACACCTCAAAGCAACTGTCAAGCACGGTAGTGGAGTGGTGATGATTTGGGCTTGTTTTGCAGCCACAGGACTTGGATACTCCACTGAGTGGACCATGAACTCTTCCACATGTATACCCATCTCTCCAAAAAACTAAACCTTGGTCAAAAAAAGGGTCATGTAGCAGGACAATGATCCCAAGCACAGCAGCAAATCTACAACAGAATGACTGCAAAGTGTTCAAAGTGTTCCGATGGCCCAGTTGAATCCAGACCTCAATGCTGTGCATAACTGCCTCACTGCAAACCTCAATGAACTGAAGCAATGCTGTGAAGAACAGTTGTCCAAGCAAAATTCCTGCACAATTTTTATTAAGTATTTAATGACATGGTGTATTATGACACGTGTCTATCTGAAACTGTATTCAAATCATTTTAAACTTGGTAGGAAGCAGGTGATTTAAAAAAATTTATGTTCTGAAATATTTAACCTTAGAAAACCTGAATGCGACTGGAGTAAAGGGTGTGATTTCTTACTTGAGAGAAAGGTTTGCAAAGATGGGAGCAAACGACTGACAATCTGAGGACCAGTTGGCGTAGAATTCAACGAGCCATGTGACACGACTGTCCCGCTGCAGCTCCTCCTAATGAGTGAAGAACACAAAGTTACACTCAAACCAACCCACCCCTCTGAGCAGGGCATGATCAGTTAGAGAGTTCGCTTTTTTTTTGGTATTTTAGTTTAGGAATTTTTAAATGTCAGACATACAATTAATATAATATCATATAACTGGATTTCAGTGTTTGATGGAAACTGCTCTAATTTCAAACAAAATGATTAATAGACTCAATCACTCCATGAACTTTCAAATAAAATAACACTCCCAACTGATGTAACTGTATGTAATTCCCACCTCTTTTGTTTTTATCTATCATTACAAAGACCAGTGGCACTACTATACATGCAAATGGTCAGCTGATATCAGACAGGACTCACGTCGATGGTCTTGTCACTGAAGTACTTGATGTACTCTGGGCCCATGTAGAGAGGTGGCTGACAGGTCATGACAAATGCTGCAGAGAATACACAGATAAACAGACTGGTGAGCTTAAAAAGGATAAAAACAATGTACATTTTACAGTTTATCCAGTGGTAGTCTCTGTTCACCTATGATACTTTGGTAAAAAACATTTTTATTTGTGTTATTTCTTATTTAAGTTTTCTCATTTTATGTTTCCTTTCTTAAATTCTGCCATCTTGTCCTATGTTTTTATGTAATTTGATTATTTTAGGTGTACACTTTGGTCAACAGCTGTTTTTAAATGTGCTATAAAGATAAATTTGACTTTGAATGAATGCTTCTTTTGTTGGGGGGTGGGGGGGTTGTAAAGGACACTGTTTTTATAAATTACACAATGGCACCACCTGTAGGCCAGTTAATAAAAAGTTCTGATTGCAGAAAGCTCAGAGAAGTTTCTAAACAGGGCTCAGATTGCTGCTTTACCAGGAGAACACTTCACAGAGAAGATGTGAAGCTTTTTCTTAAAATAAATACATAAATCTTTGCCAGATGAAAAATTCAGGACTTCAGAGTAAAAATACTCATTGCACCTCACCTGCATTGGAAAATAATCTAAATATATACAAGAAAACTGCTGATGTCACTTTTCTGTACAGTGATAACACCAACTTCCCACTGTATGGTATTCAGATGAAGAAAAATTTGTCAAAAGTGTGAGGACTTTTATCAGTGGAATGAGCTTCAAGTACATAAAATAATGATCATTTTTTACAGCAGTAACAGAAATGGGAACTAATTGCTGTTGCACATTATGTCTCAGAAACACTGGCTCAAGGAGAAACCCCTTGATGAGCTTTAGATATCAGTACAAGGTGAATACAGAGGGCTGATTAATTTGGCATGTCAAAACAAAACAAAAGACCACTCCTATTCTCATTAACATATCTCTCTAACTAAAGAATGAGTGCAGCATCACTGCCTTAAGACTGGGGATGGTTAATGCAGTAGAGTTGTGCTTTTCTAATTAAGAACCACTGGTAGACACAGTTTACACTACACAATTTTAAAGGTGGTTGTGACAGACCACTGACCGAGGCACAGTGCAAGGTAGAGGATGCCAAACCGAATGTCCATCCTGAAGAAGAGGATACAGTTGGCCACTTTGCTGAACATTAACAAGTTCCCAATGTGCTGCTCCACTGTGACTGAGGAAACAAAGAGCAGGGAACAATGAATGAACAGCAGAGGAACACCTTCATACTGTTGACCTTGCAGTGTGTAAGTGAACCCCTCCCACTCCCTTAATGTTTACACAACAAACCCAAAGTTTACAGTGAATCACTTTACAGATGTGTGTTCTCAGTAGAGTGGGGGTTCCTCTCAAATGGCTTATCAGATCAAGGAGTGGAAACAGTTAAACATCAGACTGTGTGGTTAAAGATTAACAGCAGCATGTAATAAAGACACAAACAAAGCGACCTTCCTGACTTTATCTAAAAAGTTAAGGTCAACAAATAAATCACAACATATCCCGGTGCTTCCTATGATTCGCTGAGTGGTTTGGATCATTGGCCACATGGTTGATTGGGCCACTTTTTGTGATGTGACAGTTTATAGTGTAAACACACTTTCATCAGTAGGTTTACACATAAGACAGTGTGTGTGTGTGTGTGTGGGGGGGGGGGGGGGGTAGACTACTCACTAGCTCTCCTGTTCTTCATCATCACTATTGCACTGAGAAACATGAGGATCTCCAGCTCTCTCTGTAAAACAAAAGGAGCAAAATCATTAAAACAAACAAACAACAACTTTGTGTCAAGTTTATTTACTACTTCTATTTATTTCATATTTCAGAGGCTTAATTAGCCCCACCAAAGGTAACCGCAAGCATTACCGCAGCTCCCCCACCACCACTATGCTCACCCAGTCAAAGTCACAGGAGTTGCCGTCCTCGCGCTGGGTCACCAGGTGCTCGCAAAGACCTGGAGTCTTTCGCACCACCACGAAGGAGATGGTCAAGAGGAAGGACGTGATATAGTACGGCTTGAGCAGCCATTTGTAAATCTGAGGTAAGTGATACAAGAAAGCGCAGAGTCCCGTGAGTAAACCCATGCTGACGGAGAAGACGAACCACCGCGACAGAGTGTTGGAGGAGAAATGACAGCTGGAGCTGTTGAGCTACGGTGTTACAGTGCGCATGTGCCAAATGGGGGCGGCGGCGTCGTTTCTGGGTCCGGCGGCTCGCCGTAGATTTGGCGGGCGCTGCAAAACATAAACAGAGGCAGCTGAAAAATGGAGGAAAGTAAGTCAGCAACAGAAGTGCACAGTGCGGTTAAAACTGGTGCGGAAGATTCAGCTGAAAGCCAGGCTAATGAAGCGACAGGAGAAGCTTCCTCACAGATGCCGAATAAACCGACAGCGGAGGCGGAGGCTCGGTACAAGAGGATGAAGCTTTTTGACAAAGTCATGCAGAAGAGCCTGAACAGGTTTATCGAAGATGTCAGGTAACGTGTTGGGTGTTGTGTTTATTACCTTGTTTTTACGGTGAACTACACGTATGTCATGATATTACCTCTGCACGAAGGATATAAACAGGGGTGAGAGCTGGTTTGAACGTTTCTCATCAAATAGTTACAAAGGTGGTGGTCATTAAATAAACAGTAAACCAAGTGTGAAGATCTCATTATCAGAACACAAACAGTCTTAATTTATCTCAAGTGAGCCAATAAAACTCCAGTATAATAACCTAGAATACCCCAAGAGTATATATAAGATATTTCCTCAATCTAGCCCTAAATTTAGGGTACTCATTGTGTCACAACACCGAGGCATTAAAAACAACATAAAACTTAATAGCTTAAAAACCCTGGAATAGCGAGATTAATTTTAAAAAAAGTAATACAATAAGGGACTTAAAAAGTAAAACTAACAACTAAGTGTGTTAAAAGCTTCATATTTAATGAACCTCAGCTTTAAAAAAAACATTCGATGAACAGCTTACTTGCAGTTTGTGTAGTCTGTTGTCGTTTCTGGGGAAAAACAGAGGGAAGCTTGTTGGGAATTGTGCAAAATCATAGGGTTATTATTATTATTATTATTATTTTTTTAACAAATAAATAAAAATAAGGGATGGAGGTTGGGCTGTTTAAGAGCCCTAGCATTTTTTTTTTCATTTTACATTTTTTGTTATCTAGAAGACTACTTATGATCACTTATGATAAATATTGGACTTGAATTTGACATATTTCTTTTAAAGAAGTGTATCTTTCCCATACAGATTTTTTGCCCTTGCACATGTGAGATAGTGAGATAAATTGACAAAGGAATGATCCTGTGGTGTTTGTTAGCAAGAAATCTTTAATACGATTATTCAGAACTCTGGTTTGGACAAATCTAACACTTCAGACAGGCACTCTGTTATGATTATTTTTTAAATGTATATTATTTTACTTACAGATGAAAACCAAACAATTCCACTGCCCTCCTGTCCTCCAAATAAGAAGGCCTATCCAAACGTACTTTTAACATAGCAGTAGTGTCTTATAATGTTAATGATCTACTTATTCCTTAGCTATCATTTTCAGGAAAGGTCATAGTTTACTTTACTTTGTTCACACTGTTCTCTCACAGTTTTAACAGATTCGCCAGCATGTTTCGTCCACTGTACAGTAAGAACCCTCAGAGAATGGAGAGCATTCACAAGCAGTTCATAGAGGAGCTGCGGAGCACCATACAGGTCTGTAGCATATTACATTAAAACCCTGTATTTAAAAACAAACAAATGGGAGGACTTTTGCCTCCTTTGCATTGTGTATTGCTTAGGCTGTATGTGTGGTACACCTTTTTTTTATACATTGTATACAGTGGGGCAAAAAAGTATTTAGTCAGTCACCGATTGTGCAAGTTCCCCCACCTAAAATGATGACAGAGGTCAGTAATTTGCACCAGAGGTACACTTCAACTGTGAGAGACAGAATGTGAAAAAAAAATCCATGAATTCACATGGTAGGATTTGTAAAGAATTTATTCATAAATCAGGGTGGAAAATAAGTATTTGGTCAATAACAAAAATACAACTCAATACTTTGTAACATAACCTTTGTTGGCAATAACAGAGGTCAAACGTTTACTATAGGTCTTTACCAGGTTTGCACACACAGTAGCTGGTATTTTGGCCCATTCCTCCATGCAGATCTTCTCGAGAGCAGTGATGTTTTGGGGCTGTCGCCGAGCAACACGGACTTTCAACTCCCGCCACAGATTTTCTATGGGGTTGAGGTCTGGAGACTGGCTAGGCCACTCCAGGACTTTCAAATGCTTCTTACGGAGCCACTCCTTTGTTGCCCGGGCGGTGTGTTTTGGATCATTGTCATGTTGGAAGACCCAGCCTCGTTTCATCTTCAAAGTTCTCACTGATGGAAGGAGGTTTTGGCTCAAAATCTCACGATACATGGCCCCATTCATTCTGTCCTTAACACGGATCAGTTGTCCTGTCCCCTTGGCAGAAAAACAGCCCCATAGCATGATGTTTCCACCCCCATGCTTCACAGTAGGTATGGTGTTCTTGGGATGCAACTCAGTATTCTTCTTCCTCCAAACACGACGAGTTGAGTTTATACCAAAAAGTTCTACTTTGGTTTCATCTGACCACATGACATTCTCCCAATCCTCTGCTGTATCATCCATGTGCTCTCTGGCAAACTTCAGACGGGCCTGGACATGCACTGGCTTCAGCAGCGGAGCACGTCTGGCACTGCGGGATTTGATTCCCTGCCGTTGTAGTGTGTTACTGATGGTGACCTTTGTTACTTTGGTCCCAGCTCTCTGCAGGTCATTCACCAGGTCCCCCCGTGTGGCTCTGGGATCTTTGCTCACCGTTCTCATGATCATTTTGACCCCACGGGATGAGATCTTGCGTGGAGCCCCAGATCGTGGGAGATTATCAGTGGTCTTGTATGTCTTCCATTTTCTGATGATTGCTCCCACAGTTGATTTTTTCACACCAAGCTGCTTGCCTATTGTAGATTCACTCTTCCCAGTCTGGTGCAGGTCTACAATACTTTTCCTGGTGTCCTTCGAAAGCTCTTTGGTCTTGGCCATGGCGGCGTTTGGAGTCTGACTGTTTGAGGCTGTGGACAGGTGTCTTTTATACAGATGATGAGTTCAAACAGGTGCCATTCATACAGGTAACGAGTGGGGGACAGAAAAGCTTCTTACAGAAGACGTTACAGGTCTGTGAGAGCCAGAGATTTTCCTTGTTTGAGGTGACCAAATACTTATTTTCCACCCTGATTTACGAATAAATTCTTTACACATCCTACCATGTGAATTCATGGATTTTTTTTTCACATTCTGTCTCTCACAGTTGAAGTGTACCTCTGGTGCAAATTACTGACCTCTGTCATCATTTTAAGTGGGGGAACTTGCACAATCGGTGGCTGACTAAATACTTTTTTGCCCCACTGTATATGACATTTATTACATTTATGACATTTATTGTCAATTTCCTTGCTGATAGCAGTAAAATTAGTATTACAAATGCATTTTGTCATTCAACAGGACAAACCAAATAACTTTCCTGGGCAAAACCAACATTTGTATAGCTGTCCAAATACTCATTGTATGCCATATTCACTGATCTACTACTGGTCTTTATTTAAACTTGTTTACATAAAAGTTTGTGTTTTCCTTCTCATGAAGGAAGATATCAACAGACTGATTGAAGAAGGCCAGCTAGAGTTAAAACTGAATGAGCTGGACAAACTAGAGAGAGCCACCAAGGACAGTCCAGACCCTGCATGGTCAGTAAACCGCTTTGAAAACACTTGAACTTCTGAAATCTTGAGTATTTAATTATATATGCTTTGTGCATTTTCTTACCAAACTGCTGAAATTCTCTCTTTTCTTATTTTTTATCTAATTAAATAGTGAAACATAACTAAGTGGAAATATTTTTTCATTAAATGTACTAACTGTATATTTAAGAATTTCATTTAGTCAGTGAATCAGATTGAAAAGGTAACTTTGCATCTTGTATTATAGTTATATTGCCTTCCTTTACTATACTGCATATCACCACTGTGTTATTTCAGCTTTTTAACAATCAAAGCATTTTAATCCCTCATCATCTCAAATGTTGTCTTAGGCGACCAAGCGGGGTCCCTGAGCAGGACTTTTGCAGCTTTTTGATGCCGTACTATCAAAAGCAGGAGGCCTACATGCGACGGGAGCTGAAAAAGATTCAAGCAGAGAATGCTGCTCTAGCACAGAAGGTTCAGGGTGGAAGAGAGAGCATCAGTCAGACTGAACACCGAATTTCTGCTGCTGTTGATGAGTGGAAGGTGAGAGAGAGACAGTAGATAATTGGCAGAATAGATATGACTTGTCCCTAATAAGATCCATGAAAAAACCATATTCAGCATGTATGGAAGTATAAACTGTGTCATTTCGATTTTTATATACAAAATATTCTTTATACAGTACATTTATTTTGATGATCACATACAGTCTTTTTTTTAGCTGTTACATGTTTATAGACCTTTTTTCTCATATTCTTACATTTGTGTGTATATACATCTTAGGTCCTTTTTGTATTA
This sequence comes from Pundamilia nyererei, assembly GCF_000239375.1. Taxonomy (NCBI): domain Eukaryota; kingdom Metazoa; phylum Chordata; class Actinopteri; order Cichliformes; family Cichlidae; genus Pundamilia; species Pundamilia nyererei. Next base: position 6,452,009 of record NW_005187409.1, on the reverse strand, counting down.
TATTTTAAGATTTATTTGTTATATTATTATTAAAAGCGAGTCAATGCACTGAAAATGCATTCTAATGCGCACTAACTGATGATCTGAATAACAATAAAGTAGCTATTCTATTGTATTCTATGTTTCTATCATTCCTAATGAGGATGTTCAGTATATTTAGTCTCAGTGTAGCTTTAATGGTTTTATTTGGTAACTTGTTATAGAACTTTTCTACTTGTAACATAAATAAATTGAGTACTAATAGTTTTGTTATGTGTGTTCTTATCTCTCATTTTTAGGTATCAGTGACAGAGTTTGAAAGGCTGGCGTCATCTCTTTGCCCCGCTGATGTTTTTGATGTGTGATTTTTCCAAATTACACAATATGTCCACTAACTTAATTGTACATAATGAGTTTGTTTACTGTGCCTGTTTGTTTGAAAATAAACACGACGTTTTGGAAATTGTTAGTGATTATAGTCCTGTATACACCGACAGTTACGGTACAGTGCGTGTTTGTTGCCTGCATTACGTTAAGTGGCCATGAAAAGAAGTGAGGAGCAGAGCGCTTGACACTCGAATTCACGGAGAACAGCTTCCTCGCAGATAGCAGGCCATAAGCTTGAAGAGCCCGGCATTTTCTTTCCATATAAATGTATTATTCAAGGTAGATATGACGGAAATGTTTTCAACTCTTTTCGGGTCAAATGAAGCTCAGGGACCACCTGGTTCTTCGTCTCTGGGTTTTGGACCGGGGAAGCCTCCACCGCCTATGCCGCAAAACCAAGTTGCCATGGCGGGTCAGATACCACCGCAGCTCGGGGATGAAGGGCCTGCTCTACGGAAGCCTGGAGCTATGAATGAACCTTTCTATTTACTGCGGGAGCTGCCTGGTACTGGTGAATTCTTGTAACTGTTGGGTGCTTCGTGTTTAATTTGTCCTTTATTTTTAAACTTTAGCCGAAATCTAAAGCTGCTTAAATAGTTTGTAAACAATACTAGCTCACGTAGGTTGACTAGCTGGTTGTGGGCTAACATTGAGTTAGCAGATTGTAGTTAGTAGCGATGTGTTTTTCAGTGAAGCGTTTATATTCAGTGTGTAACACAAATGCTGTAGATTTAACACCTTTTTGTGGCTTAAAAATATGTTGTGTAACTACGGTTATTATGGGAATGAACATCCCTGAAGTAGCCCAGGTTCCCTTTGGAAATGGCCATCTATTTCACAAACATTTATGTACAGATTGGTTACAAATGATATGAATTTGGTGTGTGTGCTTAGTGGGGAACGAGTTAACGGGAAACACCAACCTCATCACGCACTACAACCTGGAGCACGCTTACAATAAGTTCTGCGGGAAGAAGGTGAAGGAGAAGCTCAGCAACTTTCTGCCAGAGTTACCAGGTGGGTGCTACAGTCACAGATGTGGTCGGATAACTGTTTAGTAACAATCTTATAGTGATCAGTGTTGGACAGTAGCCGTAAAGCTTTGCTTTGATAGCTGTGAAATGTAATATTCTAAAATATTTTAAAACCTGGGTTCTCACTGTCCGTTGGATACCGCTGACTGAGAAAAAGTCTTTAAACTGAGTTTTACTAAAGGACACATTGACAACTGAGAGTTATCAGAACTTTTTCGTATGAGCAACCACTTGGAGAAAGTGGGAAAGGACAACTCCCTTTTAAGTGGACTGACACAAGTGTCAGTGTCAGTTATACAAGTAGTCTATCCTCCACACCAGCCTGTTTCACAAGTTCTGATATCTTAATTGTTTGTCATTTTGGGTCATTTAATAATGCCAAATGAGTTCTGAAATAATGAATTCTAAGTGTAGGTGTCATTCATGGGCCTGAAGATCCCAATTATATTATTGTGTGTTTTGGTTATCTAGTTTTAAGTGTACTATACAGGCCACCTTTTGTTATGAAACTGGCTGCAAAATAAACTCATATTGGAAAAACACTTTGTAGTTTATCTTCAGCCATTTCTTCTGCTACGGCACAGGACATAAACAATGTGATGTGATAGTAAAGATGATTGTAATACTCTAATCACATCTCTTGTTTTGGATCTTTATGAGTACTCTGATAATGGAGCTGTTAAACCATGATCCACAACTAGTTAATACAGATATAACATATTAGTGGGAATCAGTGGGAATTTTATGCGAAGCTACATCATAACTGCAAACTTCTCTTAAAACGTTATGACATAACCTGACATGCACCTCCCATAGAAATTTAACTACATGTCAGGTCGAAGCAGTCTGAAACTATTGTGATTCGTCCTGTGCATTTCCAGCTACTTTTCTGCTGCACAATTTATCAGTGAGAGAATCATCATATCGATATAAGGAATAATAATCATAACATCAGTATAAGGACTCACAAATGTCAGCAAATTCCTGGAGGGATATTGTTGAAACTATCAGAATGGAGTGAATCTACAAAAAGTGGAAAAACTAGAGGGATGCATGTGGAAAAAAGAACTGATCACAACAAAGAGTGGGTGGGGACCCAGTAGGGGAAAAAAGTTGCAGCAGTTTATTTGTTTCTTTCTCTTTTGATTTGAATATTTAATTAAATTTACCTGTGAACACAGCTGAGCAATTACGTTTTGACCTTTCTGCTTCTCTGCAGGTATGATTGACTGTCCGGGCACACAGGACGGCAGCTCATTACGCTCTCTGATTGATAAGCCTCCAGTGTGTGGAAACTCCTTCAGCCCACTGACTGGCGCTCTGCTAACAGGCTTCAGACTACACACAGGACCGGTACATACTACACAATACAATGCAGTATAAAGTTCACGCAGACATTTTCAACGTCCTGACTGACACTGATTATTCAAATTCAACTGACATTTAAATGATCTTAATTCTCATATTTGCATATTAAGTACGCAACTAATTTTTCATCACATCTTTGCAGCTCCCAGAACAGTACAGACTGATGCACATACAGCCTCCAAAGAAGAAGAGCAAGCACAAGCACAAACACCATCGACCGCAGGATCCATTACCACAAGGTATGATATAAATTTATCCACATGCATGTCTGCAAAAAGGTACAAATATTATCATTTCAATAACCTTTCTTATTTTGATGTTTGATGTCACAGAAACGCCGTCAGACTCTGATCCCAAGAAAAAGAAGAAAAAGAGAGATGATGATCCTGATCGCAAGAAAAAGAAGAAAGACAAGAAAAAGAAGAAGGTAAGATCATTTGTCAAACTTTACCTGAACTAGTTAGACGGATCTCATTATTATAGTCACTTCAGGTTTATTTTAATTTCTGTATTTTATTTATTTTATTTTTTTAAAGGCTACTTTTGTCTGATCTCTTATTCACAAGGGATCGACACTTCAAGTAGCTCCTCGTATTTGAGTCGGCAGATTTATTTATTTATTTTAAACCAAAAACCCTTCCTCACACAAAAACAAAGGGATTTGTGTCTCTTATCAAAAGTGAGGATCTTTCACTTTTTAGGCAAATATGTAAACCGTTACATGTTTGCAAATGCATCATTTGATCTTAATTCAGTGGAAAACACCAAATGTGCAAAAAGTCGTGGGATCTGAATGCTTTAACTACATGATCATGATGATACCTGTATGTACACTGCTCAACCAAAAGAAAAAATTGAAATCGCACTATTTTAAAATTTTATTTAACTGGAGCTTTAATGACTAAATTTATCTACTTCCAGAGTTGCGCAGGCTTTTCACCAATGCAGTGGTGGCCAATCCAAGTGTAGAAACGATTTGTCATACACAGTTTGAGCCCATTGAATCCTGGCATTTTCATCTTGGAACAAGAGCCTCCCATCAAAAAATTAATTGGTGGAAAATCCAGTCATTAAGTATATCCAGGTTTTTGGCTGACAATTTTATTTTATTTTATTTATTTATTTATTTTTTAGAAACTTAAAGTTGCTACATAACATTTGTCAACCTGACCAACTGAACCAACCCCAGATCATAACACTGTCCCCATAGGATTGTGCATTAGGCACCAGGCGTGATTTATGCATCACTTCATCTGCCTCTCTTCTTACACCTGTAAGATGTGCCCGTCACTCTGGAACAGATTAAATTTCGGCTCATCACACCACATCACCTTTTTTTCCCACTCCTTCAGATTTTGGTCTTTATTCCTTCCTAGCAAGTTTTCTTCTTTCCAGTTAACCTCACCGATAAGTGATTTTTTTTATTTTTTTTTAAGGCTACACAGCTGTTTAGCCCCATTCCCTTGAAAAAAATTGTCTTAAAAATTGTGCATGTGGAAATGTTCTTAGGTTAAATAAAAAACATAACCATGACTTCTACTGCTGATTTTTGTTTACTAGATTTCATCAAACATTGTGAGTAATCCCTGATCGAAATAATTAAGCTTTTTTGCAATAAAGCATTGAAAAGTTCTTAATCTCCTCTGCTTTAACCTGCTAAAACAGTTAACTTTAAGCAATATTCTGCAAAAACCAGATCCATATTTTCTCCACAGTTTTAGTCCTTTCTGAGACACCAAATCTCTAAACAAGGTCTTTAATTGTGTTTGCCAACCTCAATAATTTTAAAACCATCTGGGGTCCCACTGCAGATGTAGCCTCCCTAAACTCCTGCTTCATGTCACTCAGCAGCAGTGAAGACCACACCTATATTCATCCTATAAGTGTGACAACTCTATTTCTGCCCCCCCACAGAACCGCCACAGTCCAGACCACCCCGGTCTCGCTGGATCACAACCCAACAGCAACAGCCTCAGATAGACAGCCCACTGTGTGCATGCCTGTGTTTGGATGCGTGACTTTTGTAAGAGGATGTGTGTGTATTTTACAAGTAATTGTATTATTAAGAGTATGTTTAAAGAGAGAAATAAATGTATGGTGTGCGAAAGAGTGAGCTGTGACAGGATGTGATGGAAAGATTGATTTCAGTACAGTGTAAAAGGCAGATAAGCTGTGTGGTGCTGTGGATGACGACGTGTGTGTGTGTGTGTGTGTGTGTCTCTCTCTTTAAAAATGTTGTAATATCTTTTGACCATAATGCCAAAATTAAATAAACTTTGGTTACTATCTTGTGTCTTGGTCTGTCTTAGATTACGATCAGGTTTAAAATAATGATCACTCTGGCAACGTCTTGGCATTTGATCATTTATTCATATATCAAATGCACATGCTGGTTATAGTGATGCAAGATTTAATTTAGCTAAGCAGCATTTCAACACTAATCATGGAGGCAGTTCATCTAACAGTCTTTACAGATACAGCAAAGGATGTTTTCAAGACTGTCAAAGGCACAGATTAAATTCAAGGTGGCAACTACTAATCAAATATAAAGACAAAAGCAGAAGCCATTAGCTTTTCAGACAGCTACTTACACGGAACTATAATACAACAGATGGTTGTTAAATATTTTAACATGACAAGAAGGACATAAAGAAATGGCATAAAGTAGAACCTCAAACTTTCAAATGCTAATCTATTCAAAGTAATAAAAATTTCAGCCTCTAGGAAGATTAAAGGTGAGTTTACAACAAATTGGACTTTACTGCAGAGCTAGTGCATAGTTTATATTAAGGCATTCCTGGTTTATGTTCCTATACTAGCAACTGTTATCACAGTCCCTAAAGATGTCTTTGGTTAAGAGTAGGGTGTGGGGAACGTCAGGCCTCAAGGGCCGGTGTCCTGCAGGTTTTAGATGTGTCGTTGATCCAACACGGATGATTTAAATGAGTAGTTCATTACCAGGCCACTGGAAAAGTTCAAGCCATGTTGAATTTAGCCATTTAAATCAGCCGTGATGGATCAAGGACACATCTAAAACCTGCAGGACACTGGCCCTTGAGGCCTGGAGTTCCCCCGCCCCTGGTATAGAGTAAGCTGTTTGCTAGAGGCATTAATCTTGCCTTCACTTCCATTGCAAAGATAGCAGCACAGGCACAAAGCTGAAATAAAAACCTCACGTCTAAGCAAGCGTGCAAAGAGTCAAGCAGCTGAACACGTCCTATGACCAGGAAAATGGTGTATAAATAAAATGACAAAACATAACAGAAAATCTACGGAAAGCTGCCCAGGCATTGAAATGGATTGAATTAAAACAATTAAAAATATACATTAAAGCTGATTTGTGCTGTAATTTGTGGACACTTGTACAGAACAAACATGTACACAACACAATGACACAAGGTCATGTAGATCATGTACACAACACTTTGGAATAAAAATACATTTTGTTTTTGCCAGCCATTGGCTGAGACCACGTGCTGCAGCTAGATGTGTTTTTATCGAGTTAAAAATCACATTTACAACAAACAAGTTTGACCCCAGCCACTTCCTCCTCAGTCTTCACTTAATATACTGTACACAAAAATGTTAAGCAAGCGGCAGATCATAAAATACAAGTCACACCTCACACTTATTTACAAGACAATTTGCTGGAGGACGTTTGCTTTACCTGCAATACAAAACTGAGCAGAATAAACATTAAATCACCCGAGCTTCCTTTAGAATAGGCCCGCTACAAAATAACATTAGCTGATAATGAAGCGCTTCCCTTTTTAATGCTACAGAAATTATAAAAACTACACTTCAATACACATTTTATACACACACTAGTTCATTTCTGTGCATAAAGTAGTATAAAGTAGTCCCCAACACTGACACACTGTGCGTCACAATTACCAAAACCCATCCCGTTCTTTCTTTGTAAAAGTTACAAAATGTGTTCCTATAGATGTTTATATTTATAAAAGAGTTCAGAATGTGAGGGGAAAATAAGCTGGTTAAACTTCATCTCTGAATCACACAAATGCACGAGGAGAAATCTCTCTGTTCAGCTCGGGTATTTTAATTTAAATGAAAATGCTGGATAGGCAAAGGAGTCTGTTAAAGAGTGACAGTACAAAAAAAAGAAAAAGTAAATGGAGGTAGATGTGGTGTCCGCCTGTGTTTCAATCAGAGAACGTTTGTGAAGAGCTGAAGTTCTCATAAATATTGAAATGTTCAAATCGTCTAGGTCTTTAGGATTTTTTTTTTCACATGTATTAACAGTGTTACTTACTGTGTGTGTTTTTTTTGTTTTGTTTTTTTGTTAAGAGTTTGTTGGAGACTACAGTAGAAAAAGCACTATTAATCTACACTTTAGACCACCTACACAATACACTTACAGGAGCTTCTTGGCCTGCCACGAAGCTCCTGGCGTACAGTTTTTGTGCTGATGTTAATGCGACAGGAGGTTTGGAACTCCAGAGTTATCAAGTCAGCTTGTTGGCAACATTTACACATTATGCGCCTCAGCACTCAATAGCCCCACTCTATGACTTTATTTGGTTTACCATTTATTAACTGAATTAATTGTGGTTCCTTAACGCTTCTGCTTTGCAATAACCCCTTTTACAACTAATCATGGAATATCTAAGTGAAGAAATCCCACTAACTGACTGGTGGTAACAAAGCCATCCTATTACAGCACTGTGCTTAAAGTCAGTGAATTCCATAAAGCGACCCATTATTTCACAAATGTTGGTATGTTGGTAAAGGCAGGCAGCTGGTGAGGCACGTAACTTTATACACCTGTGGCAGTGGGACTGGAAACACCTGAATTCAATTATTGAAATGAGTCACTTATTACTTTTGTCCATATAGAGAACTAAATGGTTGAGTCCTAAAATACTGAACTGGAAGTCCATCCATCCATCCATTCGCTTCCGCTTATCCTTTTCAGGGTCGCGGGGGGCGCTGGAGCCTATCCCAGCTGTCATAGGGCGAGAGGCAGGGTACACCTTGGACAGGTCGCCAGTCTGTCGCAGGGCCAACACACAGGGACAGAAAACCATTCACACTCACATTCATTCGCACATTCACACCTAGTGACAATTTGGATTATCCAATTAACCTATCCCCACAAGCTTGTGAACTGGAAGTGTAACTTAATATCTTCAAGCAGTTCTTTGGTGTTAACTAGTATTGTCATGATTATAAGTCTTAGAAAACTATATCATAGTATTTCAAGTACTGTGATATCAAATGAAATCCATGGCTTTTTAAACACACGAACTTGATCCTTGACCTAGACCAAAATAAATAAAAAAACAAAACAAGTGATGACAAATCTCCCTAAAATACAAACATGTGGGATATCATATTCTTTCTGATGTGGTTTGTTACGAGAACTAGCACCAGCTTAAAAAAACAAAACAAAACAAAAAACAAAACTTAACATAACTTTATGGTTGCTTATTTCATATCTAATCCTACTGTCCCCCCCTATCCTAAGCTGTTGTGTTCTCTAAGCATCTATAGCAGCGAAGCCATTAGTGTGAGGTTTGCAGCCATTGGCGTTGGTGTGGTTGAGCGCCTCCATCTCCTGATTGGCAGCCAGCTTTTCTCTGGCCTTCTTTTCCCTCGTCAGCTGTCTGCAGTGGTAGAACAGGTAACCTGGCAACAGGAAGCCAGTAAACGAGAAGATCAGCAGGCCGAGGTTGATCTGCAGGAAAGAAAGATCAGGAAGATGGACAGTTGTAATTATGATTCACATTGTCAGGCCATAATTAAAATTGACAGTTTCAACTGTGACTATTTTTAAACTACAGGAAGAAAACTTTAAAACTGTTTGAAACCAACTGAGACAATAACCCATATAAAATCAAATTACATTTAACATGTAGCAAGAACCGATCAACTGAAAACAACAACAACAGATTAAATCTCAAACTTTCTCGCGTCCTATTCTGGCCAATTATGCAGCTTGTTCTTTGAAAACAGCCCTTCTAACTCTTAGTTTGTATTTTTTTTTAGGGGGGGCATTCCTAAAAGCCTACTTTTTTCTGATTGGCTGGCCCCTCATCTGGCTTCCATAAACAGAACCCTAGGCTTGTAAGCCCCTCCTCTTTATCTCAGGCATGTAGAGAGCTTTAACCTTAAGGAAAATTCCCTGTTTAGACCAGCCTGAAGCCAGAAGATTTGGCTAAATTTTACTTACCAATGTAAGCAAACACTAAATTTTACTTAACTATGTAAGCAAACAAAGGGACACGTATAATTTGTCTCCTTTAAGCATAGTCATGGTTTGTGCTAAAATGCTAATGTTACAGTGCTAACATTCTCAAAATAACACAGTGTTTAATATGTTCACAGGCTAGTTTAGCTGCAGTAAACAAAAGAAGCAGAAGGGAATGTCTTCAGATTTGTAACTCATGTGACACCCAAGCTCAAATATTTTTGCTATATTATATATATTTTTTCTATATTCATATTATACTTGCTGAATGTCAACCTACTATGTGGCTCTAGATAAAACATTTGCAGGTGATCCGAGTGATTAGGACTCATTATGTTTTAAACCTGAATGATTGTTTTAACATACACTGAGTGGTCATGTGGACATTTTGAGGTGAATCAACATGATGATCCAATTTAGGATTACCATTTGGCCTCTTCAGTCTTCACTTAGTGCACTCATTACCTAATGAAATTAATGTGTATAAAACTGTAGCTAACAAATGCAAATTCATTTCATTTACAATTTCAGTTATCCCATGGATAGTTGGTGGCGCAATAAACAATGCTGAGAGCTTTTTATGGGCGTCTCATTGTGAAGTTCGCAGGCATGCAGAGAAAATGTGTTTTCTCACATAGTAGGGGTCTCCTTTCAATGGTCCAACCATGGCGATGAAGAGTGGCTGCTGCAGCAGGGCGATCACAGCGCTGATCATGGACTGGAGGCCTGTCAGCGTGCCAAAGTGGTTGGACGGGTAGCTGTGGGAAAGATTTAGTGGTTAGCGTGAAATACCAAGTGACAATAGGCTGACAATACATAAAATAAAAACAGCTGATTTAGTGTTGGAGACATAACATCTATGTTGAAATGCAGGATTTAGTGCCAGCGAGAGCTTGTTTTCATGCTGATGTGGCTCTGGAGGGCACTCATAACCAACAAGTTTAATGTTTGCCCACACGATGTTGGGTGATAATGAACAATTAGATATGTACCAATCCTACAATGACATAATTATGCATGTCATACTGAATAAGTATAAAATGTATAAAGCAATGCATAAGCTGAAAGGTTGCAGTGTGGTCTCCGGGCACACAATACAGGATCCCCCCTCCTTTTGTTACCACATCTGGTTGCTTTTATCACACTGTAAAGCCGCGCTTTTTGGTGTTTATATGGTGTTAGATAATCACACTAAATGGGTCAGAAAAGAGTCCATTGTCTCATTTCCAAGATTAAGTGAAATCCTAGTTGTCTTATTAATGAACCTGAAACTCAACATATGTTCACTTTGATGAGCACTTCTTCCAGTTATTACGTCACTTAAATGCCATGTGATTTAAAAATTAGGTTTTTGTGAAACTTTGCATGTAATTGTGTTGTACAAAGATTTATCAGCACTTACACAGCAGCATAAAGTCCTCCACAGCAGGAGTGGATGAAGCCTCGGACCATAGTGTGGAGGATGAAGGTCAAGATCTAAGGTTGAAAAGAGATGGAAAAAGTCAGGGAATTAATGCATCACACTAATTACTGTTGTATCGTTGTTGTCACAGAATAAGGCATTACCTGTAGAGGCAGGTTGTCGATGAGGCAGCAGACTCCAAATGCAATTAGCAGCAGGTTAGTGAGGATGAACGCCCTCATTGCATTTGTCACCTTCTGAATCTTACGGTCTCTTTTGGGTCCACTGGTGAGCCTGTTGAGGACACAGGCAAAGAAGTTCCCATCACAACATACAGTGTGTGCTTCTCATATATAAATGGCCTCGTCAGTCTAGTCAGTCCTTCTCCATCATCCTATATTCATGTCTTTACTGTCAAACTACCCAATAAAGGCGAATAATAAATGAATGTTTATTCCCAAATCTGTCAAGTTTCTCTGCACATACCTCTCTTGTCTGCCTGAGGGGACTGTCTGATCCTCTTCACACTCCTTCATCTTCCAGTCCATGATGTAGCCAATCAGAGGACATGTGGCCAGACACAACAGCTGTAGCATGCCAAAGGTGGACGAGTAGAAACCCACTGAAAGACAAAACATTAAATTAAGAGAAGACAAAATAACAAAGATAACAAGTTTCAGTTTAAAGCCTTATTACTACAGTGCTCACCATTGTCTTCTGCCTCCTTGGCTAGCTTGCCAGACGCTGGAAGATACATATAATAAAGAGCATTTCTGTCAGTACTGCTCAAAGGTTTTTCACAGTACTGTAAATACTGACTGTGTTTGAGGGTTGGACACTCACGGTGCTCTTCTCCATGGGTGATCAGGAACTCCAGCATCTTGTTCATTGCCCCCATATAAAAGATGATTCTCAACTGGGACATCCCCATGGTAACCAGACTCCAGAGGAAGATGGGAGAAAACACAGACCGACGGAAAGGAACCGCATCTGTGAGAGGACGAGTGTTTTTATTTTCCTGTAATGATTGTGATGGAAATTCAGGAGAAGTGGTTCAGATTTCTAACTTTTACCGTAAACCTTGTGGGAGATCCAGTCTCTCAGTAATATCACACAAAATAAATCAGTGGTTCTCAGCCTGACATGTGCAAGACGTGAGGCACTTTTCTAGTTTGTCTACAATTTTATAATTTGAGGGGTTGCAAGATGATTAATGGGACAGAATTTTATTGTGGCCACAAAACAAAAGGTGCATGACTGCGAGCATTGTGGCTGTGTGTGTGGGTACACTTGCATTACTCATTTTGGGGGACCTATATCCGTACAGTCACACATGTGTGGGGACTCTGTATCTTTTGGGGTCAAAAAGCAAGACCCCATAAGACAAATCTTAAAATTTTACAGTTGGAAAAAATGTAGTTTTACCCACAAAACTATAACATACTATATTCTCCTTCAAAGTGGCACAACTGTGTTAAATGGTAAAGTGGTTCTTATATAGCACTTTTCTACTCTGCTCAAGCACTCAAAGCACTTTAAAATTTTAAATTGCCTCAATTACATTCGGATAAGCACTGTTTTCTATACCCAAGTGCTTTTTCTACCCAACATTCACAATATTCAACATTGGACCACCAACTTTTTAATTAGTAGATGGCTTGCTCTATATCCAATCTATTTACCTCAATATAGATTGGCACTTGTATAGTGCACCATTCACATTCACGCAAACTGCAGAAGGAAAAGAGGACAGATTTGTTGACCTACTGGGTGCAACCTCATGTCCATTAGCAAGCTTCTCTGTGGAGCGTCGGATGTCTCCGTTTTGGTGGCTCAGTCTCTCACCAACAACCTTCTGCTCAGATGAAGGTGGCTCTTGAACATGGAGGATCTTACTGTTACCAATAAACAGGAGGGTTTCAATTACGGAGTTACGGTTGTCATCAACAGTTACTGTATCAATATTAAAAAACAAAAACAAACAGACCTGTAGTCCACCTCTTCAGGTGTTGGAAAACCTTCTTTGGGCCAGTTTACAAAACAATTTATGAAGACACATGTGGCAAGACCCGCCCACGTCCACATGATCACCGTGAACGACACGCCTGCGTCGTAGATGGCCTGGGAGGGAAAAGAAGTTGTGTTTTTACACTCATGTTTCACTTGTGTTTAAAGGTGTGCTCGCTCACTGTTTTTTTTTTTTAAACCACATGGCGGAAACAGAACAAGCTGTAAACACAACACAGACATTATCACCTTGTAAAGTTTTTACGGTGAGCGTGCTTAGAAACCATCCAGACACATTTATGCATTTATTTACAGTGGCGTACCTCAATGTTTATGCCTTATAACTCCATCCATAACATTTCTAACATTTCAAAGGCACTCTGAAGTAGACTCACAGTTACAACTCCACCCGGTTTATGTGAGAAATTCATCTAAGCGTGTAACTTTAACAGTGTATTTGTTAACATATCCTTAATTTACCTTGACTCCAGGGAAGGTGACTGCAGAGGAAGCGTAGGAGCCGATCATCAGAGACATTATGGTGGAGCTCAGGGCACCAAACATGTTGGGGAGCTGTAGGCACAGGGACATGTAGACAAAACAGACATGGTCACATATAAAAACATTCACAGTGGTCCATGGACTACCCGGAGTTCATCATTTATTTTAGTGAAGGTTCACTATGTTATTTTGCCAGCAGAGGGCAGTGGTCTGCTTTGTGTTAGCAGGACGAAATACTGAACACTGATGAGGTTGCTCCTAACAGCAACGGTTCACTGCTCTAGCCTGCAGCGTTTGCACCCAGTAACACTTCTCTCTTCCTGCAGAGCAGACTCATTAAAAATATTAGTTTCCATGTCAAAACAAAGAAGAAATGAAGACATGGCCCCATGGCTCATTAATGGATTATGCTATACTTAGAAACATTGTTATCCTTGCAATTAAAACAAAGAAATAAAATTCAAACTAGTTCAGACTTGACTAGTTTCCTCTGACCTAGCATGAGGGGGGCAAGGTGGTGGGCATTAGGCACTAGGACACCATATATTAGGTCAACCTATTTACAGTGACAAGGAGCTTAGCAAACACAACAGTGACCTATTGTGCTTGTGGCACAGTAAGTGTCCTTTTAATTAGAGTTTTAAATGGGTTAATCGTGATTATAAAAATCACATGTGTAGGATTTTAATTGTGCTGGATGACAAGCTTACTATTCTCTCTCTCTCTCTTTCTCTTTCTCCCAATGACCACAGTTTTCCAAACCTCCTTCAAACGTCACCTAATCTCCCTACGCCGTCAGTGCCACTGTTGTCTCCCAGACAGTTTCCACACCCTTACACTGACGTTATCGAGGCAGAGAGCATTTATTAAACATAAAGGAGCACAACGTTGACCTCCTAACATTTTTATTGGGAGATGATGTATAGAGATATAGAATTTTTTTATGCGAAAAATCATTATCTCTTTAAGTTATTTAAACCTCTATTAATTAAGAATGAGCTGAAAACAACACCAGCTTAGGCTACTTAGAAAGTTGATACGGCTGACTTGGACGCAACTTGCTTCAGTTTGCACAACCAGTCAACATGGTGCAACATCAGCATTTTATTTGGAGTCCTGTGTTACAAGCCTATACGTTTAAATGCAATATTCACTCTACTTTCCCTACCCTCTCCACCAAATCCTTAGTGAAATATCAAGCGATGTTTGCTAGTGTAACTTCGCTTTGTATTTTCTAGCGTATCAGCAAGTGTACACAAGGCTTTTCATTGGAAACAGCTGCACCGAGATAGCGGTGAGAACCAAAGCAGTAAAGTTGTGGGTTGGGAAAACCTAAAATAATTTGTAAGAAGAGTATAAACTTCTGTAGAGCTAAGAAAACCGCAGTTTGTTTAATCTTACATTATACATAGTTATTTGAGCAAATGTTGGTTAAAAATATTAATTATAGTACCTTTAACAGATTACAGATCCCTTCTAATTACTATAAATATTTCTTATAGCACATTCTGCAGTCCTTAATTTTCCCATCACTTAGACACACTGGGATTCAGAGCTGCATAGAAAAGGGTCTTCAGGAGTTTTATAACCAAATATCAAAATTTTGGCCTTTGTGCCAAACAAGATGTAAGGTGGAAGGTGTGGGTGAGAGGTGTGCTTTTTCATCCATGTATGAATTTTGTCTGCTGTCCTGAGATTACATAACTGTGACGATGTGCAAGCTGTGGTGCCTGCGCTTTATCGAGGAAGCATGAGGTCACTTCAGTTGCTGACACTGAAGTGAGATGTTGGCAGGTAAACAGGAAAGAAAAGCTTTCCTGAGGATGTTCGAGGAGAGAGTCTGCCTGTCTGAGTGAGAGGAGAAAAACAACCGCAAGAACACCCGTCCTCATTCAGCACTTCTGAGAACTGAATTACAGCTCGTCTATGAACATAAGGTCTGCAGTGCTGTGGAAGTTTATGGAATGTGGGAAACGGGGCCCTCCGAGCTTGCATCTCATGTTGTAAGATGTCAGGTTACCAAATATGGAAAGTGCAAATGTCTATCATCTACCTCTGTGTTCTGTCAGATCCTATTAAATAAATATTTTTTTTACAGGGCCTTGCAACACTTATGCATGCGAATGCTGCTAGGGGGATGTGGACACAAACGCATGACTGTATGGACGCACACACAGGGTCAAAATCACACACATAAAAAAAAAGGATTTAGCCATTCACTTGCCACAGCTAATGAGTTCAGGCTCTACTCCTGCCGTGCTCACTCACTTGGGTGTTGTAAGGCTTTGGCACTGAGTTTAATTAAGACTTTAATCACTGGGAGAATGGGCCAAATAGCAGATTAATGAGCAGTGAAATTTTGAAAGACAGGACGCAAGAAGGGAAAGGAAAA
This sequence comes from Pundamilia nyererei, assembly GCF_000239375.1. NCBI lineage: Eukaryota > Metazoa > Chordata > Actinopteri > Cichliformes > Cichlidae > Pundamilia > Pundamilia nyererei. The sequence continues at coordinate 6,436,728 of NW_005187409.1, read as the reverse complement.
AAAGGAGAGGAAGAAAGACAGATGGGAGTATCAAATCAGCAAGCACATCTGTGACAAAGACACGGGCATTCTCACACTCACACACACTATAAGAAGATTGCTGGCTTATGTATCTGTGTATTTTCTCATTTTTGTGTTCCAGGTTCTGTATGTTTGTTTTGTCTTTTGTGTCTTACAGGTGCGGCAGTTGTGCATTCACCCCCCACCTGTCTTGCCTCTGCATTGTCATACCAAACCACATATAATGTAATTCACATGAAGAAGAGCTGTTCTTTCACCACTGTACATTCAGATCACAAATCTGCCAGACAGGACAAGCCACAAGAAAAAAATAAATAAATAAAAAATCAGCAAGGTAAGAAAAAAAAAAGACAGGTAGCAGGAGTAAAACTTTTTGTGTTTGATCTCCCAACGCTACATTTGCAGAGCCTCCCTCTGTGGAGATCCCAGCAGGAAACCCTAAACTGGAGCCGATTAGCACAGACTTCTTTTTGCTCCCTCCCTCAGTGTTCGCAGTTTGGTCAAACTGTCAACTTCAGAGTGTTAGCAAAGCCGTCAAAAGCCTGCTGTAGTGGACTTGTATAAAGACTAGGGACTTTTTAATATTAGGGTATGTACGATAATTACCTTTTCCCCCCCAATTCCCTGAAGTTGCTTCTATTCACTGAGTAAATTTAAAAGTAGGTCAGAAGCAGACTGACAACTTTCACAGTCATTACAAGGAACATGATTAACAGAAGTAGCTGCATTGTCTAATCGCATGCCAGTGGTAAAGTATTTGCATTGTCAGTTGCAGGCCAGGCTTCATTCCTTTAAAAATGAATGACATGATACTGGGAGCAGAAAAACTTTCATTCTGTACATAGAGAACATAGGGCGTTCAAAGGACCTCATGCATTCCTAACAATGTGACTCACTGGAAAAGAAGGTGTCTGTGAATCACCTTGTTGTCATTTAAGGCTTTAATTAGTTGGTAAAACCAAAAAAACTAAAGGTGTGTTTGCATATTGAGCACAGTAATGAGTCAAACTAAATATTTCATGAAGGAAAGAAATCAGAAAACTGAAAACTACAGGGCGTCACAATTGCAGCTTTTGGCGCCTGTTGTTGTTCTTTTACATCACCCACACAGGATCTCAGCTCATTGTGCAAGATACTGCACCTCAAATGTCCCAGTGTTCAGTTGTTTTTATTTAATATTCAACCAAACTCAATTATGTCACTCCTCCTTGAAATAAAACCCACAATCTTTTAACCTGTTGTTGTAATTGACAGCATCTCTTCAAATGATTTTACAATTTTATGCCAATCTTGTGTTATTGTTGGCAACATGAATGTATTATTACAAAATAACACTGAACATGTACGGACATCACAGGGGGACCAAGAGTACCTGTGAAAGTGAGGCAGAGTTAATTACCCTGATCAAGGTTATGGAGTTAAAAATGTTAAAACTTTCATCAACGCCAAACGTCCAGTCCACTTTTGGAAAATGTGAAAACTGTAAAGAATGAGGATAAAATGTGGACGTTCATCAGTGCTTCTGTCAGCTTTACAGTCTTCTTACTGACAAAGACATCAGCGGTTCCTACAGACATTTCTATAGGAAATCCATCCATAGAATTTCCATCCCAATTAAGACCGGCCCCAAGTTTAAAGAATCTGAAGTTATAATGTCTGTCTAAATGAATTACTATATTTATGTATTGTATAAAAATCCAATGATGGGCTTTGTATTGGGAGTTTCCCCCCAGTAACTGACTCAGAGCACAATACCGCAAAACGACTGAGATGGTCTTGTATAACTCTCGACCACATGGTTTAAATTATGATGGCATTTGTGAATTTACGTCTGTGTGTGTCTGCCCTTGCACTCTTTAGAAAAGCAGCAGCATTGAGGTCACTCGGTGTTGGTAAACCTCACCCTGATTAGAAGTGTCGACAGAGGGAAGGAACGAGGGACACGGAGGTCAGTCAGGGACAAACAACAGGGGGCAGCTGATCATTACTCAACAGTGTGTGTGTGTGTGTGTGTGTGTGTGTGTGCGTGTGTTATTAGCCGTGTTTGTCTGATAGGCTTGAAAGAACATTCTGTGTCGGCGTGAGCTAACACTAAAAGGAGCTCCACGTTCCTGCATGTGTTATGCCTGTTTCCTTAATGTAATGTTAGCCACGCGAGTATGAAACGTAGCTATATTCTTAATTTTGCATTCGTTTCTGCTTTTAAAATTGGTGTTGTTTTTGTACACCTCTACCTGGGGGGGAAGAAGTGCTAATTAAACATCTTTCACTGTTGTGTAAAAAAAAAAAAAAAAAAAAAAAGATGAGTCAGCAGCATCTGTAAAAACCTGAACGAACGAACCACTCTGTCGATTTGCTGCTGGACTACTTCCAAAACATTTCATCAAAATTCAACGCTGCGATTTTGTTCAATGTAGAAACAAGAAAAAAGTCTACCTGCTGAGTCACCACCAACAGGTCCCTGCAAGTTACACTTTTTTTTTTTAAACATCTGCACTGTTTGTCTGGTTTATATCACCCTAAACATCTTTCATACCCAATGGCATCCAGTTTCATAATAGACTCCTCTAACGCTTTTCTTTCTGTAAAAACACCCACGTAAGCAGTTTGCAAGCTTAAAGAGAAAAAGGTCCCAGGATAAGGTCATCTGTCCACAGTCAGTCTTTAACTTCAGCATTTAAACAGCTGTTTCTTGTTCATCTCCCCGTGCGCGCACATTTGCGCATCCGCATGTGTGCACAGTCATGCAGAGTTTAAAAGGTTGTGTAGTGATTATTCTGCTGACTGCTGAGCGGAGAAACTGAAGAGAGCAGGAAGAAGGTCGCGAGGAAGAGCTCAATGTGTGCTCAATGTGTCCTTGAGTATCTTTGATTAGAGGTAAAGGGGCCGAGCACTAGGGAGGGTGTGTAGTCACCCTTGGGCTGCAATTGGTGGAAACTTTCCATGTGGTAGAAGTCATGTGCACTCTGACGAAAACACTGTACCAGGACTAAGCACCAACCTAAATACTTGCCAGGACAATGATTTAAAAAAACACACTTGCTGATAGAGCACACGCATATGCACATGCCTGATGTGGACATCACACACCGTACCACCACCACCCCTTACCCCCACCCAGTCAGAACAACACATGCCATTTTGTCAGCTGAGAGACCAACCATGCTACTAAAATGTTTCTGCTCATTTGTTCCAGGAAGAATAAAAAAATAAAACCCTGTCACTACTTTCTTAGAAAGAGTTATGTAAATAGATGGTGTTAAATTATATTATAGGACATAGAGTTACTGACTGACTACCAGATGACTAATAGCATTTAATGTTACTGATTGTACTGCACAGGATTACCAGTCATACTACTATCAACTGTTAAGAAATACAAGACATGGTGTCCATGCAAAGGCTCCCTTCTTTTAATTTAGGGGTTTTGTAAAGTTGACCACATGGAATAAGACCTTTGCCACCCAAAAATAAATCCAAACTGGTACTGAGTGGAGTGATTGTCTTGTTCTAACAACATCACAAAAGACACAACGATACCAATAAATGAGATGTGAACATGAAACCAACTGCACTGGAACTGGCCGTTGACAAGACAAGACAAGACAAGCTTTATTAGTCCCACACGTGGGAAATTTGTTTTGTCACAGCAGAAAGAACTGAACTGAAACAACTGATGAGGGCTCTGGATAGGTTATATATTGAGCTGCCTGTGCAGTATATATATATATATCACACTATTCCCCTCAATTAATCAGCCATACTGCATGTCTTATCCCTTCGCCTGTTAGCCATGTGTCTTACCGTGATGGAGGTGAAGGTCAGGCAGATGCCTCCGAAGCCATTCAGAGAAAGAGCCAGGAAGATGAGCGCTGAGAGGACTGCAGAGAAAGCAAGAGAAACATTAAAACTCGCTTTGGTAAACTGGAGGACTTCATTTTACAAGAAGTCAGTTTAAGTTAACATTTAAGGAGACCGCCTTCAAAAACAAGCAAATTACCATGGGCCTTAAAATTTAACCGCAGCGGATATTCACTAAAGCAGTTGGCTTTTAACTTGTGAAGTGGTGTGAAGATGAGGGTGTGGTGAAACACATTGATGCAGCTGCAACTCCTTCACTTTCTCTGTGGTTTAAGTGTAATATTGAGCAACACAGACAGCAGCTTAAATAAACAAGCTGGTACATAAAATGGTTCCAGCCAGTGTGACAGACACTTTCATATAACCCTAAAATTAATCTAAATTTTAATTAGGCTTAAAATTATAAGTTATGAGTGACAGGTAGGAACAATTTTTTTTAAATAACTCATTTGTCATGCAAATAGATAGATACCTTATTGATCAGTGATAAAAATCAGTTTGTTTTTACAGTGATTAAAAAAAAATCCAGGTATACAGACTTCTATAAAGCCTGTGTGCCATTTTGCATCATTTATCTCATCAATATCTTGTCTGTTTTTACTCACTGTCGGTCTTGTAGGCAGAGGTGGCCATCATAATACAGGACAGACCAAAGCATGAGCTGCAACAAAGAGAGAGAAAAATAATGAAACCTCGAGATAGCTAGCTGCTGGTGACATCGTCGGCAGTAATAAAAAGCTACTTTCTGCTGCTATCTTATCCACAAGGGGTCGCCACAGTGGGTAGCTTGGTGACTTGGAGAGATTGTTGATTCGTTCCAGCTAGAGACACAAAACCCCTTTGAAGTTGTGACAGGAACTCAGGCGTAAAATCTGTCATCTGCCAAATCAGCATTTTATCAGTTTCCATCGAGGCTGACACATAAAACTAACAACGGTGTCAGCCACTTATGGAGGTTATGTTGAAGCGTCTACAAAGACTAAGACCAGAAGTCTAAATCAGCTATAAAAAGTCTGGTTTATAAAACAGTTGGTCAATGATTTAACAGCCTGAATGCTTTTTGAATACATTCAAATCCGATAAGTGTCACGCTTGACTTTTAAAAGTCAAGTAAAGTCAAACTGTGGATGAGAAAGGCAGAAATCATGTGTGTTTGTTTATGTAACATGACTTTTTACCCTTCTGTTTTGAAGATAACCCAACCTCTAACTGAAGTTTTCCAGTGAACATCTAAATGATTCTGAGTAGGCTTTGGAGAAAGAGTGCGGTTGTCAGGTATAACCAAAAATTCAGCCCTCTGGGACCAACTCGATCTGTCGTGTTTGGAGCAAGAAAAATGCTGAATATGACCCACAAAATACCATCCCTACAGACAAGCAGGAAATGGAAACATGCTTGGGGGTTGTTTTTCTGCTAAGCGTGCAGGACGACTTCATAGGACTGAGAGGCCAATGGATGGGACCCATCCATCCATCCATTCGCTTCCGCTTATCCTTTTCAGGGTCGCGGGGGGCGCTGGAGCCTATCCCAGCTGTCATAGGGCGAGAGGCAGGGTACACCCTGGACAGGTCGCCAGTCTGTCGCAGGGCCAACACACAGGGACAGACAACCATTCGCACTCACATTCACTCACACATTCACACCTAGTGACAATTTGGATTATCCAATTAACCTATCCCCACAAGCTGCATGTCTTTGGACGGTGGGAGGAAGCCGGAGTACCCAGAGGGAACCCACGCAAACACGGTGAGAACATGCAAACTCCACACAGAATGACCCCGGCCTGATGTTGGAATTGAACTCAGGACCTTCTTGCTGTGCGGCAACAGTGCTAACCACCGTGCCACCGTGCTGCCCATGGGACCATGTACCCTAAAATCATGAGAATCTCCTTTCCCGCAGCCAGAAGACTGAAGGTGGATCACAGATGGGTCTTTAGGCAATGACCAATAACCCCCCAAAAATACAGACAATACAACACAACAAAGGAGCAGCTAGCCAACCCCCAGACCTCTACCCTATAAAAAAAAGTACCTATGGAGGGAGCTTAAGCTTCGAGTTGCTGAGCAGCCAAGAAACCTCAAGCATTCCTGTAAAGAGGAGTGGGTCATAATCCCTCCTGAGACGTATGCAAATGTGGTACCAAACTACAGGAAACATCTTATGCACAAATGCACTTGCCAAAAAGGGTTCCTCCACCAAGTACCAAGTCATGTTTTACTTGAGGATCAAACGTTTATTTCATGCAAGTATAACTTTTATGTAATGTGTTTTTGTTTAATCTTATGTCTCTCGATTAAACTGAAACTACCATAAAAACATGAGACTGTTCTTTTCTCACTTTTAAATTTTTCGGATCTTCTCATATTTTTTTTTTTTCTTGTGTCTCTCTGAGTCTGGCTCTGAAGTCAGTCCAAGCTCTACCTTACAGAACACATCCTGTAATTACATGAACGGTTGTAGACTAACTACACGTGTACTGAGAAAAGGTGCACACATACAAACGAGGACTGCCTACACTCGGTAATTTGCAGAAACTGGATCAACTTCTCGCTCCTGCTGTGGGAATGTGATCCATCTACTTTTTGTACTAGAACATAATTACCAGTAAATGAATTGATTGAATATCAAGTTTTCCTTCCTCGTCTCCACATGTGCCAAGGAAGATTTTTTTATGATTAAGCCAAACATACAAGGATCATTTATGAGCCACACATACGAATACATTGTCAAATGTTACAATATTACCTTCCAACCAGTCGAATGGGACGTGGTCCAAACTTATCCATCAGGATACCAAGCGGGAGGGTGGTGGCACTAAGCAAGAAGGAACCGATGGTGAAGCCCAGATTCAGCATCTCTTCCTGGTCCACACAGCTGACCCACTCCTCAACCTTCTGGCCAGAGGAGTTACCCAAAGACGTGTGCGCTGTGTCATTTTCTGTGGGAACAAGTGTGTAGGCTTGATGAGAGATCACTCAAGAACTATTTGGGTCTTTCAGGTTTTTTGTGGGCTCTGACTTGACTCCAAAACTAAGCATTATTTTCCCCATTTTCTAAACTTGTCTTAAAGGTGACTTTTCTGCAATTTCCAAAACAAGACAATCTCATGCTTTATAGATTGCAATGACACATTTGAACACAATACATATGTTTCCCGAAAAGTAATTCCAAGTGATGAGGCCTTAAAACCTGCAGTTCCTCAAATGGCCACTCAAGGGACGTTTCTAAAATGAGTCAGTCCTCATGGACTCCAATGTTAAAATGTACTTGAGCATTGTCTCTATGCCTTCATAGGAACTGTTGATGGGGTGAATTGTTAGGATTTAATCAGGGCTTAAAGTTAGAAGCCTCCCAAAACAAAAAACTGTAGCAAGCTTGCTAACACATAATTTGGCTGCTGGTATTTTGGGTACGTCTATCTTCTATTTACAATCTATGCAAATGTCTAATAGATGTGTTATCTCCATATCAAGGTTCAGAGATTCTGATCTTACCTGAGCACAGGTGAGAGTAGAAGCCTTCCCTCTTTAACATGATGAGCAGGGAGCCCCATCCCAGCAGCACAGCCGAACACAGCAGGTTTTCAATTACCGCTGTCACCGCCATCCACCAGCGCCTCCTGTAGGCCTGGACGAGAGTGGGCGCCATCGCTGCTGCTCTGTGATTGAGGAGCAACAAAGAGGGAGGGGGAGGATAAATTGAAATTACTTTAGGCAAACATGGAGGTTATTTATTTTTTTTCTAACAAGTAAAAAAGATAGTTGATGCATCCAATGTAAATGCGAAGGGTTTTCCATTTGTTTAACACCTTTGAAAAACTTCCAGACACACTAAATAAGCTGAACAGATTTTATTAAATAATATTACACACTGATGTGAGTCATTACTGATGCTAAACCACCTCCTCCAAAGGTTTGATTACCCGGTGTCTTAGTTTGAAGTAACAACATTAATTACTTGAAGCCCTTATTTAGTTTTAGCTCAAAAACATTCAGTAATGTTTTCCCAATGTTCCCATATTTATTAAGGACCAGGAAATTCTTTAGCGACGTGAATGTTAGGATTTTTGCTAAACCAGTTTGTTGTTTCAGGGAAGAAAAAAAAAGGCACAAACTGTAACCCTAAGTCTGAGTGACTCACACCACTTTCCATGACTTTGGGTTTGTGAAATTATTCCAGTCCAGATTTACTTCCTGTGAACTTAAGCTCTCATTCACATTGACATTTGAAACCTGATGAGTACATCTAATAAGTGTCCATGTGGAGAGTCACTGTTTTGTAAATCCTAGGCCAGACAGCTTCAGATGTTCACCTACTGTGCTGTGAACAAAGCACTTGAGTTTGACTCCCAGAAACACTGCAGAGTGCTGAATTGGTCTGCTTTCCTTATGGAAATTGGGGTGGCACCTTAAAGTGCCGCTGTTTCCATCTAAAAGCAAAGGGGAGTGGGATTAAATGAGTATGGAAACCAAATGGAACTACAGCTTGGCTTTGGTTTTAAGTCACAGGATAATCAGGCTGCTTTTACATAAACACACATGGGCAAAAACACAGCAGCTGTGATTTGACTGACTAAATAAAGTCATCTTAGTCACGGCCACCTGAAAAGTACACACAGACACAGACACACACACACATAGACACACAAAGTACAGGTCACTGGTCACAATGATCTGCAACATGAGCGCCCAACACAGTCATGAATCTGATAACACACATATGAAAAACATCTAAACAAGAAGCCATGATCCAAATATGACCAGCTATTCCATTTGGCAGCCAAACCACAAAAGGGGGCGGAGGGGAACAGCGAGAGAAGAGGCCTACAGTCAAGGCCTCAAATAGGAAATCAGTTTCAGTGCTTCTTAATGGCGGCATCCTTTAAGCATGTGTCATACTGGAGAACCAGAGAGGCCCTAATGGGACAGATTTGTCTCCGCTTGTGCTCACAAGCTTGCGTGTGCCTTCACGAGGCGTGTGTGTAATGCGATTATCCACTGCCCGCTGAACCGCCTTTGTGCTGAAGAGTGTTTGAAAAGCGGGATTTCGTTGTAACTGACACCCCACGACAAAAACCCCTTCAACACACACTCACTCAACAATGAGGTGACAGCGGAAGACGGTGCTTATTCACGCTGTCGTGTAAATGCCCAATCCACACATTAACCCGTTAATTAAGTCTGAGCACACAAACAGTAAAGAGGCTAACTTTTAGCCAAACTTCTACAAACACTTGAGTTACAACCATTCATATCATCTTTAAGTTAGGAATTTTGTTGTCGATCCATTACCATTTTCAAACTGATTGTTTTATCCACCCAGCACGCCAGAGAGAACCAAAGTTATTAGATCCACTGTTGCAAAGGCCTAAGATGTTCATATTTGAGCTTTTAAAATGTGTCAGAGATCCACCTGCTTACAAAAACGGACTCCAGCTATCAATCAAAGGGCAAAATGATAACCAAATTTTCTGTCCATAGAGTTTATTATCATTTACAACCAAATTTATAAATGATAATAAAAACAGACTCCAGCTATCAATCACAGGGCAAAAATGAAGGAAGGAGTTCATTTCCCCTTTGGATCCTGCATGATGTGTCATATATGCTTTGTATTTTATTTTTAGCCTGGAGGAAAAAAACAGACAAAAAAAACCCAACCATTACAGTTATCCCATGTGTCCTTGTATATAAGAGATAACTGTACACAGATAAAAATTTGTTGCTTAGCTGTTGCTACAGTCAACAAGCGAACTGCTATTTTGATGATCCTGATAGGGTGTCTGTCGATATGCACACATTACTTCTTTAATCTAGCGTAAATCTAAATCTTGTTAATTTCAGCCAAAGCTGATGTGAAGTAAGGACAGCCTAACCTAGTTAGTATCTCGCTGAGGAAATCTGTCGTTTAATTAACCTCAATGTGCACTTTTAAAGCAGGTAGCAAATGTAACTCTGCCAAGTCAAACATGATTGATTTGGCTAATCTTTACACCTGCTGCCCTTCATGACACGGCCCCTGAAAGGATTTGTGTCTCTGACTAGAATTGAGCCAGCAACCTTTTGCTTGTCAAGCAGATATATATATACACCACTACACTATGCACAAAATTAAACTCTAAAAAACAGCCACTTAAAGTCCATAAAAGTCATTAACTTAAAATTTTTTAAAATATTTTAAAAAATCAGTAACTCCTAAGTAGTGTCAGAGTTTCCACATATACAAACTAAAATGTTAAAGTAACACACAGACCATTAAAGGTCTAAGTATACAAGTTACAGTCACATGTATTTGATTTACCGCGGGGGCTGAATCAGGGGCATCAACACACACATGGTGAAATATGTGTGTGCATGAAAATATCGTGCACACACATCGCTCAGGAGGCAAAGCAGTAAATGAAAATGGGAGTTCATGGCTTCTTGGTATCACAAACACATGTCTGTTACTGTAAAAAAAGGCTGTGGTGTCATCTGCTTCGCTTTCACACAAACTGATGCAGGGCACGGATCCATTCGGACTAACTACTACTTATCACACATCCCTCGTCACCGTTTTTCCGTCCATTTCCAGGTGCCTGTTACTACTGCAGTAAACTGCACGCTGTCAATAAAGGGAACAGGAGTGCTACTGTGTTACCGTGCAGGAAGGTCAACACATGACAGACATGTGGCAACAACTTAAAACATGAAAGCCCGGCTTTTTGTCTTGTTGGCAGGCAGTTGTGAGTCCCTGTCACAACACTGTGAAGTGTGTGCTTGTAAAGTTAGAGCAGGTGAAGCCTGCTTTGGGATAAATTCCACAAAAGGAGGGTGTTTCCTGAAATACCGGAGCAGTAGCAGCTGAATGATGCAATAACTCCAAGACTTACTCTACTCCTCTTTGCCACTGGCAGCCTGGATAAGCGGATGGGGTTTTAATGGGTTTTGAATTATTGAACAGGGCCTTCCTTCTCAATCAACAACTGAGTGAACATATAGGCTCAATTGTCCCTATCATGCTTACTTTCAAGTCTCCCTGTTGCTGCTTACTTCCAGCCATGCTCTTTTTTTCCCTGCTGGGGATATAGATGACCTTGACCTGACGTGTTTATCAAACTCTGCGGGACTATAAGAACCGCAGGAAAAATGTTTCCAAATAAAATAAACCACAAAGCCCCGGGCCTCTCTGTTCCCCAAAGAGTCCAAAAGTTGCCCGGCCAGCGAGCAGCTGTCTCTCCATGGGTGTGATAGTCAGCCTCCGCTTACCAGGCAGGGCAGAAGAGGAGACGCGTTCATGTGCTGCTCCAAATGTCAAAATCTGGAGTTCTCCCCTGGCCTCCAGATCCCATCAAAGCGTGACACAATTAAGAAATAAATCAAGAAGGCAAACGAGCAATAAATACATAAAATATAGGCATACTGGCTGGATAAAGGGAAACAAATATATAATTAGGCTGTTTAAAGATCAAAATTATTTTTAATCTGCTTTTCAAGGGTTTTGTGACCATTAATCACCCAAAAACATCCACTGATTATGAACGCCAGCGCCCCAGTTCTGAGAGAAATGGGGAGCTCTGCTCTATCTGATGCTTTAGACTGGGTGTTAGAGGCTACACCCAGTGACTTGGGGACATGCTGCATTTAAAATCCACACATATTAAACATACAGTTGCTTCACCCATCGTTCTCCCCATTTTTTATATATTCTTTCATTTAAGGGGTTGTCATTTTATTTTGTTTTATTTGATTCCTCATCAATGAAACCAACCAACTTTTGGTTTTTCAAGATGCAAACAAGATTTTCATCATGTCATCCCAGCAAGTTTTCACTGACTGACATAAACCAACTTAATAAGTCAGTACAGGCATGTATGGATACATTAAATGCACAACAAATTCATCAGACTACTACCCAATGTAAAGTTTCTTCCAGGTGTTACATATGGTTAAAAAGATTCAAATGCAGTAAGTATACATGTTTCATATAAATATCGTCTATAGCTTAATTATTTTCTTTAGCCCACATAATTAAACATTTCAGTTACATAAAACGTGATTTTGATTTGATATACTGTATAGCATGTGGCACAAGGCAATAAGTCTCTGGCACAATCATAAGCATCGGTTGCTACTGAAAACAAGAAAAATTTGTGTGTTAATGGTGGGGGAGGGGTACACTATGCAATATATTCAGTTTTAGAATTTATATTTAGTGTTAACTGTAGCTAGGTTAACTGTAGCTAGGCTCAAAGTGTTAATGCAATCTTATTTTAATATGCAATAGTGTCATATGCAACAGGGTGGCATTAGGGGTCTATGCCAGCACATTCCACCACATGCCACCCCTCTAGAACCCTGTTATGCTGTAATTGGGCTATAATAAAACAAACGCCTAACTTAAGACATTTGTGCGCATTTATGGCTTTCCAGGGGTTTTATAAATATTATAAATGAGTCATAACAGGCAGGACTCCGATGCTCCGTGAAATGAAGGCTCAGGTTTCACTGAGCGTATTGTACACATTTTAATCGTCACTTCCGAAACTTTCTCAACATCTGCCGCTCGCGCCGATTCTCACATTTTTATCCTCCCTTTGTGAGCGCCCGTACTTTGCGCCATTTCTCCCCTCACCAGGCCACGGACGCACAAACACACGTGGACACACACACATATATTGTGAGTTTAATACGCAGCGTTTGGTCTGTATCGTGAAAGCTGACACTGTCCATCTCATGCCACGTGTATCAGAGGTCGATTGTTCCTCCTGCTGTTTCAAGCCACCGCTTACTTCTTTAATTTTCTTTATTTTTTTTAACATATAACACTAAACTCGTGAACACAACAGCGGCAAAACGTGGAAATGTAAGTAAACATCATACACTTACTTCAGTTGTGTGTCCTCTCACAGGGGCTCGAAATAAAGGTTCCTTATTGAATAACAAAATAAGAATTTAAGCTCAACTTTAACTAATTGTTGTCCTAATAGCAAAGTTGAGCCCGAGTCCCCTAAATACAACTTTTCCCCCTCCCTCTGTCCTCTCCCTTTCTTCCTGGTTGAAGACTGATGTTCCTTGCCTGTAAGTCCACGTTTTTTCTCCCTTTCTCTCTTCGGTTACACCACACACTTCCCCCTTCAATTTGACTTCTCCCTCCCATCTAGTTTACCGCCTGTTGAGGGGAGGAGAAAAGTCACTACGCCACACACATTCATGCTGGTCTTTCCTTCCATGCAAATGTCCTCCAGCATTGCGCATGGAAGTTTTAAAGAGCCCTTGACCTCGTAGGACCTGGGGTCCACATATGTGGACATCACATTTTGAGTTGTCCAGACCAAAATACTAAATTTTGCTCTTCAGGGGCCTGATATCCACTTACAAGGAATTTATACTACCACTGTGAATTTCCTCATATGTGGATTGCATTTTTCTCAGAAACAAAAATCAGGTAAAAAAAAAAAAAAAAAATTACAGTAATTTTTTCTTTTTACAGTCATCAGGTCCCAATCAGGCCAAATAGCAAAGAGAAATTAAAAATGCATGCCATGAAAGAGTCCGGGTCTTGGGAGGTTAAAGGAAAGTCACTGCAATACGGGATCACATAGAATAACTGATTCAGCACATATGTGGTTAATGTTTCATACCAAGCTGAAAATACATTTAATACGACAACAGTTTATCAGCTCAAACATCAAACGACATGAGTGCTTTAAAAGCATCTCTGACAGCATGGTGGGAGTTCCTAAAAATGACGGAGTCTTCATTAATCCCATGCAAACATACACCTATCTGGAACAACCCTGACATATTACAAAACAATAATATGATTAACTTCCCAGATTGGAGTGGAATCAAATACTTGGAACATATATTAGAAGGAACAGACTTCATTCCGTTTGACAGAATAGTTGTATTCAGGCCCATCCTGGTTCGGATGGGCCTGGGCCTCCTGGTCTTGGTGGATTCCAGAGAGTATTGGTGCCTACTGGGGTCAGCGGGGGAGCTGGCCCTTCCTTCCCTCCCCATCCCCAGCTGCCTCCCTCTTCCCGCTACACTAGCATTCAATATTTAGTATTTACTGTTATTTATACTTAGCTAGATTATTGTGATGGCGTTGGGTTGATATGTTGCTCTTTTTTTTTGCTTGTTTTCTTCTCTCAACAGGTGATCCAGATGAATCAAATGGACCACTTAGTAAAGTTAATCCACTGGGTATTTTTCTTGGCCTTCAGACAATAATTCTGATGGCTAAAGAACCAAATGGGATAGGCAAGAAAAAAAAAGACAACCAAAATAAAACAAACAAAAGAAAATTTATTTGGCAATGAAGGGCTTCACCACACAATGTGGAGATGTCTCACATTTAAGGTAATTTAACAGAGAAAGTCATAACTATTAAAAGACTGAAAGAGTGTTTCCGAAGGTTGTTGTAACAACCCAACTCTTTTGGCGTCTGAAACTGTGACATGTAGGTTGTTCTCATACAGTTTTGTTTATAAATTGCAAACATTTCCCCAGATACATCATGTCTGAAGACAAAGAAGACAAAAATGAAAACTAACAAAGTCTGACAGAGTCAAATCTGAAAGCTTAAAAATATACCTCAAACATGCACTATGAAACATATCTGAATGTTTTTTGTTCACTGTCATGTCTTTTATTTATAGTCGGTGTCATATTTAAACAATAGAACTCGCCCCACAGCGCTTTAGAGTCGGGGACATTTAAATTCCAGGTCTCCAAGAAGCTCGGTTTCAAAATACATGATTTGCTAAAAGGTTTCTTTTATTATGTTAACAAATTATTGTAAAAATGAAAATCACAGGGATTTAGTTTTCAAACTGATGATGATTCATCATATAAATTATTACACACTGCTCTCCCCTGCTGCCTTTATAAAGTAAACATGTCAGTGCTGGTAATGGTATCTGCAATACTGGCCCTGTATTTACTTGGTATTGAAATAATAGAAAATCATGTCCTCAAGAAATAGGAAAAAATCGAGCAAAAACCTGACACAGGACCTGAGAGAGTCATCTGGTCCTTTAGTTGATTCATTTACTATTTGCTGAAGTCTCATCAGAAATGATCTCAGTGTAAGGGTGGATGTCGAGAGGCTATTCTTAAGGAACTGAAACAGGAAAAAAGGTATGTTGAATACCAAGAACTGGACTGATAATCACTGTCAACATGGAGTGATGAATTCAAATTTGACATTTTTGGTTCAAAATGTCATCAGTATGTATCGAGGAGGTCAGCAGAGAGGTACAGCAGTGAGTGTCCACTGTACATCCATCCGTGAAGCTTGGTGGAGGCTCTGTCATGGTTTTGGTCTTTTCAAAAACAAAAAGGTACTGTCAGCTTTGAGCCACCATGGCATACCATCTGAAAAGCATCTGATTGGTATCACTCTTGTCAGCAATGATCCCAAACACACTGCGAATGAGGAAGTTTCAGAGGGCTGGCCAATCAGAAGCACGCTAGCTTAACGGTAGAGGAACTACACAGCCGCACACAGCTGTATTTGGCACATTATGCCGTGGCTACTATAGTTGAGGCCAAGAATTAAAACAGGGAGCACCATATCACAACAGCAGTTGCTTCAAGGGCCTTTATTTTGGAAGGTAAAGACCCTACAATAATTAATTATAAATTAACCACCAGCAATAAATATAACGTGAAACTAATATTCTTCAAACAG
>NW_005187409.1:6417973-6420109 GCF_000239375.1 Pundamilia nyererei | reverse complement strand
CAAAAAAACCCCATAATATTATTGCAGTATTTATTGTAATATGTTTCAGTTTATATTTTTCTACATTTCATATTCGCACTGAGCACCTGTCCAGATGCAGCTTCCCCTGTGACTGATAAAGTATCCTGATTCTGATTGGATCAAAAATCTTTGCCTTTTTCCTCATGTCTCAGCGACTGGAGGGTACTCTTTGCTCGCCGTGTCACCTTAACCAAAGCAGAACGTTAAGTGGCGCATGTATTGCATTACCGAATGGGTGACACATTAAGGATCAACATAAGGAAACAGTCAGCGGCTAAATAGACTAATGAAACTTTGCTGTGCAGCCACAAGTCAGCGTGATCTCAGGCTTTAAAAAGGGCGGATTAGGTTCTGTAGCTCCTATTAAAAAGTGACAGTCCACTCTCACAACAGCCAATTACAATGGATCATCAAAGAAGCTTCTTTACTGCAGATTACTGGTAGTTTACTTGCTTAGAGGAGGAAAGCACATTTTGATCCTTCTCAGCAGATGTTTCAGTGAAAGAAACTGAACAAACAGTACAGAGTCTGAGTTAAACGACGTTATCTGACCTGTAAATAGAGTGAACAACTCTACAGATTTCACAGATTTAGTGAATAAATATCCATGTTTAAACTAAGGAATTATAGAATAAGAAGAAAGGAATACAGCTTGAATGTGCTGCATCAAAGAATCTAAAACCTGCTTTTAGTTTGTCAAAGGTTGAGTCGTGTATGGAGGTCCCAGTGAGCCAAAGTTTAAATAATACTGCCTCATGCTCAAAAAATGAAACACTTGATCATCACAATATGACACAGTTAAATTTCAGGGATATCAATCTGTCCACTTAGGAAGCGTAAATTGCAGTGGATCAGTTTCGGCTGCTTTGGGGAAACTTAAAGTGACAACGGGTGAACAGGAGAGAAAACAAGTCAAACTCCACAAAGCGAATGGTTCTGCAGGTGGTGGCCACGGACCATTGTTATCCCATCATCGCCCCTGACTGATTTTTATCTACTTTTTCCTCTTGCTAGTGTGCTCGTCATGCTGGTATCATGAGACAGAACCAGGAGCCCATTCAGGCTGCATTGATAGATCAGCACCTCCAGGACTTCACGTGTGCCGTCACAAAAAGCGTGTGGAGTAAGATGTGCTGTAAAGAGCTGAAAAGAGCCAGAGAAGGGTATGAACGTAGAAGCAGAGATGATATCTGCTTCTTTGTGCTGGAGGAACATGAGGAAGACTCCTAGAGCTCTACAAACTGACTGCCAGCAGGCTACTCACATGCATGTTTCTGAACAAACTGTCGGAACCATTTAATACACATACTATATGTATTCATTATTCTCTCCACATTACATCCCTCATCTGCCCATCTGTCCCACAACACCCCTCCGCCACCCGCATGTGGTGCACGATTTCTCCAATTGTTCAGTAGTAGGAGCTAAAATGGTTGTCTTCATGTTGAAGGTTGTCGAACTTTCGTCTAGACGTATCAGGATGATAAAGATGCCTGCCTGCAACATCATCAAGCATGGCCGATTTAGTAGTGTGCCAGTCATGATTTGGGAAGGTATATCCTTTGAGGGTTGCAGAGATCTACAGGACTGCTGATAAAAACCTCAGACTCTTTGGTATATGTTATGTTGTTACAGTGGGCCCGATCCTCTTGGTGCAGGACAATTTCTGCCCTGATATGGACGGAGCATGCAGGCATTTCCTGGATGACAAAGCCATTGATATCACTGACTGACCCTCACATTCTCAAGACCTGAATTCATTTGAGAACCTTTGGGATAGTATATAGCTGTACATCCAATGCTGCCAGCTGCACTACAGAGAATCCAGGAACTCTGATGCTCTGATCTGGGTCTGGGAAGAGATCCTCCCAGGATAGCATGCATTGTCTCTTCAGGAATGTGCCCCTTGTCTCTTTCTATGAGCAGTGACAAAGATGCTAATAAAAATCCAAGCTAGAGAAATATCAGCATGGAGGGATAAAGAGAGAGCAGTGATCTGTGGCCACCACCTGCTAAACCATTCGTCAACCCGTCTCGGGGTTGTCTTGTTGTTTCCTCTCTGGTGCACCTGTTCTCGCTTTGATTTGCACCAAAGCAACTGAAACTGATCTACAA
>NW_005187409.1:6415742-6416552 GCF_000239375.1 Pundamilia nyererei | reverse complement strand
CTTCTGATGATTTACTTTTGTAACTTGATTCCCCATCAACAGCTTAATGCCCAAGTTAAGATCTTACCCACTAACAACCCGACATAAGAGTCCAGAGATCTGTCGTGGCATTCAAAGGTAAAACCAGTCTGCAGACTCAGAAACTGGATAGCTTATAATTCAAAGGCTTTATTTGTTTGAGGTTTGGGAATGATGAAACTCGCAACTGGGGTGACTCAGGAGAACTGGTCAGCAACTCCAGGAGATGGAAGACAAAAAGTCCAAACAAAGTTATGAGTCAACAGCTGTTATAAGGTGCTGGTGAGTATTTTTACTTGGGAGCAGCGTGACGGGAGGACCAACCGGTCAGGCTTCTGTGAGGAGTTTGTGCTGTAGGCGAGTTAGAGAGGTGAGTGTTTGTCCAGAATCTTCCAGAAACGAACCAGCTTGGTGGAAACAAGTAAGAAGTTTTTGCAAGAAGCATATTTTTCAGCCAAACAGAAATCTGTGGACAGCAAGAGATTGAGGGCAGTAGTACTAGATAGTACGGTAGTAATAGATAATAACTAGTACTAAAGCCATAAATGAGCCTGACTATCAATCTACAATCCATGGCAATCTAGCGGAGACTGGCTGCTGGAGCTTCTCCTTAAATGCAGGTAGAGGATGAGTCTGATTGGAAGCCAATGGGATGGGTTCTTGCCGATCCAACCCATCATTAAACTGCAGTGTTAGAACAGGGCAACTACCAACCAGGATAAAGACTAACAGCAGGTAATGTTAAGTAATTTTTAAATCCAACAGTTTTGTTTCGTGAATTCAGTTTCTTTT
>NW_005187409.1:6389895-6414804 GCF_000239375.1 Pundamilia nyererei | reverse complement strand
GACGACAAAGAATGCGACAGCTCTTGGCAGCTAAACATAAACTGATGCTTTTCGCAGGCACTTTGACCTGCTCTTAAAGCCATCCAGCCCCAGAGAAGTTTGTGGTTTTCACTTCCTTCCAACTTTTTGGTGCATAATATAGCCTCCTTTTTCCACTGATAATGTGTTGGCATGTTACAGAGGGAAAAGTGCAGGCGAAACACATTTCCTTAACAATCATTCAGATCCATTAATCTATGACAGTGTCTCAGTGGTTTGGCATCAGGACCAAAAAGTGCCTAAAAGTGTAATGCAATAATTGTACGTATAACAGAAATGGGAAATATTCCAATGATATGGTGAGAATTGACTTCCTGCTCTTTTTATATTTAATATAAATGAAAATATAAATGAAATTTTGTCGTAACATCTCGTATTGGTAACACTTCCATGTTAGTCTCAACAGATGCTGTCACAGATTGATTGATGTAACTGCTCTTTACAAGTTTGAAACGTGTAATTAACTACAGTATGACATAAATACTGCTACAACATGCCAAACTGTCTGCTTTCTAAAAAGGCTTGTTGTGTTAGTGGTGTGGTACATTTCTATGTGACTTCAAACGCTTTTGCTTTTGTAGCTGTCAGAATGAAAAACATCAGGCCTGATAAAAAGGAACAAAAATAACTGAGCTTATCGTGCGTCCAGATTTATTACGAAAGTTCTTGGCTTAAATAGGATCATTTGCAGGCTTTCACATTGGCGTTATGTGCAGGGAAGCTTAATTAAATCCTGATGCATCCAGATCCACTGACAAAACAGAAACAACAACAATGCAACTTATATTGTGTTTGACTGTTCATATACAGTCACGTTCTCACAGGACTCCGAAAGTCCAGTAAAAAACTAAGTGCACCCCATGATTCAGTAGCCTGTAGAACCACCTTTTGCAGCAATAACTTAAATTGTTTTCTGTATGATTTCATGAGTCTCTCACGTCGTTATGGAGGAATTTTGGCCCATTATTCTTTACAGCATTGCTCCAGTTCTTTGATTTTTATGGGCATTTGTTTATGCACAGCACTCTTAAGGTCCTACCACAGCAATTCATTCAGACTAAAGTCAGGACTTCTTTTCTGGAATTCTATTGCAGATTTGCTGCTATGCTTGGGATTATTGTCCTGTTACATGACTCAGTCTGGGCCATGCATTAACTGTTGGACAGATGGCTTCACATTTCACTCTAGAGTACTTTGGAATAGAGAGGAGGTCATAGCTGATTCAGTGACTGATAGGCGCTCAAGTCCTGTAGCTGCAAAACAAGCTGGACTCATCACCCCTCCACCGCCTTGCTTGACACTTGGCATAAAGTGTTTGTGCTGATATGCTGATCTGATGAATGTGGAGCTGTGCATTATGTTCCAACATAATTTGGTCTTACTTTGGTCACATCTGTCCAAAGGACGTTGTTCCAGAAGTCTTGTGGTTTATTCAGATACAGCTTTGCAAACTTAAGGTTCGCTGCCATGTTCTCTTTAGAGAGAAGAGGATTTCGCCTGGCAGTCCTTCCAAAGAAACCATCCTTTTTCAGGGTTTTTCTATTTGTACTCTCATGAACTTTAACATTTAAGATGCCAATCGAGGCCTGTAAAATCTGAATGTAGCTTTTTGCAGTTTCTCTGAGGATCTCACAGTCTGACCTTGGGGTGAATTTGATGGGACGTCCACTCGTGGGACTCCTTGGCATCTGTCTTTAATGTTTTCCACTTGTGACTATTTCTTACTATACAAAGATGGTTTTTTAAATTGTTTGGAAAATGGTCTTAACCCTTCCCATCCCAACAACTGACTGAATGTCCTCTTTGGCCTTGGTGCTAACACACACCTGAATGCTTCAGACCTGTACTTAACTTCTGCTTTTATAGCATGCTGATGATCATTAATTAAGCACATCTGATCATTAGCACCTGGCTGCAACTTAGCATCTTAATTCATCTGGAAGCAATGTGAAAAAAGCCTTTTTCATATTGTTGCACATGTGAGATGAATGTCCTCCTTGTTTTTGAGTGATATGGAACAGGTCAAAGGTCAAGCCCAAGTCCAACTTGTTCTAAATTTTATTGAATGCATGATGCCAAAAAAGAAGGTTTCTGTCCTGAGGATCACATACTAGGTGATATTTGGCAAACCACAGAGAATGAATTTTTCTTGCTAGTGAGCAGTGGACTCTGTCTTGGCATCTCGCCATAGATCTCACTTTACTTCAGCCTCTTTTTGGCCTCATGATACTCATGATGACTGACTGAAGCCAAGGACAAAAAGAAGCCAGCAGACCTCTGGATGCTGAAAAGAGGGATTCTTTTAACTTCCTCTGATTCTTCAGTTCTTGGAGAGGTTTAGGCAGGACCACTTCTTGGCAGATTCAGTGCTGTCCCAGACTTTTTCCCGCTTGTAGTTGGCTGATATTCAGTGGAGCCCCGTAGTTTTTGAGAATGACTCTGGAAACATTTCCAGACTGATAGGCGTCAACATCATCCCGCAGGACATGCTGATGTATTAACTTTGATTGTGATATAATGTGAAATATGTGTGATGATATTTTTTCTCTCTTGGTGAAGGTTGTCACATGTTTAATGCTTTCACCCTAATGGTCTCACAAAAGATCTTGTGAAGTTGAAGAGTAAAAAGTCTGTGTAGAAACAATTTAGTGGCCAGGTAGATTTACCTTAAGAAGAAACAGTTTAGTGTAGAGTAAAGTCCAGTTTTTGTATAGCTGCTGCTACAATTTCACACCCAACAGCTGCCAGGACAGTGTTGATGTTGATGTTAATGTCTCACATTAACATCAGCATTAAAACTGTGCACCAGGTGCTTCACAGCATGGCCCAGCAGCTCCTGTAGGTGTAATGTATAGGTTTATGTAGGAGACAGAGTATGACAAAATGTTGAATCATTGCCTCAAGATTATAGTCATTTTTCAATTCTTTATTTTTTTGTAAATAAGCAGAAAATTTATAGGTGTCATATTACTCTTGTGTATACGAGTGTGTGGTTCCAACTGACCTGAAGCCCCTTTTAAAAAAATCAACTCTGTGATACAACTGCCGTTTGACATAGTCAGGGAAATTCCATCTTATTAGCCCTAATTATCATTCTTCAATCTGTTTCTAGTTAAATAAGGTCCAGACAGTAATCAGTGAATGCACACACACACACACACACACACACACACACACACACACACACACACACACACACACACACACACACACAAATTCAATGTGGTCTTAATTTTCATTAACAAGAGGATGGTTGGTGGGTTGGCAGGGGAGAGGGCGAGTCGCACGGTACTTGAAACATAAAACATTTAATCCTGTGATTCCATTAGCAGAAGACCATAACACATCATTTTTCTCAGTTTAAAACTACACACAGGTGGTCAAACACACAACTCCTGAGAAGGCATGAACTGATAATAGTAACGTCTACTGCTCGCCACAGGGAGGCATTAGAGGCATATAAAAAACTTTTACAAGAGAAGTCTATTTAACCTCTTTAACAACTGGCCAATCATTTAGGAAACAGTGCTGTTGGCTGAAGCAAAACAGTTTCCAGTGGGCTTATTTACCTCCGGCAAGATCTGGAGCAGGAGCTCTAGCCTTAATGTAATCCAGCGCTCTCCTGTAACACAGAAAACAAAGCAGGAGCGCTTTTTTGACACATCTATTTGATTCGAGCCAAGCTTGGAGGCATTTCTACTGCTTCTCAATCCTGAACCTCAATAATGCTATAACTCTTATCCAACTTGGAAAGTAGGTTCCCATTATTCAACACACCAATTCTGCAGAGCTTCATATATCTTCCTTAAGTGGGTGCGGCCCTCTGGTCCTGTAACAGTAGTATCAAAAGAATGAACCCCAAGAACAGCCAGGACATGTGTTTTTCAACAGGCGTGCAGTGTAATGTACCATGCATAGAAGCACAAATGTCCATATAACATGAAAACTATACAAAGAACATATATTTAATGAGTCTAGATGAAATTAAAGTGATTTTTTTTATTTAAAAAATCCCCATATATTTTACTAGGGATTGCACTTTTTAAAATGTTGGTCTAAATTTTGTGTAACTTTTGAAAATACCATTTAATTTCTGCAGCTGCGTACTGGTTTATAGTATCACAAACACATGTGCAGAAAATCAGCTGCAGCGGATGCCTTTGCGTTTCAAAAAGACAGCAAAGCCATAACGGCTGTAGTTAAACCGGCATGAAATACCAGGTTGAATTCTCAATTTGCTTAAATGAATAGGGGGCATATACTATCTATATATAATAATTTGATTGCTGATTTTGAATATGTGTTTTACTACATCTATAAAAAAGAGCCAGCCGACCCTTGATGGTGAGAATCAGGATTACGTGTTTTCCAGAGGGAAAGTGGGAAAGTCAGTTTGGTGTTTAATACTTAAATAAACAGAAAACTTCAAAAGCTAAAGGTTCAACCAAATCCTGTGAGCTGCTACATTTGGATAACTCGTGAGATGTTGCTTTTGACACTAGCGTTGGGTGAATTTCTGACTTCACCATTCACAAAACTTGAGAACCAGCTTGTTGTCAGCCTGACCGATCGTCAATGAGGATAATCACAAGTGGCATGAATGCGATCTCTCTCAGGAGCATGAACAGGTGCAAATTAGGTTTTTAAGACATGAATTCATCCCTGGGGTTACTGTGTCAACATACAGAGCTTTTGCTTGAAGAGACCTGAGGAGCGTGACACTTTTTCAGCGACCACACCACTTACACTCATCCCCAGTATGATATTGAAAGGTTGCTGTTACCAAGGAAAAGATCCAGGATGCATTTCAAATGTGCACTTCCAGGCACCATTCTAAAAATTTCTGGAGATCAGGTAAGGTTTTTGATTTGGTAGATATTTTGGAGTCGGGAGCTTGCAGACCTATGCAAAGCTCCAGTCTGTTATCTAACACTGAAGTTCATGCTGCCCATAAGATGTCATTCGGAGATACTTAAATTAGTTCCTGCAGATTAAGAACAGTTTCCTCAAAAATGTGCAGAATAGCAGCATTATACTTTGAATTTTCTTTCAGAAAAAGTAAAAAAAACCCAAAACATTCATACATTCATTGCACTCTAAATGTTTTGCATTATCTGCCATTAGAGATGAAGAAAAGCCTGGAGGTTGTTTGTTGGAACAAGGAGCCCGGCATGTTGGCAAGAATACATGGTCTACATGAGATGAGTTATTTTTTTATATATCTAATAAGACTTTGTTTAGAATTGAAAGAAGATGTGAAAATGGAGTCCAGATCAAACATTGACTGATTTATCCTCGGGAGGGCATTAAGACTTTGAGGGCATTGTGTGTAGGTAGTAATTACCCTCCCTGCTGTTTCTCCGCACGCTCCTGCTCTGAAGTTCAATGGGCAGAGCATGGCGTGGCCATTCTGTGGTTAGGGGTTAGACTCCTGCTGTGGCTCCACAAATCGAAACTGCATGTTTGCACAGCACTGAAACACCAGTAATAAGAAGGATCCTTCAAATTGCTTATGGTGCATTTGTACCCTGTGAGGCAAGTAGGTGCCTAAAAGTAATTAGCACATTCAGTTTTTTTTCCACAAGGACTCCTGCTGTCTTAAAACGGTTTGCTACTCCTGAAGTCGGCGAATAATCAAAGAGATCCCGCTGTGCAGTTGAGCCCATGGGCCAATCAAAAGTCTACTCCTGGCTTGAGTTATGACATGAAGCTCTTGAAACTAGACGCATTGGGCTGAAAGGAGCCCTGAGTGTGCATTAAACCAACGCGGCAGTAGCTCAGGACAAGCATATTCGCATAAATATGAGATAATTACACGACAGCGTTACAACCGCCGGCGACAGCACATGATGGATGAGCCAGGGAAAGAAAACATGAACAGGGCGAGCAGAGAAAGAGACAGGGCTACTGGTGTAACACTAACTCTCGATGGAGGGATGGGAACGAAAGCCAAAACAAAAGCTAGATTGAAGGACGGACAGGGAATGGCGGAGGTCTTAGTGGCTCAGGCCTCAAGTATTACCCGCTCCTCTTGCCCTTCTTCTATTTCTGCCTTTTAAGGAGCTCCATAACTTCAAGTAGATAATGAGTGCCTTCAAGCAGGCGGAGTAAATCAGACAGAGCACGACGAAGGGTAAGTGAAAAGGTGAGTGTGTGTTAAGGCGGGAGGGGGATGAGGGTGGATTGAGAGAAGCAGTGGGAGACAGTGGAAGGAAGAAGAAGATTAGAAGTGATAACAAATAGAGCGAGAGAGGCAGAGAGAGGAGCTGAGCTGAATGGAGATGCACGATAAGATCATGCATTAACTTAAAAGCATACTTTAATGAAACTCCAACGAGAGCTTAAGAGAGGGAGATGCGAGGTTGGGTTTTTGCGTAGGTTAGGAAAACACACGATCTCTCTAGATGTTTTGAGATCCCCGATTTTGTGTTTGACCCCAAATCCCTCTTCTTGCTATTCTTCACGCTCATCACGTTACTCTATTTACAGTCTGAACAGGCCATACGCGGATTCCTGTCTTTCTTCACTCATTCACTCCAAAACTTCAGGTTCTTGGTAGGAATGTTGTGACTTTGAAGGAACCTCGAGTGCACTGCGGCAGCTTCACATTTCAGACTGCCACCTGGTTTCAAATTAGCAGCAACCCAGTCAACTTTAAACTTTCACCCTTACTTTAACCGAAAAGGTCTGATCAGAGTAATGAAGTCAGCGTGCTTTAGAAAGACAGCTCGTCAGGTTGTCTTTTTCAATCTTTTTCACGTCCTCAACAGCACAGGACATCTATCGAACACCCTTCGGCTTGGACGCTGAAAAATACCAAAAAAACCTCCACCTTTAATGCATTAGCACAGGTGGGACCCCTCTTACAAACAAACATATCGATGTTTCGACATAATGTCATCACGTTTCTGAGCACAAAAGGGGACTTTAAGAAAAGAGTGTTTGAATTCGCTTGCTGTTATCGTACCTTTCGTACCTTTCACCAAGTCGAGACACGTGAAATACGCAGAATACGGGAGATAGGGAGGCATTGCGATGCAGCCAGATAGAGGCTATGATGACAGACTTTCTTTCGTGTTTAGTGATACAAATAGCTACACGTTTGTCCTTAGACGCCATCGAGCGGCTCCTCGCACAGCCTAGGCTGGTTTAAGCCAACCGAACCCTTAAAGATGCTCTCGACAGATGACTGCGGGTAATGTGATAGGGCCACTTGAAGCAAACCCCAATCATCACCCAACTTCATTTTGCTCGCATCTACAGACTTTCCCACGTATTTGTTGTTGTGGTTGTTGTGGTCTGTAACTTTACCTTTCTGACTCGACACATGAACTCTGCACAGAGTTGGAAGATTGGGGTCCAAAGTTTCTCGGATGTTACATGCCACAGGACGCTGCTGGAATCACTCTGTTTGGTTTAGGCGAGGTGCAACTCCTGGAATGAACATGCAAGAGACAGCATGACACTTACTGTGAACTTTAGTGTAACCTGCATATTCCTACATGGGTGCAACTGAATATTACACTGGCTTTGTACTAGGGAGCTGTCTCATCTGACTGAGTTTAACATTTGTGATTTCACATGCAGCTCCATTGGGGAATGTTTAGAAAGGATCATTGCTGCAGTGCGTGTATAAAAACAGCTGTAGTATTATTTTCCGCTCACTGGGTTGAGCAGGTAACCCATGTGCCATAAGGCTTGCGCAGAGACCTCTCCCAGCTTCCCTTTCAACTCTACTATCAAAATAAAAGCTTAAAAAACCCATAAAGAATACTTTTTAAAAATTGTGACTAGAAGGTGGGTGGAGATGTTTTTTAAAAAGTACTAGTAATGTATTGCGTTACTAGTTTACTCCTTCTAAAAAGTAATTCACAACCTAACACAACTCCTTACATAACCTATGTGTTACTCTGGAACATGCCCTGAGATGTACTGTCACATATTTACTGTTTAACAATAAAATCCAGAGGCTACATTCCCACCCCACTGGCATAAATCCCAGACCTAATGAGGACACTCACAAGATCTTTATTTTAGTGTCTAAGTTTAAACACAAAGAGGACAGCAAAATTGGAAACCAGCCCAAAGAGCACTTCGGAGAAAAATGTTTTGGCCTCAGCGACTCTACTGTAGAAACAGGTACGGGTAGAAAAAAAGGCTCCTTTTCTCACCTGTTAAAAATCAAGCTGCTGGTCTGTGATTGGCTTACACTCAGTTTTAACCTCATTCTGGGTCCAGTTATCTTTAAACTCAGTTGTTTTTATGTAGCATCAATCGAAGAGTCCTGCAGGAGTCTGAGCCAATAGCAGCACAACTAAGCGATGGTTCAGCATCATCTGATCCAGCCTCGACTTGAGCTTTACCAGAAAGAAAAGTTTTAAGTCTAATCTTAAAAGTAGAGAGGCCAACTATATCCTGAATCCTAAGTGCAAGCAGGCTCCAGAGCAGAGGGGCCTGATAGCTGAAGGCGTCCCATTCACCTTCGCATGTTGTCTTTGCAGATTTTGGAAAAAGTTGATGTGGTGTTAGCAGCAGTGCACAGCTGTTTCTGGCCTGAGTTTGCACTTGATAGTCGTGTTCTGTACCTTTCAAGCAGAAAAAAATAAAGTATGTCCATATGTCCAGGTTTCTCGAAAACTGCTTATGGGGATGTTTAGCAGAGAAAGAGCTTTTATTTTATTGATCTTAGTGGATAGCCAAGAGCAAAACAAAGATAAATAAAGGATAAAAAAAAAGAGGAAGATTGAGATGTGATGCATGAGTCCAAATTAATGTGAATAGGCAACTGTCTGCTAACATGTTTATCAAATAATCCTTACAGGGTGTCAAAATGTTGTGTTGTCTCCAAGTGGTTAAAAATCAAAGTAGCTCTAAAGCTGCCCTAAGTGAAACTTCAGTCCAATGCATTCATCTTAAACTAATTAGAACATCAATATTTCATTAATAACAGCTTTCCTGCCAGCTTCTCTGACTGTATTTGTAGACTGTGAAACTATATCTGAGCATCTCTGCGGTAAGTTCAATTTCTCACATTTCTGCCTCCCATACTGGTCAAAAATAACAACCATCAGTTTAATAGAAAACAAATATTGCCCAAGAAAACCCATTCTTTACCCACATTTCTCCGTTTTCCTCTGTTTCTCTGGATTTTGCTTTGCCATCCGTTCATCTTTGTGTCTCTAAACCACAACCGTTTGTGGAAATCAGTCCCAGCTGTCAGCACTTTGATCTGATTGTAGAACGTGTCAATCAAGCCGGGCCGCATTGAACAAAATCTAATTCTAGTCACTCGTTATTTTAGCTCCCACTGAGGTCTTTGAGGAGGAATTAACTCTGACTGTCACACAGAACTAAGAAAGCCGTGGGCAAAACTGACCAGTGCATCTGATCTTTGTTCCATCTGCCAAGCAAACTGTAGATGAAAGCACAAACTTATTCAAAACAACTTGTTCTGGATTTCTTTGAATGTTCTTGCTCCTAGCACTAAATAGCTTCATGGCGGGGTTGCACGGCAGATGTGAAATTATTCCTTTTTTGTAAGCATAAAAAAATACAAATCTGCCAGCATTAATAGAAACTGGGGATCAGCCCTGCTACACATCGTGGGAATCATTCCTCTGGATAGGTAAAGTGATGTTTTTGCAGGTTCGAGATGAAAAGTTCAGATTTTAGACAAGGCGTCAAAAAGAGGATGTGAATTCCCCCCCTCCGCTTTTCATTCATCTGGTCAGGACTCCCGCTCTTTCCCTAAACTTTTTCCTACTCGCTCATCCTTGTCCGCACTTTCAGGCAGACACAAGCATGCCCAGCTTGAGTTTGCTTTGGTCCATTCTTGTCTTTATATGCTCAAATGGTAAAACACCACAAAGCAATTAAAGAAAACTCAGACAGCGTGACGGAATGAAGAAACAGCATCATGTTACGGTGAGGTTTGTAAGAGGCCCTGTGTACTCTCCAGGCCTGGACCACTATTCGGTTCTGCCTTTAGAAATGGTGCATGGTGGGGGAGAAAAAAAAAGTTCAGGGTCAGTGAGAATGTAAGAAAGCAAAAGAGGAAGCCACGAACAGGTGTGTGAGGAAATGTGTTGTGTCTGTGAAGCAGGAGTTAAATGAGGTAGCAAAGTGGGAACCAAGAACCACTTGAACCAAGGACACTTAAAAATTGTTGGTTATTCAGATGTCAGTATAAGATTTAATAAATAAGCATAAATAAAAGTAATTACAACACTTGGAAAAACAATTTTAAAAGACAGTCAAAAAAATTAAGTATGACATCATATAAAAGGAAGGTCTATAAACAGGAATGATTTATAGGGAAATCACTGATTCTGCGAGCCTTATCTCCTCAGACTGGTCGTTCTAGAGTTGAGGGGCCCTGATGGGGTGTGATCTCCTTTTGATTTAAACCTGGATTTTTTTTAAAGCCAAAAGAAAGCCAATAAAATGAAGCCTGGATTAAGGGGACGTGATGCTGCCTGCTCAAGCCAGCAAGAAACCGAGGTGCTACCTTCTGAACCAGATGCAAGAGCGACTTCTGATTTATTCCAGAAAAAAAAGGTCTTGCAGTCAAATCTAGAGAAAAGAAAGACATCCTGTGTGCTACATCAGGTTTCAGCTGGATGAGGAAGGCTAAATTTGGTGTCTTTTGTGTGTTTCACGAGACTTGTTTGCATTTAAAAACACAGTATAAACACAGTAATTTTAAAGGTTAAAGGCAGGGATGTAGCATGGACTTGTTAGGACTAAAGTTGGGGTAAGTCTCCAGGGCATGAATGTAATGTCTCCCCTTGAGTGACAAAAAACAAGTGTGCGACGTTGTGTGTATCTGTGAGGGAGTCTGTAGTTCTTCCATAATCTCCTGTCTTTTTGTGTCATGCAGACAGTTTAAAAGCCTTCTATTTACCTTTAGCACCATTCTCCCATTTTCAAGTCACAGGATAGAGATGTGTGGGTGTGTGTGTGTGTGTGTGTGTGTGTAAGAGAGAGACAGAGAGAGCACTGTAAGTCTTCTTTGCGTGGGTGGACAGCCGGTCCAAAACAGGCGTTTTAGTCTCTAACAAACCGTGACACGTCAAACATGTAACGTAGACCGCGACACAGCAACACGTAAAACGCCTCATTGACTCTCACCCAAACCCTCGAGGGAAAGAAAAGAGAAAAAAAACTTTTTGCTCAAACACTCCCAACTGTAGCCATTAATCATAAATGAGATTTTACGAGGGATGGGGAGGAATATGATTGTCATAAAATGAGCAAAACAAATGCACAGAGGGAAGTTCCTGGCTGTGGTTGCTGGAATCACCTCAGGATAGCTTGGCTCTGGGAACAAAGGTGCATACCTTGTCATACCTTGGGTTTGGATGCATGTGTCTACCTCCCCCACCCGTCCGTCCCGCTGCTGCTGCTGCTGCACCCTCTGTTTTGCATTTGTTCATCTGTGCTTTTTGCCAGGATGGATGTCAGTTATCGGACTTATTAGACGCCATCAAACGTCTCTTTTATCATCTGTTTGTCATCTGGCTCCTTCTGCTTTCCCCCAGTCTTTTCTCTCTAAAGTAGCTTTCGCTTGTTTTCCCTTTCATCACTCTCTCACCACATACGCACACAAACATACATTAAATGTAAACCCCCAGAAAGACGGACAAGCAGAAGGAAAAACACAGAGAGAGTTGGGGGGGAGAGCAAAGAAAATACACAACACTACGTGGAAACATGCAAAGGTTCTCTGAAGCTGAAATCTGCTGATAAAAAGCAACATCCTGTGGGTAGGAGGACATCTAAACACCGTTTCTGATTGGCCAGGTGTTCAGATCATGTTGCTTGACACCTTGTTCTGGTATAACTGCTCTTCTTAATGATTGTTTAATCTGTAACCATTAAAACATAACTTCAGCTTAGCTACAGTACTTTCTGCTTTGGTGTTACAACGTCTGAAAAATGGGGACTTTACCATCACTTTTCTGCTGGACTTGCTGGACATGGAGGTGCATGGGTTTGTTACTTTTACACAGCTGACTTTGTGCTCTTGTGATGATTTTCTTGGAGCAAAAATGAGGCACTGGTAGGATACAGTTCCTACTGCATTGTCAGTCACATTAGATATTACTTAACCGACATGCTTATTCATAATCCATGAGATTATCAACAAACAGTTTCAGGATCTGATTCAAGTCATTGTTTACTTGCCGCACTCCATTTCCATCTTCACATCTTCGATATTACCTGAGGCAGGGATTTTGTCCTCCCTCATGAATCACTAGAGACCCTTATATCCATAGACTGTATGTAAAAGATGGACACAGCCACCATTCAGTTGTAAAATCCCAACTTGAAGCCTTAAGCGAGGCCATTATCTCTACTGTAGCGCTCTCTAACAAGACATGCGAGGAGACGTGCAGATCAACGCGGTTAATAATTATTATTGATTAATAACAATTATTAAGGTCAGGTTTATTTATATAGCACATCATAACAACAGCATTGACCAAAGTACCGTACATTAAAAGTATATAGCCTCAAGAAAAATAACACGAAAATCCAGAAAGGTTGAGCTCAATATACACCATTAAAAGACAAATCAAATCAAATAAAAACAATAAATAAATAATGAACACTTTTTACAGGGGAGTTTCCTGAACAACCTACTAACACCTCAGTCAAGGTAACAGAAATGAGACTGAGTGAGAGACCCTAAAAAATCTGGAGAGACAAAAACCTTTTACCATTTTTACCTCCAGATATATTCACTAAATGTTCTGTTCTGTCTTCTCTGCATCTTGTTTTGGTATAATTATACCTAATAATTACTATAATTACTGTTCGAGTTCGAGCTGAACAAACCTGTTGAAAAGCAAAAGGGTGTGTTTGAGGTAATATGTCCTGAATTTAAAGAATTAATTTTTTTTTAATGTAACTTAATGTAAATTTAATATAAATAAATTTTTCTTATTTTTTGTGATTGTTAAATGTCACATTTATGACTGAAAATATGTTAGCAACTTGCCAATTAATTAATTAATTAAAAGATAAATATAACACTGTATTTCATAAGAATGACATTTAAACTAATGGGAAAATAAAATAATGGGGAAAATGTTTACAGAGGCCTGAGGTCAGGTGAGCTCAAGGGTCCCATCCACTTCTATGCATCCAGAGTCACACCCTAATGGTAATTTTTGATGCTTTGTGTGCATTTTTTTAAAATATTAAATTCAATTAAATTCAATTGGATTTTATTTTTTACAGCTCCAGATCACAAGGTGCCACCTCAAGGTGCATTATATTGTAAGGTAAAGACCCTACAATAATATATGGAGTCTGTTGAGGAAGATTTTGATGGATCGTGCTTTGCCATGCCAGCATACTGCCACAAAGTAAAAATAGTTTTACATTAGCCTCAATTTCATCAAGTGCAGAAGAGCACTGGCTTGAAATTGGCTGTGAGGATTATAAAAATGGCAGTAACTGGCTAATCTAGCATTGGAGTTACTGTTTTAACTAAGAAACCATTATATTACATCACAGAGCAGTCAACTCGTTCAAAGATTTCGACCCAGGCAAAACAAGAATGCATTATTTTTAAACTGTATTTGATTTTAGTTTTCCACTCAAGAGGAGTCGAGTGTTCAGGTCACTCCTATTATCAGTCCTTAGGGCATCAACTCCCAGCTTATAAGCTCCCATGAGCTAAATTCATGAAGCTTGTATGACAGACAGATGATGTAAAGGAGTGATGACTCTTTCCACCACTCCTTTACACTCCTTTAAACCAGCTCTCATCATTCATCAAGTGACGAAGTCAAAGGTCGTTTTCTTTCACAAACCAAAGTAGAGTAAAAGTGGATTCAGAGATAAGCAAATGTCCTGGATCAGCTGCTTAGATGTCTTTAAATTAGTACACTGTCTGAAAAAATCTGTGAGCAGTTGTGAATCTGAACAATGGAGCTGAATGGCAGCTGTGTAAGCTGCTCACAATTGATGAGACAGTATAAACACAACTTTCTGTGATCTCTGCCTTCTTGTCAGATCAGTCATCTAAAGCTGAACAAGCAGAACCGCTGTTGTCATTGATCTGTTTTTGTGTTTATTTTGGCACATGACATTCACACCATAAAATAACGATTCGGACAGAATTCTCCCCGCCGATGCACAAACGTGATGTCAGGGCTTTTCACGGTCAGGTGAGGCTTCTGTAAGACCTTAACACCATACACCAACATCCACACAGACGAGGCATTCAACCATCAAGGTGAATGAACACCCAGCCCCATTTCTCCGTAATTGCTTTTGAAAACATGTCGAGGAGCTGAACAACATGGGGAGTGACAGCTCCTGCTGTTTTCCTAAGGGACTGAGTCAACAAGCACAGACAGTAACATGAAAGAGCTCACACACCTCTGCGGTTTTACTCACTCACACGGACGACCGATTGATTAACTCATAAATCAACCTCTTCCCAGGCCCCAGGCCCTGAAGCGCCCCCTCCATCTTCCACCCCCACCAACCCCTAAACAGCAGTGAGAACCTGCAGCCCAACCCAATGCCCTCCAGCTAAGTAAGTGGAGGCGTGATGTTCCAGGTCATGGAAGAAACCCAGCAGGAGGGAGAGGCTAGGTGTAGCAGGTAGAGTGGGTGCTCCAGAGGAGAAAAAGAAAGGGTGTGGTCGTGGAATCAACAGGTATAGGATTAGTATGTGTTAAAGACAGGAAGGGATGGAGAAAGAAAGCACAGATGGACTTAAAGAGGGATATAAATGTGTTAAAAAGACAAAGGACAAGATAGGCTGAATCCACTGCTGTGTTGTGCTGCCAAAACAGAGAGAAACAAGGGGAGACAGATATGGAGACAAAGAGGGAGCAAAAGCATAGAGGAATGCAGTAAATCCCACAGTGACTGAACTATCCTCTGGAGAAAGAAAAGAGGAATTTTTATGTGCTGCAGGTGAGCAGAAGAGAGAGGGAGGGAGAGGGAAGAGACTGAGAGAAGAAGAAGAAGAAGAGGAAGAGGAGACAAGGAGATAGACAGATGGAAAAAGGCGGAGAGAACGCGGGGGTGGCCGAGGGAATTTGAGGGAAGGGTGAAAGGGTTTGATTGTAGCCGAGAAAAGTGGGACACATGGGGAGAAAATGAAACAAAACTGACATGAAATGACACAAAATGGCTTCTGGTGTGGTTAGAGAGGATGCCATACGGATGGACGCTGCAAAGGGAGGCAGTGGGACATATGGAAAAAAGATTAGGAAACAAAAAAAGCATGGCGAGCAAACACGAGAACTACAGACAGAAGGGGGGAAGATGAGAACCGTGAAGAGCTTGAAAAATGCATGTATATAATTTACAGGGATACACTGGATTTCTTGGAGACTTTAGCCTTTATTTCACACACTGTTGATGGTTTACGATTAGCTAGTAATATCTTGGAGAGGAGGATGTACTCTGGTTGTATTTTACAACATTCAAACCACCACAAGTGACTTTCTGATGCCAGTAATGTATTTTGAATTTGACACACCACACACACACATTTGGATCTAGCATGTCCACAGAGGAACCTCACCTCTTAAGGGCAAAGAGGAATTGCACTCTCTTCTACATCCAAGCACTCAGGAAGTAACCAGGACTGCATTTATCACCATTTAAAGTATTATTGTCCTAAACAAAAGATGTGACAGATTTATTTTTGAGGAAGATCTTAGGAGTATTTTTACTGCTGCAAAGATCCTTTGACAATTTTCTTTCACGATTCTGATCCTAAAAGTAATAAAGTCACACGTATAAAGACTAAAAATAGGTCCATTGCAGGGTGGCTTCTGTTGTCTCTGACATTAAATAAAAGTTTTAATAACTTTTTATAAGTGCATATAAGTTAAACTCGTCATTTTAGGCTTGCTAAGTGGTTGCTAGGCAACAAGATGACATCATAAAATCTGATATAGATAAGTACCTTCAGGGGACTAAGATGTACCTGTGCGTCAAGTTTGGTTGCTCAACTCCTGATTGTGTAGGAGTTCACAGACAAAGAAACAAAGAAACACCCAGACAGACAGAGATTATATGTATTACAGTAAGATAACAATGGAAAAAATAAACACTGCAAATGGCAAAGTTCTTCAAAGAATTTGAAACGTGTTCGTGGGAATCGGGCCTTAGTGAAAAATTTATGTGTTTACAGGCTTAACGCTGTGTAATCCTCACTGGCAGGATTTTGGAAAAATGTATCCAATCAACAAATGTTTAGTCTTTTGTCAAAATGAAGGTAAACAACATAAATATGCTGTTCTTGTTACAATGTAATCTTTCAGGATGTGCGGTTACCTAGATTTGAATGAACACACTAGTGGATGACGTCATCGTTATTTACCTCAGCAGTTGGACCTGATCCAACCTTTTTTTCTCCTCTGGGGTGACCCTGCATTGTTTTGCTGCAGTCACGCCGTTTCTTTGGCACACATCGGCAGGGAGGTTATTTTCAAATGAAACTGTTTAACTCTGCATTAAGCTGGGATTTCAAGCATGTGGCCTGGGAGCCTGAATCGGACTCCCGAAGATGGTCGACTGGATGACTTTGCAAAAAATGACAAAGAAAGACATAAATCCTGGGCTGTATGTTTCACCAGAAATTATTGACGGTCGCCCTTAAAGAAAAAAACTGTTTCCCACTCCTTTCTTTCTTTATATATTGTCTGGTATACTACTTCAAAGTAAGGAGGTAAAAGGTTAAAAAGGTAAAAAACGGAGACAACTTACTTTTCTTATGCCTCATTCACACAGGCCGAGTGTTGGGAAGGTTACTTTTAAAATGTATTCCACTACAGATTACAGAATACATGCCCCAAAATGTATTTTGTAACGTATTCCGTTACGTTACTCAATGACAGTAACGTATTCTGAATACTTTGGATTACTTAATATATTATCATGCTTTTTACAACTACATGAATGTACTATTGCTGTGTGATTTATTACTATTACGGGAGGTCCGCGGCTCTGAACGCAGTAAAGGACCTCTGGCTAATATGTCAGGTTCCTGTCGGGCTCTTAGCTGAAAACTAGCTTTACTTTGTTTGGGTCAACTTTACTAGCGAGAGACAGAGAGAGGCTTTGAAAGGCTGCTCCAACGGAACTTATTGTTTCGGAGGAAAACATGAACACAGCGTACAGTCGAGTCTTAGTAGCATACTTACAACTGGGCTCGTCAGGCTCTCCTCTTGGCTGCAGTAGTTATTATTATATTTACATGCTTCCAGCTCCCGTTTCTGCTCGATGACAGCTCGTACTTTTCTACTCTCCTTTTTCTTCCTCCTCGCGCTCACAGACACATAACGAGTATGGCAGTCCATTCTCTCTGCAGCACAGACTACACTGCCCATGAGGCTAAATTCTTTAGGGCTATGCCTGTAGCATTCTGCCTATTAGCTTAGCACAACAACAACAACAACAAAAAGGCGCTCTGTCACCCAGGAAACACACAGTTGCAGAGAGAGCGTCACCCTGTAACCATGACAACCATGACACCCATAACGCTGCCGCCCCGCCTGGAATAACAGCATTATTTCAACAAAGTAACTGTATTCTAAATACCACCGTTTTAAACGGTAACTGTAACGGAATACAGTTACTCATATTTTGTATTTTAAATACGTAACGGCGGTACATGTATTCCGTTACTCCCCAACACTGCGCAGGCCTAAAGACTGATCAGCAACCCGCCCGTGGCCACCAGTCACTGGGGAAAAATGTGTATTCGCTGACTGGTAATCACATGGAAAAATTTGTCACAAAGAGGTCTGCAATACTACACTGGCACTAGTCCGTAGTTTGGAAGACAACAACTTATCTGCACTCGCTAAGTATTCTCCAAGTAGTAGCAAAAGTGTGAAAATTGCAACACAAACCAGAAACAGAAAAACTATGTGTGACCCTGGCAATCAACCAGCAACTACAGCAACTGCAAGGGGGTCTTCTTGCTTTTGAAATGGTTGCTTCCAAGGTAGGGACCAGGTCTGCAACCAGTCACAGGCGGTTGCTGTCCTTGAAGCAAGTTTGAGGACAGCAATAAAATGGCAATTTGTCTTCCCGCCAGGTGACCCATGCAATGGTCTTCTGATTGAAAGTTGGTCTAACAAATGTGAAAAAATCAATACAATAACTGGGACGACAACCAGATGTCTTTCTAGTCACAAAGAGGTTGCTTTCCTATTTTTAATGCAGTGTGACTGAGCCATGAGACAACTGAAGTTGTTCAGAGTCAGTTTTATAAAGGGTTTAAATTAAACGTGAATTTTTTGAAGCTGCACCTAAACTTCTTTATAGTAAAAGCAAATAAATAAAAGCAAAACAATGGAGGGGGGATAAATGTATTTTTGATTTCAGTGGTTTGGCCATTAAAAATCAAACTAAGCTGCATGTGTCCCAAAAACAACAATGAATTTCACACCCTGCCCCTATGTTCCCACCCAGTCGGATAACTGAAATTCTTCATATGACTTACACATTTTGTCATATATTTCAGATCTCAGTTGTTCATTGATCTTTTTGTTACGTACCTTTAGTTATATTTCAAATGAACTTAAAAAGTGCTATTACAGAGAAGTGGAATCTGGCACAGCTTCACCCACTTCATAGAGTGGGTGAAGCAACTTTATTGCTCTATCATTGTGTCTTGGCTTGTCAACATGTGACCCTGATGAAGGCCTCGAGCCAAAACAAGCTTGAGTTTTGACTTTTACTATTACCCTGCTATTCTTTGAGGGAGAAAATTGATATTGATATTTCCAAACTTATATACACGGATAATCCCTCTAAATGGTAAATGGCTGGAAAAAAAAATACGAGCCACCAGGGGCGTTTGAACTCAAAACGGAGATAAAGGAGAGGAAAAGCTTGGTTTTCCTTGGAGTGCAAAGGAGTAAAGGGAGCAATGAAACCAGAAAACCAAACAAAAAGAAAAGAAAAGGAGAGCTCTCCAAGAGGAAATAAAAACAACTTCTTCTTCAACAAGATGGCCCAAAATTGAGCTCCTCCACTGTATTAGATCACAGCTCTGTCAGTCACACAGACAGGCCTGTGTGAGCAGTAACTGCCTGATAGATGAAACAAGCCAATAATGTCGATGCCTTGTCACTCAGTATCTGTTCACGTCGAAGGACCTGCCAACTGAGTCATACTAACAGGGCTCGGCTATCCTGTTATGTATTAGTTACAGCAATTTGTCTCTGCATCGCTGACAGGCAGAGAGCGGCGAAAAGAGAAAGAGAGAGACGATAGTGAGTGATGGCTGTTAGATAGCTATGCATGACAAGCCTCATTCCAGCGAAGTTCTGACACATAGAGATAATGATTCACACACGTGCTGCACTTGCAAGCCCACACAGGGGCACACACACACACGCACGCACACACACACACACACACACACACACACACACACACACACACGCACACACAGATAAACGCACACACTTATAGGCCCCACAAAGCTGCCTTTGTCGACTGCTGGCAGCCGCTCGGTCACTGCTTACTGACTGTAAAAAAACACACGGCGCCTTGTGTTTATGTGTGTGTGTACACATATGTGTCATGCCTTTTAACCCTTTACAGCTCTTAGCGAGAGTTCTTAGTGCGTGCGTGACGATGATGCATCAGCGTTGACACAGTAAGCCTCCCATATAAGTCACTTCCTAGTGAGCTAATTCTGGATTTGAGGCTCATGCGTGCGCTTGTTTGCCAGCACTTTCGTCCACGTTTGGGTGTTTGTGACTGTGTGCGTGCGTGTGTGTGTGTCAGGGAGGGGAGTGTGCGGTTACGTGCAGGTGTGTACCTTGGAGGTGATGGAAGGGAGATTCTCATTGATCCTTTAATATCTGGCCTGAGGGGAGGCACAGAACAGCAAAATACATGGGAAAAGAAAAAGTGCAGTTGAGAGCAATAAGGCCAAACAAGAAAGACAAAAAAAGAAGATAACAGGTGAAGAAGCAATAAAAGGCTGAGAGACTGTGGGCAGCAGACAATGGCCATGCAAAAAACAAAACAAACCAAAAAAACATAAGAGGCAAAGTTGGTGACAGAGACGGGGCAAACACAGACACAACAAGAGACCCTGGTTGGATTATGGGTAGTGTTTGTACCTGTGCTCATGTAAATCAGTCAGTGTCGTAGGTCAGGGGCTGTTCTGGAGGGAAGACGAGCTTCGTGAGATAGTGTAATGAGAAGGAAAAATCAAAGAAGGAGGTGGGAAGAGAGAGATGAAAGCAAAACGGGAAACGATCGTAAATTTTCACCCGGACAGACAAATAAAAACTCTCATACATTGCCTCTCTCACTCCTTCCTTCTTCTTTTTTTTGCGACGAATGTGAGCCGGCCTTTGTTTTTCAGGGAACGCCCTGACCCCAAACTCCTCTCCCCTTGTGCCAATCACCCGAAACCATCCCTATAAAACTGAAACCATTGCAAACAAAAATCCCATATGCATTTCTTTATTCTCTTCTCCCAACGGGCTCCCAAATGACCAATAACACCGCGCTCTGTACAAAAGCTAGTATTTATTCTCTCTCAAGTTACAACACAGTATTTTCACACTGGAGAAAAATAAATAAACATCTTGTTCAATAAATAGTATAGATATGATCCATAACCTTTAGCCATATCATCTAAGGCACATTGCAAACACATAACATTTATTCTGGGGGGGAAAAAGCCATCTGTTAACCTCCACGTCTGCTTTTTTTGGTATTTAGGAATGTAAAGTAAGTTTAAGGGGGAAAAAAGTTCATCATTTTGGCACTGAAAATGAGATTACAGAGCAGTTTTCCAACTTGCTTCACGATGTTGTCACTACAATCAGTCACCAGAAATCTGTAGCAAAAACACAACCAAGCCCATATCTCCAGTTCTGAAAAAAAAAATCCTGTATCTGTAGCTCAGATACTCAAAAAGTGGACCTATTATGCTCATTTAAAAGTACATATTTTATTTGGACTCTGCAGTTTGAAGCCAGCTGTTTTAGCTCCTTTCTTCTTTAAGCCCATTTTCTTCTGATTGGATGCCTTTTGCAAATGGAAGGTTTGAACAGAACAGGAATATCTGCCGTCAATGACATCACAGGAAAAAAATGTCTAAAACTGGACAGTAATGTGCAAAGGTTTTGAGCCGCCCCTCATTTCTTTATATACTTTTCTAGTTTGGTGTGACAGCCCTTGTTTTTCAACACAGCCTGAACTCTGTTGACAAGCTTTCTTGTCATTTCTTTAAGTTGTCTTTAGTAATAGTTCTCCAGGCTTCTTGAAGGACATTCATGATTGACTTTTGTTCTGTTCTCTGTCGAGATGATCCCACGCTGCTTCAGGATTGTTGAGGTCTAGACTCTGAGGAGGCCAATCCATGATAGTGTTTCACATTGTGTTTTTTTTAGATGCAGCCCTCAGGTCCTGTGTCGGGTCTTTGCTTCATTTCATCTATTTCTTAAGGGCATGACTGTTTATCTTCTAGTTTTTAGCCTTTCCACCACTTCTTTTTTATCCTCCACTTCTTCAGCTTCCTCCAATGTGCAAAGGAAAAATCTGAAAGACCTTTAAAAAGCCAGGAAGCTTGAGACCACTATAAAAATGACAAAAGCTGCGTTCTTGGAAGCAAAATATAAAGAAGTAAGGGGTGGTGCAAGACTTTTGCACAGACATCCATGTATGAAAATAAATAAAATAAAATAAAGACAAGCATAATGGGTCCACTTTTAAGTCTTTTTCTGTTTGCGTTTGAGAAAGCACAATCAGTTGCTATAGCTATGGCACAAGACATTAGAAGCATAAATGAAAGTTGAGAACAGGGACAAAATGTTGACACTAAATTAAGTCTCGTTTGATATAAAATACATATACAAATTACAATTTGTGGCATTACATGGATGCTGAAGTTATGCAACATTTTATTCAAGACTTTGAGACCACGTGTAGGCTTTGCTGGTTTGCAACTTGGTGATTTTACATATTTACCTGGGCTTAAAAAAATAGACATTAAAAATGTGTATTCAAATGTGAGCCTTAGAGTTGCAGGTTAGTAGATTTCTTACCCTGTTTTTATGCTTAAGAAAGCTGACTGAAGGCTGGCTCTAGAATCATATTATTGTACAAATCTGACAGTGGTTTAGATGTTCTCATCAAGCTTCCTGTAAGGAAGCAACACAGTATATTTTCCACTGCAGTGTAGTGTGGAAGTATTTCTTTGCTTTGTCTCAAATGTTATTAACATCTCTTGCTGTGAAGTGAAATATGTGAAGAGCTGAATTGACGGGATAAAAGTGAATGGTGTGTTAAGGCAGGAAACACCACAATAATTAGCGTGCGTGTGCGTATGTGTCCGGGCAGTATGTGTAGCGCTCTTGTAGGGTTACTGTAACTGACCAGTTGACTTGTGATTACGCAGCAGTACCGCTCTGCTGGTTATTTCCAGAGTCATCCCACTGACTCAGCTTCCTCTCCTTTTCTGCCTCTTTCTCTCCTCCTCTGCGCCCCCATCATCCCTCCGGCCATTTTTCCTCCCCTTTTGTCTTTTGCCCATTCAGAATTTTTCCCTTCTTCCTTTAGAGAAAATGAATGTTTGCTGATTCACACATCTGGGGGTCACTGAATCAGTTTTCACTCAATGGAGGCACTGTCTGTCTCACCGCCTGTCACTCAGTCTGCCCTCGTCTGCATGTGTGTGTCTAACCACCTACAGTGGTATTTCTGTTGATCTATGAGCCGTGAAGTCCGGTAACTCAGCCCAGCCTCAGTGTGTCTCGCTCAATGAGCAGCTATGTGCATTAGGCGGGTGACAGTGCTGGTAATGTGTTGGCTTTGTGTGTCTTATATTCCATTAGCACTTCTGGTGACCTGCCAAACAGTCCTTCATTCACTTATTCCAGTACGGTATGAATGCATGTGTTTATGTGCTTTTGTCTGTTAAATCCGTCGGTTTGATTCCACTCAGATTTTGTGCAAATAATTGCCGATATACTGCACTTTTGTGTGTCTGTGTGTGTTTGTGAGCGTGCGTGTAAGTCTTATCAGTGCCTCAGCCTCGGAGCTTCTTCTTGAGGCAGTTAAAGTCCTTCGCCGATCGCCACAGCCAGCTCTGAAGCTCTCGCAGTATCCAGAAACCCTCCACCTTCCTGGTAAAGTCGTTCATTGTCGTCCGTGCCGGCAGCAGGGAAGATGAGGGGGAGGAAGAGGAGGCGGAGGTGTAGGAGGAGGTGAAGAGCGGATTCAAGGGAGGCGAGAGTAGGGAGGTGCCCCTTTGTAAAGATAGAGGGACAGGCTGGGGGAGGAGGGTGTGCTCCTTGCCTGCTCCGAATTGGTAGAGAAGGGAGAGTGTGGACAGAGGAGGTTCGAGAGTCGGGGAGAGGAGAGAGCGAGGAGACCGACGCTGCTTCAGATATCCACTGGAGGAAGAGGAGGTAGCATCTGCGTATGCTTGCTTGTCCTCCTCTTCCTCTGACCCTCTGCTCCCCTCTAGAATGAATCCATCCTCCGCTCTGAGCGTGTCTGGATGATGTGCGTTCAGATTGTAGCTGTATTGATGGTCGTTGGTTCCTTGTTGGTTTTCTGTTTGTTGTTGAAGAGATCCCAAGCCTTTTGTGTCCACATATGACACTTCAAACCCGGGTTCGAACTG
Organism: Pundamilia nyererei; assembly: GCF_000239375.1. Classification (NCBI taxonomy): domain Eukaryota; kingdom Metazoa; phylum Chordata; class Actinopteri; order Cichliformes; family Cichlidae; genus Pundamilia; species Pundamilia nyererei. Next base: position 6,391,118 of record NW_005187409.1, on the reverse strand, counting down.
CCTCTCCTGTTCCTCTCCATCCTCAGCTATACTTAACAGCCTTCTCCTCCTCACCCATCTCTCCTCTTCCTCCTTTCCTGCTGCGTTTTTTGCACTGGCTGCCCAATTTCCTCTCTCTGGCTCTTCCCTCTTCTCTCTTCTCCGTCTTTCTCCCCTTGCCCTCTCCCTCAATCCGCTACTCCTTCCTCTGGCTGCCTCTGCTCTCCTTGCCTCTTTTCCTCTTCTTTTTTCTGTCAGCTCCTTAGTGACACCATCTTCCTTAACTCCTCTGACTAACTTTGCCCCACTTCTTCTTTGGCCACTACGCTGACCAGACACCGATCTAGATCCGGCTCTCGATCTGTACAGGTTCTGGCTCATGAGCGGAGCTGGTCGGCCACCTCCTGTCCCCGTCTGCAAATACTGCAGCTCACCAGCGTTACCTCTCATGTTTGGAGTTTGTGTAGGATTTGTGTCACCGAGCGCGGTCATCAGTGCAGATATTGAACCCAGAAGTCCATCCAGACCCATGCAGAAGTGCAGGAGGGAGGTCTTGAGTGAGGGGCAGAGGGTTGAGCGGGCCAGCTCCCTGACAGCTCCTAGAAGGACAGAGTAGGCCTTTTGGTTCTGGGCCAGTCGTGCTTTGTTCTCCAGGCGGTGCCACTGGTCCACTCGAGTGGCAGCACTCGGCAGTGTCAGAGCTGTGCTGTTGGGCCGCGGAGGGGAGAAGTCTTTGTCATTAAATGGAGGGCCAAGATAGGTCAGCTGGAGGACAAATGAGAAGAGGAAAAAAGAAGATTTATTATAGTTTATTACAAATTGGGCAATCATTCATCATAACAATTTCAATATCTTCACTGCTATAAAGCTAAACTTGTCAGGGTGAGAAAAAAAAAGTCAAGAGCCACTCTATTTGAGTGCTTTAGGGGGCCTCCTTTTTAACTAAAAGGAAGGCGAATACCATGGTGCTACACAGAAAAACAGTGCACAGTTTATGCAAATACACTGTATAAAGGCTGAGCGGGAAAGTCACCCACTAAACTGTGATGACTGACAATTGTTTTGCAGTTTGGCTTTGTTTTCTCCTCCAAATTAGTTTCCAAATAGTTCGGCTAACCGGAGGGTTTGAGTAAAAACCTGTCTGATCTGAAATAGCAGTTTCTGTTTCTTGTCTTGACAAAGTCCCAGATCTCAGCAAGTAACATGCAAAAAAACAACCAGCATGATTTTTTTTTTTTTTTTTT
>NW_005187409.1:6384258-6389113 GCF_000239375.1 Pundamilia nyererei | reverse complement strand
AGTTAGTCAAGATCATATTTAAAAAGCAGGGTATAGAGTTAGTATTAATAATGATGAATATGAAGGGGTCTCCATGATGTATAGAGTCCAACAGGGTTGCTTCAATCTCACCATATGACTAGTCACACAAACGTGCCATGTACCATGTACCATGAGAAGGTAAACAACTGAATGCAATAAAACATCCTTCAACTACATGAAGACAGATGTAATTATGTTTGGCAATAAAAAGGAGGGAGATGCATTAAAGCTCCTTCATGCTCTGTTTTCTTGTCAGGTGTACTGCTGTAGTATATGTTAGACAGTCTTCAAAATGTAACAGAGATACACCAACAAGATCACACATAACTCCAGTTTCTTGTATCCTTGCACTGTTTGTCAATTAAATATAGAATTCACCTTGAGTCCCAATGTGTTGTCCAAAAAATATCACAAATATGTTTACTGAGCACATGCCTGCACGGTCTCTCAAGTCTGCAGGGATTGGTCAACTCAAACCAAACATGGTGAAATGGCTTTTAGCCATCCTGCTGCCCACAGCTGGAATCAGCTCCCCACGGAGCTTAGATATACCCCAACTGTAGCCATTTTAAAACTAAACTCAAAATAAGCTACTGTTCCCAGTTCTCATTATCTGTTACGTTTATTATTTTTCTTATCTTTGGCCTGGCAGTGTTGGGAAAGTTACTTTGAAGTGGTTTACAAACCAAAAATTTAATTCACACAGGGAGCAGCTCAGCTAGCAAAATCGCCCGAGGGAGAAACTGGTAAAAAGAAAAAGCTACTTCATTAATTATTTTGCTGAGAGAAAGACATTATAATATATTACAAAAAAGCCACATGTCAGCTAAATGTCAATCAGTTAAATTTATTGCAAAAAGCTGTACTTGTTTACAAGTATAAGAAAAGAAATACTCCTTTATTCATGGGAAAGTGGAGAAATGCCATCTGTGGCTATCTATATAACATCCATCAGGCTTCCCTTTGGGAACTAGTCCTTGCCTTATACACTCTGTGGGCAAAAGCATTTAGCCACAGCTCTTAATCTTTGAATTGACGTGTTTTTAGTCCCATTACCACAGGTGACGTTACAGAGGGGGATGTCCAAGTGATGAGGCGGATCACATGTAAAAGTCACCAAAGCTCTGCTGAGTAAATAAATGCAGAGCTCTGAATCTCCTCTGACATTAAAATCAGCACAAAAATTGTGCACCTGGTGCTTCATGGCATCAGTTTCCATAGCCTGAGTTGCTTCTGTAGATGTAATGTGTAGTTGGCCCAGTGTTTTTGTCCATATTGAGGACTTTCTGGACTTTCTGGCCAAAAATTGTGTGTAGTTTCAGTTGTTAACTACACAAACGTCCACAGTGTGAATTTGAACATTAACTGCCAGCAAGTTACTGCAAATGGCTAAAGTGCCTGTTTGATGACATGTAATTTCACCATAATTTCATAAGGAACCATAACAGATATGTGGCTCTTTATCTGTTAGATGTTCACTAACTATCTATCGTTTTCATTGTTGTGAAGGATCATATTCATCGTCACTGTTAAATACATTCTTATGATAAATAGTGCATTTGTGAGTTTTGAGCTGTTTTGCTTAAGCATTTTCATTTATTCCTGTGTATTTCATGCATATGCATTCCTATTTGAAAATGATTTACTTTTTGTCTCTCTGATGCAGACATTTTGGTAAAAGACTGAACATATCACAAAACTACTCACATATACGTCTTTGATCTCTTTCAGCTGATACTCCAGGTACTTGGTGAGCTCATAGGTGCTCTGTATCGAACTCCTCTCGCTGGCCAGGTTGTGGAGAGCATCCCCGGCGGTGGCCATGGCAGCGGCCAATAGCAAGACGAGCTGGTGCTCGACTATGGAGAAACAAAGAAAACACTGTGAGATGTGTCTTTAATGACATTCACGTCTTGGGTGTCCAAGCGTTAAATAGCTCACGCTGTAGAGGTATTTGCCGTAAAAACAGAGAGGTGAAATTTATTTTCTAAGACGTGTTGTCATTATTTAACTTGGATGATGAGTTTTTAAATGAATTTTGATGATAGGGAGCTCAACAAGCAAAAAAAAAAAAAAAACAGAAAAAAAGAAAATCACCTCCAGCAACAGTTTCCTAGCTTTTCTCCGGTCGCATCACACTGTTTATAGGAATTTTTTTTACAATATTCCAGTTTATTCCTTTGTCTCTATGGCGATGGCCTTGTCTGTTTACATTTTGCCAGGTCAGAGTCATCTGACACTGCCAATAAAGCTTTTTCCGTTTCCAATCTAATTTTAGAGGTTTCTGGCTGTCGGAGGTTTACTCTGGCTTCAAATAAAACCTTGTTTAATAGCTTCAGACAGTCAGACAAATGGCTCCTATGTTCAATGCAGCAGTCTGTCAGGACAGCAGTCGCCTGAACGTGCACACACTCTCGCACACACGCGTTCATTCCTGACCGATAACCCCGAAAACAAAGGCATGTGGCTTTCTTTACAATCACAAACATTAATGTGTTTGTATGGGTTGTATGTTTGCTGTGGACTTCTTGTTTAGGTTTCAGAGTGTTTGTGTAGGTGTTTCATGTTACTGTGTGAGTGTTTGTGAGAATGTTTGTAGCCGTAATTATATATGTGGATTAAATTCGCATTGCTGAGAGTGTATACAATGATTGTGTGTGTGTGTGTGTGTGTGTGTGTGTGTGTGTGTGTGTGTGTGTGAGAGAGAGAGAGAGGGGGCGGCAGTGTATTTGTAAGAGCGGAAACCTTTCAGTGCCCCTGTCTCTGGTTTCAAACTGAGAAAATTGGAAAATTGGAGCTGAAAGGTGATTTTCAACATTAAGGAACTTCATGTACGTCCACTTCTCTTCGTCCCATGCGCTCTCTTTCACACTTTCTCCTTTGCTCGCTAACTCACTCTCTCAGCACTGCTTCAGCCTTTCATTGGAGCCCTGCAAACATTTCCTCTTTTCATTTCTGCTCTCCATCATCCTCTCCCCCCCCCTCCATCCTCCTGACACCCGGACGGCAGGCCGTGATTCATGCTTGTAATTATGGGCAAACCGTGCTGCTGCTCAACAGGTGTGAAATATGCATTGCACAATGTGTGTGTGTGTGTGTTCATGTGTGCGTCCGCTTTCTCTCTTATGCTCAATCTCCTCTGTCTTAGACACACCTCAAGCCTCCTGTTGTTTGACCAGTGCAATCCCTTTCTGCTTCTAGATTAGTCACACTCTTCTCCAGCGTTCCTATCTTCCCTGTCATACCTTTATCCTCATTTTCTCCTCTCAGCGATCTTATCTCTCGCATGCCTTAGGTCGGAATAACAGCAGACAATTAACCCTGATTAGCTCGCCTGCTCCTCAATTTCCCTTTTCTCTCTCCCTTTGATATTTCACTACGGGGGCCCCACAGGACTAATATGAGACTTGAGAATTGAGGGAATTGCTTCAACACCCTGCAGAACATTTACCCCTAGCGTTCACTTGGGTATAAATAAAATAGAATAAATAAATAAATGATTTCGGTTTTAAATAGTCAACACCTTTTTTTCCTTCTCTGACTCACCATATTTGCCATATCAGTATGCACTCCCACACAGGGTTGGGTTGAAACTGAGTGATATGCAAAAGCATCCCAGAAATAACTGCACTGAGGAAGAGATTTAGCTCTCTATAATAAGTAAGTGATTAGTTATGACTCACCCAAAAATCGGAAACAAAAACAAACCACTAGAATACAGCAACAAGTAGGATTAATTATGTTACTTAATTTGATTCATTTTTAAAAAAGCACTGTGACATGGCAACTGCTTCTACTATAGCCTCACTTAATAGTAGATGACAGACAGTTTCAAATTAAAACAGGATTAAAAATGTGTGTCATGCTTTGAGTGACAGGGCAAAATTTAAGCAAACAACGCCCTAACTGCTTGATTAAACAAGACTCTTTCACACCAGGTGACTCTTCCCCTACCTGTTGACCCCCAAGTTGCCGACTACATCAAGGCATTTTCCCAGACTATTTTCTGAGCCCGTGGCAACTCTCACACACACCTTGAAGTTAGTCATCCAGGGCAACCCTTCTCAGCCAAGCCTCCTCCTCACTCCTCGTCACCTGTCAGAGGCACTAAGCATCTTTCAGCAACGGCTAAACATTTGGAGCTCATCAAGCAGCTGGCTCCTCCCACTGAACATCCCCCATTAGCATCAAAACACCCCGAAACCAACACAACATCGTTGACTCTTGAAGTAAACAAGCTTGAAGAAAACAAGGGCTCACAGTGTGCAGTGAGGGGTCATTTTCAAAGGGAATAAACAGGTACCGAAAAAAGGAGTCTGGGATGAAGGAGGAAAAATCTTCTTGGCAAAAATCAACCCAAACTGTTCCAAACCGTTTCCTTTTGTCTGCAGCCACATGCTTGGAGATGATTGCCAGACGTGAAAGGCTCTTGTTGTTTTGATTGAGCACTGACATGTCTTAAAGCGGCCTCTGCTGCCGCTAAAAACAACCGCTCTTTTGTACAAGTAAACTCAGATAACTCAAACCGAAAGCCATGTTGTCGTTATATAATATTAGCTTGAGTAACGGCAGTATAGTCGGCATATAGCCTGACTTCAAGGCGAGCCCTGTAGGCTTGGGGCTGTGTCTGTGTACCTGGCAGTGGAAGCACACTCCGCAGGGCAGGGTTGAAACCAGAACATTCTCCATGGGAGGATTGCATTACAGCAACACAGGAGTTCCCTACAACGACCGACCGTGACCTGCTTCCACGCAGTTGTTTGTGTGAGTCTACACACGTGTACCTATTAGAGTTACACATATGCACACATGGGGTGAGGTGGGTTGGGGGGGG
>NW_005187409.1:6379476-6384238 GCF_000239375.1 Pundamilia nyererei | reverse complement strand
GGGGGGGGGCTCCTTTATTTGCAACAGATCATATTTTTATCTTCAGTTTGTTCGCCGATGTAAAGTCAGTTCTGGCGCTCTGGAGTCTGGTTGCCATCTGCAGAGCAGAGCTGAACGTGAGGTTCTGGCAGCAGAGCTTGTGCGCTCCAGATAGTTCAGAATTAAACACCAACACGGGGTCAGGGTTCAGAGTTGAATGTTAGGGCGCAAGGATGTGTTCAAGGATAAAAGGACATTTGACATTTTACACTCCAGACGCTGTTTTGGTAAACCAGTGACCCAGTGTTTGTGGGTGTTGTGTCGCTTCCATCTGAGAGGACTGGTATTTCATCTTTCCCAGCATGCATCACCATTTGAGGTTTTAAACAAGCACTTAAACAGAATTTGGTATTGTGGGAAAACCATGTGCAAGAAAATCTCTCCGGTCTGGTCCAGGAAAAACTCACTCGGGTGCCAAAAAAGGTTGCCCTCCATCGCTTTAACCACTTGAAAGAGGTCTGAAACAGAGATGAAACCTAAGTACATGGAAGATGTTGTAAATCAGCTCTAGATTCATGATGTTTATTATTTCCTGTGTAATGCTGATTGGATAGGATCGGATGTTGTCATGTGCATACATACATATAAGTGCTGTGTGTACAGTACAAGATTTAACCTTTTGCAAACCCAAGCCATGTTTTCCTAAACCAAAATCCAGAGATGGATGCTAATTTCCTCACTCGTCACACATTATTTGTATCTAGTCGCTGTGAAGAATTCCTCTACTCCACCAGAGGACAATATCAAACATCACTAGGGACAGAAATAACTGATGTTTCCAGATATTTTCCACTTTGCTGCAATCCGTGATTGGAATATTGAGGTTATATTTCAGCTCCGTGACTGATTTTTAGTATGCTTTTTTTCTCTCCAGACTTTAAGAAAGATATCCCGATATAATATGTTCAATATTTGCTAAAATGACCGGACTCACGTCATGATCAGACCAGGCAGCAGACCCTGCAAATACTATTCATGTGAGCCAATGATTGTGATTCTGAGTCAGAGATATCAGAAACTTTTGACAGCTCAAAAAAACAACAACAACACAGTCCGCTAACATCTGGGAACAATTGCTTAGATGTAATTCCTCCATTGGCAGGGACTTCTAAATAATCCTAATACGAACACTAATAGAATTAATTAAACAAAAGTAAACTAAAATCATACTGTTTCCATTTGTTAGGACAGCACTACAAATAATAACACCACAAAAACATAATAAAATAACACTGCAAAAATGGAACAAATAGTAAAAGCTATTCTAGCCTTACCGACCTCTTCTATGCGCGCTTATACTAAAAGCCGCATTCACCCATTCATACACTTTACTCTATTAACTTTAAGCACTTCGTCGAGCTCAAACACAGATGGATGCATCAAATTGGGGATGGGTATCTTTCCCAAGAAACGTTTCTTTCCCTTCTTATTAGGACGACCGGCTCTACCTCCTGAGCCGCAGCCGCCCCCAGCGTTTCCTGTCCATCCCAGCCTGCCGACATCATATGAATGCAGAACAAATTCAAGCTCCAGCTCAGTCTTACAGCCCTCATCAGACACTGTGAGCGTGGGCGTCACTGCCAACATCAACAAGTTCACAAATTATCGATATGTGCTCACTGAAATCCACATCCTGGAGCCACTAAATGAAAAACGGATCCTCTGCCTTGTCTTGTACGCTTGTTGTCTTCCAGCTAACGTGGCAGAGGCTGAGCTGGAGCCTCAATGTGGCTCTGATGACAGAAAGGAAGCATCCGAGCCAAAAATCAGAGAGCTGTTTGCTTTTTCCATTGTTTTAAACTATTCGGCTGCACTGTACCTGGTGGCAATTTTGTCCTCAGCCACAACATATACAAAAAAACATAAACACACCAGTGGATGCCAGGGGGAAAGCCATGCATCGCCTTACTGATATAAAGGATGGGGGGAACACAGGCCAGATGGACAGAAGGTTGACATTCTGGGGTCGGGGTCAGTTTTGTCTATCTGTGTACAGTTAAAGGCCAGATTTATGTGCAGTCTGTACTCAATCAAATGTGCATTCCTTCACTAACTCAACACACACACATGTATAAAGACTGCACACTGGAGTGTAGATCCGTGCATGCACAGGCGTTATACAGAGAAATACATATAAACAAACCTTTTCATAGTCAAGTACACACACACATGTGCAAACTTTTCCCATCCCTTCCCTCATGAGATTCCTTCCTCTGGAGTTTGTTCATGGTGAATTTCAAATTGATCCTCTTGGCACTGGACACACTCTGGGGTTGCCAAACAACATCAATGACCCCCAAAACAAAGGCAAAAGAAAACACACATTAAAAAAATCCAATAAAAATCATGTTCATGCCCAGAATCTCTCTTTGCAACCATTTCTCGCAAGTTGTAAACTCAACATCTTCTGCTCGGCTGCGCTTCTCGCCTCATTGTCTGTCTCCTTCTTCTCCTTATAAGCCAATCTACCCCCTCCTATTTTTTTTATATCACTGGATTCCAGTGGCTCCATGCTTTATCGCCATGTTTGGTTTCAATTTCTTTGTCGCTTCATCTCCACCACTCTCTCCTTAAATCTCTCTGAAACATCAAACTTCCATTTTAAAGTCTCCTTCCTTTCTATCCCTAATTACCTTTCCCTTCTCTTCCTTTCACTAATTGGCTCCACTCGTTCCCTCCATCAACATCTCTCATTCCCTCCCTCTTTTTTTGTCAGACCTTCAGTTTTTAATTTACCTCGAACCCCCACCACTTGCCATCCCCAAACTCACAGATTTTGCTTAGAAAAACACCCCGTAAACAGAATCAGACGAGAATCCGCTGCTGAATCGAGACTCCCCTGCTCCTCTACGGCCTTGATGGAAAGCCGAAGAGCAGAGGTGGGAAATACGGAGCTGTTTATCGAAATATGAGGTAGCACTGAAGAGTATAAAAGGATTGGGAATACAAAGGAAAAAATGCTAAATATTCTTTACTTCCAGCTTCTTAAATTCTTCAGCTTCTCCGCTTTTTATCATCTCACAGGAGAGGGAAAATAATAGCGGCAAAACAAGGGATTTACAGTCCTTATCTTCGTCTTTCGGAAGATAACTAACAGATTAAAAGGCACAACTGTCGATAACAGACCTCCTGAAAGTGCCTCTATACACTTTCTATACCCTTAAGGTCAGCTTAGGGTCAACCTTTTAATTTATCCATTCGACAGCTGTCCCTATATATTATCTTTTAGATTCATACACCGATTCTCTTTAAAGAAACACCCATGTGCTGGTGGAATACGGGTCCTTATCATTATCGCTTGTGCTCTGAGCAGTTTGACTCTTGTATCATCTGGGTTTGTGTGTCTGTGTGTATGCGCCTGTGTAAATTCACCAATTTACGCCACTTTGTCAAGAACCTTTTACTCAGTTATATGCATTCTTCGGCTTCCCTTGCGCATTACTCACTCCAGCTGAAGTGTTTATGCGTTTCTCTTATACGACGCATTGTTAAATAGTCGCTCAATGTGACAAAAACCTAAAAGAACCGCTGTAACTTTAAAATACTGGCTACACATACACTAAAACTTGGCGATTGGTTACTTTAATAGGATATAAAAGACAGATTTTTTTTGTTTGTTTGTTTTACTGCAATTTTTTTTTTTTTTAAAGTCTTGATCTGGAAGTGAGGAAGATATTTTGGAGCCTTGAAGGATAGACGGAGGGAAAGAAGAGGAGGAAGAGGAAAAGGGGTCGGTGGAGGGGAGCACGAGGGAGCCGGTGAGGGAGAGTTTTGTGAAGCGAGGGGCCATGTTAATTTGGGAAAAATGTAAACAGCATGTGTAACTGTTCAAAGCGTGACCGACTCATTTTATATCAGTCCCCCCCTGCTCTCTCCGCTCTCTTTCCCTCTGGGTGCTGCTAACTTCTGTCAATCTGCACTGCATTAACCCCTCTACCGCCAGTTCCTCCTTCTCCCTCTCTCCTTCTCTATTTACTTTTATCTGTCTCTCTCCCCCTCCACACACATCTTCCTGACGTTCACGTATACCGTGAAGAATTGGGGATGGCGCTGCAGCGAATAAAAAGATGTGAAAGGCTCACTTTATCCTGTTTTCCACCTCCTCTTCTCTCTCTCCATTTATCCCTACCTCTCTTTCTTTTCACCCTGACTTTGTTTTGTCCTTTTTAACCAGCATTTTGGAGTTAACGGGTCCAGCACATACTAAAGCTTTTATCTGAAACACACTGACACTAATTCAAGCCTCGGGGCAATAAAAGTCTTTGTCTGCGTGTGTGTACGCAAAAGTCAGACAGTGATGAGGAAAAGCGTGTATCTGTGCATCTGTGACAAGATAAATTCAAAGTGTGTGTGTGTGTGTGTGTGTGTGTGTGTGTGTGTGTGTGTGTGTGTGTGTGTGTGTGTGTGTGTGTGAGACAAAGACAGCCGAGCTTTCTGTGTATTTGTTTGCTCCAAGTATCGGTTTGTTCTGTAGTCAGCTTTCTGTTTATTGTCCTTTTAAAGTTACACTATACCTGACGTGAGACTCAAGATGGGACAGAGAGCGAAAGGGGAGGATGACAGAGGAAGAGGAGGAAGAAGAAAGCAGCAGAGCTGGTGATTTTTTTCTTATTTATATTTTTTGCTCAGAGCATCATTTCGTCATGGGCCATCCTTCAGTAGCTGCTTATCTTTCCTTCTTCTTTCACTTCTCCTTTTCCCTTCGTCTCCTAGACATGGAGCA
>NW_005187409.1:6334702-6378991 GCF_000239375.1 Pundamilia nyererei | reverse complement strand
CTCACAACAACCTTTAAATTCATTTTATATTTAAAATAACAACAAGAAAAATAAATATTAAAAAATAAAATTATGTGATTTCTTTCCAGTATTATAAAAAAAAAATCTGTTTTGATATTTGGGATAATTTGATGTTTGGTTTTAAGTGGAAGAAACGTGCGCATGTTAAACCCTTAGGCTACACAGGAAAGGATCATATTTGCGGGGATTACGCACTAAAATATCCAAACTCGGCGCTTTTGCCACAACTTTTAATCATGATTGAAGATGCAAGGCAAAACAAATTATTAAATAATAAAGCAAACGTTTAAGTGTAAAAGAAAGAAATGTTTTTTTAAAAAAAAGGAAATTCCACTTAATTCCACTGTAATTTTACTCTGTCTGGCAACAAAGTTTTTCTTTTTCCCATCATCCCTCCATAAAAGGTTTTAGATTCATGGTCTTACCTCCGCAGAATCTCCTCATTTTCCTCAAATCCTTTTATCCACGTCGGTGCGCTCTCAGAAGTTCATCCACTAAGCGCAGAAAGAACCCGATAATGATCTCCTCTCTCCTCTTGGAGATTAAACAGAACCGCAAACCTTTTTCTTATTTTTCGTCTAATCGGCTCAATAAAATCTGCTCAGGAGAAGATAAAGTGAAACACAGGTGATGCCGATCCAGTCATTTAAAGTGAAATATTTGTTACATTCAGTTGAAATATTAACGATCCGCTGACTATGGTGCGTGTGGTCTGTGCGACAGACTGAATGACGGCGGAGCCTTTTTGTACCTCCTCCTCCTCCTCTTTTTCTACCCTTTCCACTTATTTCCTCCCCTCCTTCACATCCCTGTCTCTTCTTCTCCTTCTTCTTCTTTCGTTATCCGCCTCCTCCTCTTCAGTAAATGGTGGTGATTCACCGGGTTGACGCATCACGGCTCAACTTGACAGAGCTGGTGAACCACGAGACTTGTCACAACTCATTTCTTCCTCTCTCTCCTCTCGTCATCCTCGGGAACCCGATGTAAGCGCGGCCGTTTGATCTTAAATCTGCTTCCTTTTAACAAGGTGCGAGTCCGATTTGATCCGTTCAGCTGAGGCCAGCGTGACCTTCAAATCGTCCGGGAAATACGGAACGAATTAGATGTTCTCTCTCTTTTCCCCTTTTATTACAATAATAATTATCATTATTCATTTAACTAAGCATTTACGGTTCCACTTGGAGTAAAAAATAAATTACCAAACAGTCGAAATGTTTTTTTCACTCTTTTGTCCTCTTTACGCAGAGACCAAATTAGTTTAAAAATGTACATTAAATCTATTCGTTTAAAGTAGGCCTAATAATATTGCACAAAAATCTCAAATAAAGTGAAATAACATAACAAAAAAATTCAAGGCTGTATTTTAATTAAACTGGGGCGCAAATAATAAAGGAAATAATTTGCGTCTAAAAACATTACGCCTGTTTTGTTTTTTTTCCCTTTCTGTTTCTTTGCGGGAGAATGAAGGCAAGTGTTTGCTTGCTTGTCCCGCGCTTCTTTTCTTCTCCCTCCATTCCTCAGCTCTTAGTTTTTTATTGACAGTGAGATTATTCTGGATCTTCTTCTCTCACCTCCAGCTGTCACTCAGCGTGCCAGCCAGAACATCAGCCCGTGGCATGCAGCACCGTATCGCGCCCCGAAGCACCGCTGCTGATACTCTTATTTGTCCCGGATCCAAGTAAAATTCTTTCGTAATCGCTGAGATATTCCAAAATCCGTCAGGCCCACCGGTTCATGTGGTTGAATAAAGTAGTCTAGTTATACGGACTGACAGTGTATCCTCAAGGCTGGATTAAGGTGGAGGAGACGGAGGAGGGGGTCCTCAAGGACTTTGCCAAAAGCTTCGTCGGTTTGTTTCAGCCTCGTGTGCTGATGTAGGGAGAGAGAGAGAGAGTGTGTGTGTGTGTGTGTGTGAGAATGTGAAAATGCACTTTTAAACTCACCTCAAACGATAAGGGCCTTAAATGCGCCCCGATTTAATTCAGGCCTGCCGAGGCCCTGTTTTGAAGGGGAAGAGGGTTCATTTATTTGGCCGATTTCTGTTTGGTTGCCTTATGTTGCATTTTCTTAAATTGATTTAAAACGAAATAAAGGCCAAACTGTGCCTTTTGCCTTAAGGTTTTCAATAAGGTTTGTTGGACCATGCGTACTAGCCTATTTGATCCGGGGCCTTCCTATCTCTGTCCATATGTCGTATTATAAGAGTCTAAATAACTATTTAGAATGATGCAATATTCCTATTTGAGTCTTTTTTGTAATTTATTAAAAAATAAACCCATCAGTATTGTTATAGTTTGTGTTTAATACTATGTTATTAAACCTTTTGGCACTAAGTAAAGGCTGCCATACTAGCTTCATTAGCTGTGCTCTGTGCCACCCAGTGGTGATGAGCGGTTACTGCAACGCATTCTGTCCTGCGCAGACTCCGTAACAAAATGTTTTTGGTTTTTTTGTTTTATTGTCCAAGTTTCACACAGACCTCAGCTTTCAAACCACTTCAAATCCTTGTAATTTACTACCCACCAAACACCTCAGTGATTCAAAGGAAGAGGGGGGTAACGTCTCAAAACCGGAAGCAAATACGAGCCACCGTATGAGTGTTTCCTGTGACTAGCTCCCGATGCTACACGCGGGAAAACAGGCGAAGCTGCTGAGCACTGTCACAGTAAGACCTGAAGTTTTTTTTAAACTCTGCATTCTCGCTTCTATAGAAATTAATTTTTTGATATTTATAAGCAACGAGGGAGTGCGTGGCGCACAATTAATTACTTTGAGCGGCGTCGTTTGTTACAATAACCCCAAATATTTACATGATTTATTTTTACCGGCCTAGTGCTGATGGAGCGCTGGATTTTAACTTAGGACCAGCCCGAGCGGGCGGCGTTCTAGCGCGTGCCGTATTCAATTTGAGGATTCAGTTGGAAACTGTCCCACGTCGTTGTATAAAAGAAGCGTACCCTGTGCAGTTGAAGTTAGCCTAGCTATTGTTAGTGGCGCAGCATGGATGATAGTTAAGGGTTGCTTCGAGAAACACAAAGACCCAACTGTCGCTGACACATTCACGCCATAAGATAACGATATTCGTAAACTTTCGCTGGGCAGAGCTTTCTTTTAATTGTTCATAGTTAGCTGTTAGCTGGCTCAGAACTTCACTCAGTTCTTTAAACACTAATAAACGGAAATATTAAATAACACGAAAAGACCCAAATTCAACACGAAGCTGCTTTTACAGTTTGCACACTCACAGGATGGCTGCTTTCTGCCTCTCGGGTGTTTTGGCTCAGTCGCTGCGTGCTTGCTCATGTTTTCATCAACACCACACTACTTTCCCACCGTGAGGAGCAACAACTAAATGCAGACCCCAGCTTGCCACAATCTGGGAATGGTTTTAAAGCCAGGCGTGACATAAGCCTCGTTGTAGATGTTTGGTTGTATTTAGTGCCGTTTCTTCCGTCTCTGTCTGTCTGTAGAGCATCAGTCATCGCCTGTAGCCAAAATGGGAGACACACTGGAGTTCAACGAGATCTACCAGGAGGTTAAAGGCTCCTGGGTAAGTATCTTCACCCAGCAGCTCTGCTCTCAAATTCTTTCAGGGCTTCATTATAGTCTCTTTTGAAGTGGCATCGCAGACAAACATCAGCTCCTGTGCTCTTATTTGCAGTTCTGATTTATTTTTTTGTTTTGTTTTTTGCCTATTTGTGTCACTCAGATTTTTCAAATCTTCAAACAGATGTCAATATTAGAGAAAGATAACCTGAGTAAATTTTTAAAAAAAAATGCAGTTTTTAAAATGAGGATTTCATTTATTAAGGGAAACAAAGCCACCCAAACCTGCCTGGCCCTGGTTCAATTACCTCCTAAACCTAATAACTGGTTGTGCCACGCTTGGGAGCAATAATTGTGCAGTATTGTTTTATCTGCCACACTGGAAGGTTTTCAGTCACAAATGTGCTGTTTTAGATGGGCATTCTCCTTAAGGAGTCTCTGGTAAAAAGTGAAAAAGGGTAGCCTTTGTGTGGTCAATCCACCGAATATTTTCCTAAAAGTCTTGGGGGATCATCAAGATGTTTTTGGCGAACGTGAGAGGAGCCTTCGTTTTCTTTTTGGTCAACAGTGGTTTTCACCCTGTAACGCTCCCAAGGATGCCATTTTTGTCTCTTTTTTTCTTTTCTTTTTTTATTGTTCAGTCATGAATTCTGACCTTAACTGAGCCAAGTGAGGCCTGCAATTCTTTAGATGATGCTCTGGGTGTTCTTTTGTGACCTACTAGATGGGTCATTGATGCACTTTTGGAGTAATTTTTATAGTCCAACCACACCTGGGAAGGTTCAACGCTGTTCCAGATTTTCTCCATTTGTAGATAATGGCTCTCACTGTAATTCACTGGAGTCCCAAAGCCTTAAAATGACTTCATAAGCCTTTTCAGACTTATAGATGTCAGTTACTTCGTTTCTCATCTGTTCACTGTAGCATGATGTGTTGCTTTTTGGATCTTTTAGCCAACTACGATTTGTCAGACAGGTTTTATTTAAGTGATTTCTTAAGTAAACAGGTCTGGCAGTAATCAGGCCTTGGTGTGGCATTGAACTCAGCTCTCCAAGAAATGTGGTTAATCGCAGTTAATTCATGATTTACGATGTGCCAGATATGTTTGGATATTTTAGTTTTTTGTTTCTTTTTCTTAATAATTAAAATCATCATTTTAAAAATTGCATTTTGTCTTTCCTTGGGTTATGTTTTTTTTTATCTTATGTTACAATTTGGTGATCTGAAACATGTGACAAAATACTAAGAAGTCAGAAACAGGGAAAATTCTTTTCTATGGCACTGTATTATTGTATCATTACACAACCTAGTAAAAATAAGATGCCTTTAAATGCTGTTAGCATTGACTCTTAGCCATGAGTGTGAAAAAAAAAAGAAACTGTCATCGGCTCAGCTGTGGAATTTTTGTTTTGCTGAAAAAACATTTACACTTTTTTTTTCTTGTAAAATCACTATTGTAAAGAGGGTATCCATGCCCACGAGTACGGAAACAATAAGAAGATCTGGATTTTTGTTTTGTAAATTAATCTAAATCTAAACTAATCATCAAACTTAAAAAATTAATTTTTTTGTTTTGGGCAGGTTCCCTTTTGGAAGGTTTTACCCGTTTTTTTTTAGTTTATGTATAAAATATTTGAGTTTTTCATTTTTCAATATCTCGCTGCAGAATGACGGACGGCTGCGTTTCAGCAAGCAGAATGTGGTTTATAAGAGCAGCAAGACGGGGAAGGTGGATAGCATCCTTGCCAGCGAGCTCAATTTGGCCCAGTGGAGGCGGGTGTGCTTAGGCCATGGCATCAAACTTGGCACCAGCACGGGACACGTCTACAAATATGATGGCTTCAGGGACACGGTGAGTTCTGGATGCACATTGCATGCCTCCAGGTTGTTTTGTAGATTTGGGTAAGTGTGTGTGTGGTTCATATCTCTGATCAGTCTCTGAAGTTTGTCTCTCTCTTCCCTGGGATCTAAATCTTTTCTCTCCGTTTCTGGGAAATAATTGTTACCTTACTTGGAGGAGAACAAGGCAGCAGTGGAATATTTCAGAGTGACACACACTGCTGGTTTATTCAGCGCTGTGTTTATAGCCAGGGATGTAACCCAAGCAAGGGGACCTCTGATAAACAACTTCCATTCCCTGTCTGACATTTCCTCAGGAAAAACACTACCATCTTGCGAAAATGCCACCACTTGAGGGTGCGTGTGTGTGCGTGTGTGTCAGAAGTATGCGAATGAATCTGCTCTTCTCCCCGAAGCTCCTAATGGGATTAATGAGGGAAACGAGCACGAGCATGTGTGTTCCATAAACAGTGTAATCATCGGCTCATGTGAGTCAGTGTTTATATCAATCCACTGAAACAATTTGGCTCAGAAAACAGACAAGAAAAAATTGTGGTTGTGTTTGTTTTTTATCACTCCATTTTTTTTCCCCTGCTCTGCCTTTTCCCTGCTGCTCTGAGTGTGTGGGGAATGTCAACACACAAGTACAACTCTGAGATGGAGGAGCGGGTATTAACCTGGAGTCTGCGGCTGTCTCCTGGGGTTAATCAGCGTATTTTTTTTCAAGATGGATCCTCTCAACCTGGAGCGCAGGCCGTGATGTCATTGTTTATTATCCCACGGTTAGTGTCGGTAATCGAGAATTGGCTGGAGGTTTAGCTGCTGGCGTGCGGAGCAGACTCTTTGATTCATTTGTCCCTGTGAAGCGTTCTTGAGCAAGATGGTGAATCTCTGCCAGATAGTCTGTTATATAGCTGACCTGTAACTGTCATGTGGAGGAGCAGAAGGTGTAGAAAAGCATGGATTTCACTTATGTTCATGTCACTCACATGTTTAGAGTGCAGCTGGCCCATAACGCTGTTGCTGACATTGCGAGTGTGGTGTTGAATGTATGCAGCAGCCCACTGTGGATGCATTTTACTATTGGGGTTCAAAAGTGTTTTGGCCTCATGCGTCAAACTGTCAGGTACTAAAGGCTTCCACCCTGCATGTAAAGTTGAAATAGTTTGACAGGTAACAGAAACAATTCATAGGTAGTTAATCGTTTAAATCACAGCTCAGTATTGTTTTAACGCAGCTTGTTTGTGTGTTAGGATAGAGCAAGACAACACCTCAGTATTTATGTTGTTGTTTTGCAGCTTTTTGAGATTTTATAGCGTAAACTAGCACTGCCCAAAGGTTTTTCTGCCAGCTGTTAGTTCAAATAATGAGTTGCTTAGTCTTTGTACCTCCTACAGGATTTTTCCTGGCTTAAAATTGGCCTTTGATGGTGCCTACATATAAACATAATTGAGCCACACGTGCTTAAAAACATGTATTTATAAATGCATTTAAAACCAATCGTAAGGGGATTGCAAAGCTAGTTGATTTTGGCAAAGTCTGTGTCAAATCAAACACAAAGATCCAAATCAAATACAAATGTTTTAAGTTTAAACCTTTTAAACAGACTATAATAGTAAAGGTCTTGCAGTTTGACATTAATTTATTCGTTTCAATCTATGTTGTTTTAGATTATGTCAAAATCGTTTCAGGGCTGAAAATCTTTTAAGTAACGTTGTTAATGCAGGGCAACATTGCATAGCACATAAAAGTAAGATAGTAGCAAGCCTTTAAAAAAACAGAGCGCTCGCTCTGTGCTTCATGAGGAAACTTTGTGTCTGATGTTAGAGAAGCAAGATGCTGACTGTCTAATGTTAGATAAACCGTGTTTAATGTTGACAAATGATGCCTGCAGAGTTTGGACATTCTTGAGTGTCTTTTACCTCCTCAAAAGAAGCCTCGACATCCCGCCTGTAACTGCATCGATGAACGGTTGATGTCTTTCTGTAGCCACTTCCTGTGGTGGACTTGACTGTGCACAACCGAACAAAAACAAGACTCTTGTCATCAACTGATTAGTTGGTACAATGTTTTTGGAGGGCGGCCCTAATCCTTATTGTTCCAGGAATCAATGATAAAATAATTGTTAGGTTCGGTCCTAATTGAAAGCTCACTTTTTCTTTTCCGTTTAAAATAATCTTGTTTGAGTGGTTGTTTCAAGTATTTGAGGTTTCAGTCCAGATGTTGACAGTACTTTATACAGCTGCTTGACAGCTGTACAAGAGCTCCTTATGAAAAGATCTTAAATGAAGAAAATGGCAAGGGGGGGATTCTTATATAATAGTTGTAATTATCACTTTTTACTCAGTTCAGTCTTTGTTTCCAGAGTTTGCTTGTTTAGATTTTACACTAAAGATATCTTAATTTTTTTAAATTATAATAATAATAATAATAATAATAATAATAATAATAATAATAATAATAATAATAATAATAATAATTACTACTATGGGTATGTTTTTACTTTTTTTTTTTTTTTTTTTTCCCAGGGAGAAGTTGAGAACAGGAGTTGCAATACAAACACTTGACTCACAGTCATGTAGACATCCCAGTCTCAATAAACATAACCACCAAACCACCTCATCAGACTGGCCGTGATGAAAGATTTGACCACAATGACGGAGTGAAATTAAAGAGATTTAGCTCTACATTTTTTTAAATTTTACTTAGTTCTGTAATACGTTGTTTGAAATAGTTTCAGTTAACTCTAATTTTTTCCCGTACTTATTTTTTAAGCCTAGTCTTAGTAAACTGTATAAAGCAAATATCCAACTGACATAATGAAAGTAATCTTTTAACAAAGTGGATGAATGCTTTTGGAAAAGCAGGGATTTAAAATGTACTAATAAAAGGCAGACAGGGTGGTCATGTTGGGTGAGTGTGTGTGTGTGTGTGTGTGTGTGTGTCTGTCTTTTGGTGGTCTGTGTTTATTATAACTTCATGAGCTGGGCAGTAACAAATCTGCCAAAGCTTCATCGAGGAGATGAGAACTTGCACAAACTCTGATTTTATGAATTTACACATCTGCTTGTGCCTGCTCTCCTATCTAAAAAATGCCTTAATGCTGGTCAACAAACATGCTGATGAACTTCAACGCACACACACACAAACACACAATTCTGAATCTCTGGGCTCTAATTGGCTGTAATAACCTCATGGACAGGCAGATATCCAGGTGTGTAAATTCGGTTTCCCACAGAGTCTCATTCTACCTTACACACACTCACACACCACAATCACTTCCACATGTGTTTGCACTACTGGGACTGTGTGTGTGTGTGTGTGTGTGTGAGGGAGAGAGAGAGTGTGTGATTGACCATGTGTTTGTCGCTCTGTGTGATTTCTTTCCAGTTGTAAGGGGTCCTGCAGGATAAATAAACAGGCTGATTGTCAGTGGTGGTGTAGAGGGAAAGAAGACAGAAAGGGTGGATGGATTACATTCATCTCCTGTGTTCCCAAGAGGCCCAAACGGCGGACATAGTTACAATTGCGTTGTGATTAATTATCCCATTCCTCCTTCTTCTTAGGTGGTGTTTTTATAAGCTTTGACCCATGTGGAGCCAGTGCTTTGACGGCATTGCTAACTTTGAGGCTTTCTCTTCCTTTTGTTTTCACCTCTTTCTCTTCTGTCAACCTTTTTTCCCACTGTTATTCTTTCTGCTCACCCCACCAGGACTTTGAGAAGATTTCAGAGTTTTTCAAGGCCAACTACAAGGTGGAGCTGACAGAGAAGGACATGTGTGTGAAGGGCTGGAACTGGGGAACGGCCAGGTTTTCAGGTAAATTATTCAGAATCACTGCACTAATAATGTCTGAAATATTGATGATGATAAGTGAGGTGAAAATCAACAGTCAATTTAAGATTAGTTTGCTGTTTAACATCAACTCAGAGAGCTCTGAAGATGAGGTCAGTTGTTTCTCTCCTAACTGTCTTGTTTCTGCCTTTCACAGGGCCACTGTTATCCTTCGAAGTCAATGACAACACAGCGTTTGAGATCCCACTGTCCAACGTTTCCCAGTGTGCCACAGGGAAGAACGAAGTCACTCTGGAGTTTCACCAGAATGACGACACAGAAGTCTCCCTTATGGAGGTCCGATTCTACGTCCCACCCAGTCAGTCTGATGAACGGCAAGACCCCGTGGAGGTGACAAAGGATGCTTTACTTCTGCTTTTTTGTTTGTTTGGTTTCTTTATGCTTTTCTTTGTTTTTGTTTACAGTAGTCCTAAAACTGTGTGTTTTCATTCAGGCATTTGCCCAGAATGTGTTATCTAAGGCTGATGTGATCCAAGCTACAGGAGACGCTGTGTGTATCTTCAAAGAGCTGCAGTGTCTTACACCGAGAGGAAGGTAAAAGATTGACATTTGAGCACCCAAATCCAGTCACCTACCGATTTTCTGATTTGATTTTAAACCAAAAGATTGGCCAGTTTATCACTATATTGAACGTACTTGATACTAAGGGAGCCAAATTGTACAAAGAAAACATTCCCGTACTGTTGCACTACCACCAGCCTGAACTGGCAGACTGGATCCATTCTTAAAGGTTGTTTACACCAAATTTTGACCATACCGCCCAAATGTCGCAGCAGAAATTGAGACCAACCACACCAGGGAATTGTTGTTGTTTTTTTTACCTTTGACCTTCAGCAGGTCATCTTGACGTTGTCTACATGCAGAAGTACATTGAGTTGCTGCCAGGTGATTGGCTGTTCAGATATTGGAGTTAACAAGCAGTTAGGCTGATATACCTAATAATAAAATGGCCTTTGTATATTTGGATAAAGCGTGCATAAACCTTGCACTTTCATGAAGTCACACTTATGAACTCACTATATGATTCACATTAGTTAGTTATTCACATTAGGAGTTAACCAGTTAACTTTCCTTTCTTCAGATATGACATCCGTATCTACCCGACATTTCTTCACCTGCACGGTAAAACGTTCGACTACAAGATTCCCTACACCACCGTCCTCCGTCTTTTCCTGCTGCCACACAAGGATCAGAGGCAGATGTTCTTTGTGGTATGTGAACTTTTCTGTGTGACTTTTATTGTTGACAGTGTTAGCATTTAATGCTCCCATTTTCTGACCTGCTTTCTCTTTGTGGCGTTTTTGTTTTCTTTATAGATCAGTCTGGATCCTCCTATCAAGCAGGGGCAGACACGTTATCACTTTCTCATTCTGCTCTTCTCCAAGGAAGAAGATATTAGCCTAACCCTCAACATGAGCGAGTGAGTGCATCTAGACCTAGATTGGCTTCAGCTAATTTTGACTGAAGAATAATGTTGTAAAGCGTGTGTCCACTAGGGGGAACCAAGGGTCTGAGTCAGTAGAAACAGTTCTTTGCATCATTTAGAAACTCTCAAAACTTAATTTTAAGGTTTTAAACTTTGTTCTTTCCCATGTGTGTCACAGAGAAGATGTGGAGCGTCGTTTTGAGGGTAAACTCAGTAAGTTCATGTCAGGATCTCTTTATGAGATGGTGAGCAGGGTGATGAAGGCCTTGGTCAACCGTAAAATCACAGTACCTGGAAACTTCCAAGGGTAGGCATCTCATATACTTCTGTTTTTCAAAAACACTTTTTTTTTTTTCTTTTGCAAAATTAAGTATAACTGTGTCACTCTTTGGGCGTTGATCTCTTCCTCCTCAGACACTCAGGAGCCCAGTGCATCACCTGCTCCTACAAGGCATCCTCAGGCCTCCTCTATCCTTTGGAAAGGGGTTTCATCTACGTCCACAAGCCCCCTGTTCACTTGCGCTTTGAAGAGATCTCTTGTGTCAACTTTGCCAGAGGCACCACCACAACACGTTCTTTTGACTTTGAGATTGAGACCAAGCAAGGGAACCAGTACACTTTTAGCAGCATTGAGAGGTGAGCATTGAGAGGTTTTGTTAACAGGAGCAGACCTATCATAAAAACACAAAGGTATCCTGGATATGTGTTTCATGCTGGGGGGAATATTCATTCATATACAAGTCTGGGCATGATTTTCACTCTGGCACACTCGTTCACATTGTGTGGGGTTTTTTTTTCTTCTTCTAATAACTCACTTTAGAGGATGAGAGTAAATCCATTTTGGTTTCTGGCTGTTTGCATTGACCACTCTGCTGATTCAGCATCTCCATCTTATCACCACTGATGTAACATGATCCTTCCAAGCACTAAAAGTCATCATCTGCATTAGAGTTGTCAGACTTTCATTTCATTTTGTGCCATATACTACAAAACTCAAGCTTAACATTAAGCTGCAGGAACCTAAGTTAAGTGCCTACACGGAGGGTTATATTCCCATCAAAAGAAGGACAGTAGGTAATTTCAGATTCTGAAGCAAGGATGTTGTTCATAAATTTTGATCTTGCTAATACCATGTTTTTATTTTGTTTATAGCTTTTGCCAGCACTGTACTGCCCAGACAGGAGCTCAGTTATGATATAGGTTCATGTGCTAAAATATGGAGGAGGATGAGCATTTCCTATGGATGACTCTAGGGTCGGGTGATTGCCATGGTCTGATTGTCCCCATGTGGGATCGCCAGTGAAATGTCTTACAAATGAGTATATGTGGAGATGAAATATGAAGCAATATTGAGATGGATTGAGACAGATTCATGTTATTATGAATATCATAGTAAGAAATATCTTAATTGAATGCATTAATGGTGGACAAGAGTCTCCGTATTTTGGCATCTGAACCTATATCATAATTGACCAATGGAGACAGCTGAGCCATCATCGACATCGTTGTCCATCAGCACAACTTGCCATACTACATATTTATAATGTCACTTTTATAAACAACAACAGAGGTGACCATTGTGCTGAAAAATAAAACCATAAATAAAGGAAATAAAGCACAGGCCAAAAGGTAACAGACACCAAACACAAAAGAGCTGTAGAAGTGAAACAATAAAGGAGTACATAAAATATAACTTGAAATCACAGTCAACATCTCACACTGGGTTCAAAGCCAGGGAGTAAAAGTGTGCTTTTAAGGGATTTAAAAACAACAAGAAAAGGAGCCTGCTTGATGTGCAATGGCAAACCACAGGTTTGCTGGTCTACTGACCTGAGAGAACCAGTGTGACATTTGGCTGGATCAGAAAAAGAAACAATGGGGCACCACCATTAAGAGACTTAAAAACAAATGAAAGGGTTTTAAAATCGATTTGTAAATGACCTGGAAGCCAGTCAAGGGAAGCTGAAATTGGGCTTATGTGCTCTTACTTGCTTTAACCTGATTTAAAAAATCAAGCGAGAGCATTTTACTCCAGCTGTAGTCGAGAAATGGAGACATGTGCATTGCATTGCCGTAATCAAAACGAGACAATATGTTGTAAAAGCATGTGTTAATGTTTCAAGATTGCATGTGGACAGCTGAGGCTTGATTTTGACAGTAGTATATTCAAATGAGAATCGAACTTCAGAGAAGGAACCGTTTTCACATTTAAATTGGTGATAATGCATTTCTCATATGGGAGCAGATTGGAAAGGTCAACACAGTGGGTGCTGCTTTTGCCACAGGGTCTAAACAACATGACTTATGAAATTCAGAAAATTTGCAGCAGCTTCTGGTCCAGGTTATTCTTCCTCAGGACCGCTGTTGGGCCTTCTTTACCACCGCGTTTGTGTTGTGGGTCCAGATAAGATCGGCGTGAGTGCCCATAAACCTAAAGGTGGAGACAAATTCCACCCGTTCTCCATTTATAATCAGAGGGGAGTGGACCTGTCTGTGCCTCCTGAAGTCCATTATGAATTCTTTTATTTTAAGGACGTTCAGCTTCAGATCCATCCCATTGCAGGGCAGGGGAAGCTCTGCAGTTTTAGATGCTGAATTGAGGCTTGTGAGACATTTGGTTTTTGATCATATTGTTAAGCCATTCTAATTAATTTAAAATAAATAACTCCTACTTTGTCTCTTTCCCTTCTAGAGAGGAGTACGGCAAACTTTTTGACTTTGTTAATGCTAAGAAGCTCAACATCAAGAACAGAGGTTTCAAAGAGGTAATGCACAAGTCACTGAAACACCTCTCAGTTTGTACATTAAGTTTGATCATATTTCTATCCCCCGATATTGATGCTTGTTGCCCTTCTCCTTTGTGTTTGTCCTTGTACACCTGTAGAAGAAGGTGGGTATGGTCATGGGCGTCACGTGTGGATTAGGCACTTGATTTTATTGGTCTGGAGTGATTTCCTGCTTGCATGGCGTGCTGCTGGTGTGTGTGTGCGTGTTCTGAGGATGGCGTCCAATGATCTTGATTTGGTTTGACATTACCAATATGATTGCTGTTGAACCTGAGATATTTTGAGTGATTTATGACTAATCATGGGACATGGAGGTGAGGGAGCGCTGACCAATACCTCTTTGGGTTGGTGTGTGTGTGTGTGCGCGCGTTCTGTGTGTGTGTGTTTGCATTGTGCTGACTAATGTGTGGCCTGGGGGCTTTTGGTGTGCTTTAACACTGAGTACAGTTGTCATCAAGACTGCTGCCTTACAAAGGCGACGCTGATTGCATTACCTACAATGGTCTTTGACATATATGAGCTTCTTTCAACGAGGCCATCCCATCTGTTTCTGTGGTGATGGGGTCAGCAGAGGTCAATGAAAATTAATGGAGCTCCTCTCTAATTCCTGTTGGTGTTCAAGTAGCAGCCTCCCTGTTTGTCTGTCGATTGGTGGACTTGGATGCGTGCAGATGGAGAAGAAGAAAATAGTTTGAATTTTATTTCCAGGATGGCATTACAGCATAGCGAGCCTCAAGCTAAAGAAGAAGATGCTAAGCTAAGATTTTGTGTGGTCTTATACTTCACTTTATATGCAAACATGAGTCATTTAATTGATTAGAATCACAGTGTCCAATGGTTTTGGCTCATGTTAACCCTTTCCATGTCCTGGCAAACTAAATTTTTGTCCATCCAGCAGTTTGAAGACCTCAGAAATGGACCAAAAAAGTCCTGAACCACCTAAAATTCTAGATAAGATGAGCATGGCCAGTGCCACCATGACATCACCCATTGTTTTCTGAAGTCACATCTTAAAGCTTAAAGCTGGGCATTTTGTGGTGGATCTTTGTGACACTGTGTGCCTTTTTTCCACAAGTACCGACTTGACTCCACTCTACTCTGTTTTGGTGGGGTTTTTTCCCATTACAGTTGAGTTCCATCGCAGTATGATGGTCATTATAGCAACGCGTCCAAAACTCTGCAACACTATTTATATATGACACAAACACGACACAATAATGGAGGACTTAGGGGTGATAGTATACCTTTTGCTCCATTGTGGGGGGGGGGTTTCAGACTCGAGGACCATGGTGTTTATTTTTGTGCAGCCATTTACCTCGTTGCAGAGTTTCAGAAATGGAAGTTCTTCTTTTTTC
This sequence comes from Pundamilia nyererei, assembly GCF_000239375.1. Taxonomy (NCBI): domain Eukaryota; kingdom Metazoa; phylum Chordata; class Actinopteri; order Cichliformes; family Cichlidae; genus Pundamilia; species Pundamilia nyererei. Next base: position 6,364,164 of record NW_005187409.1, on the reverse strand, counting down.
TTTTTTTTTTTTCTTTCTTCCCTTTCCTGAAAGAGTCACTTTCATGACTCATCAAGTAATGCCATCATTGACTGGCCAATCGGGGCTTGCAGTCTTTTGACGTCACATTTTCGTACCTGGTACCAAGTGCACCACCTGATTGAAACTCTAAAAGCCAGCCGAGTAGGTACTAGTGGAAAAGAGGCATTTGACTCTTGTACAGCAGAGACCTGCTAGTCACAAGGTAGCCACACCTTCAAAAACACACTGCTTTTTTTATATTTAAGGGTATTTTTAAACACAATTTTCTACGATGTGAAGAAGATTTCGCAAAATGTGTTCAAAGGTTGAGTCAAAAAGCTGTTTTCGCATAGGCTGCTATAGGATCTCAAATCTTTATTGTATGTGTGCGCTTCCCCCCCACAGCTATTGCCCTCTGGTGGCCATCACAAATAATGCAGGTTTCTAGGCACTTCTGCAGCAGCTTCATTTTTCCAAACCAAAATCTACATTCATGTTTTAAACCATGAAATATGCAATAACAACAGTAAAAACAGCAGAACTAGAGAGGAAATGAAAAAAAGTTGGCATAAAAGCTAAAAATTTTCCGTAGGAAAAATGTTTTTCTTCCCATTTCCTGTTCTTAATAAGCTAGCTGCCCCTCAGATTAAACCTTTAAACCTGCATTATATTCTCTTTGTGACAGAAATGCGATCAGCTGAAATTACTTCTGATAATTAAGTTATTTATTTAGCAAAAAGGGCCAAAGTGATGTGTTAAGTTGCAGTCATGTGTCGGGCTGATTTAATAGCACTGTACATTAAATATTTGGCGGTTTTAAACATGCTGGAAAAAAACAGCAGTTGCAATATCTGTAATGCCTAGTGGGATGTTTCTTTCTTTTCTGTTTTTTGCTAATGAACTAAGCAATAAGGAAAAGGTGGCTAACTTTATCTCAGAGTAGATAGAGGCTCGTGGGTACTGTGTTTTTTGTTTTTTGTCTGTTTGTTTTGTTTTTTGACCCTGTAGTGTATTTCCAGGGCATGAAGGGCAAGATTGATGAATACAGCGACTCAGATGATGACCAACACGATGCTTACTTGGAAAGGATGAAGGCTGAGGGCAAGATCAGGGAGGAGGGCAACGACAGCGACGAATCAGACGGTGAAAGTGGTGAGTAATGACTGCCTATATGACAGGATAGCGAGCATACTCAGAAGATGGGGAATGTTGGATAGTGATATTTTTTTCTTTCTTTCTTGTTTCTCTTCAGATGAGTCTTTCAACCCTGGAGAGGAAGATGAAGAGATTGCAGAAGAGTACGTGACTCTCCTAAAACGTAGTTGGATGATATGATAGCTTATTAACACTTATTATTAACACTACTGGCGTCTCCTTGTCTTCAATCAGGTATGACAGCAATGCCTCAGCAAGCGACAGCAGTGAAGGAGGAGAGGAGAGCGAAGATGAGAGTGCAAAGAAGAAAAAGGCCAAAAAAGCCAAAGTGGTGAAGGAGAAAAAAGAGAGAAAGCCACGAAAAGAGGCGAGAGAAGGGCTAAAATAAGCCATCACTGTACATAAAGGTGTGCAGTTTCAATCATTTCTTTACTCAATTCCTTTTTATCTTCAATGTGAGCAGAAGAAGCAGAAGGATGCTGGCGGACCCAAGAGACCAATGAGTGCGTATATGCTTTGGCTCAACTCCAGCCGTGAGCGAATCAAGTCGGACAACCCCGGCATCTCCATCACAGAGATCTCTAAGAAAGCGGGAGAGATGTGGAGACAGCTGAGCAAAGATGAGAAGCAGGTGAGGGTTAAGAGAAATTGCTTTAGTTTTGGTTTTTTAACTTAAAAAAAATTACACACGAATAAAATGCATCTATTGTCCACTTAAGTATGTTAATTAACCAGAATAAATGTGTAGAGAAACCTCTAAAGAATGTTTTCTGTAGGAGTGGGAAGCAAAGGCAGGCGAGGCGAAAAAACAGTACGATAAAGCAAAGAAAGAATACAAAGAGAGCGGAGGAGCAACTTCCAGCCCCAGGAAGTAAGGCCTGCAACAAAATAAGTCAACTCTTTGTTTTTTGGTTTTTTTTGAAGTCTTGATGCAGAAAAATGGCTAAATTTGTTATATTTTCTTCCACTTTTCACCCATTAGGGAGAGTAAAAAGTCTGGAGGCAAAAAGGACGATAAGAAAAGGAAGTCTGCCGGAGCAGACAAGGACAAGGAGCGGGGAGGAAACGACAGCTTTAAGAGCCGAGAGTTCATCGAGACCAGCGAGGAGAGTTCATCAGACTCTGACCACAAGAGCAAGTCCAAGAGGAAGAAGGTAAATCCAGTGACTGTAAATGCCGTCATCAGACAGAACAGACTCACTCTTATTGAATGATGTAGGATGACTTTTAGTTTCTTTTACCTAATCAGAAACCACAATGCGATGGAAATGTTTGATCTAGCTAAAAGTCAAAACACTGATGGCTGCTCAGTGAGAAGTAGACATTTTCTTCAGGAGGAGAAACCTTTAAATCCCGTTAGCTGATTGAGGGACAGCTGCGGGACGAAGTGTATCAGGGAAAACCTGGAACTGAAGCACCCCGCTTACTAAAAAGATGGCAGGTAGGAGAGAGGGAAGGCAATAGAGAGCTAATGAGTGTGAGAATGAAAGCTCCTGTTATCTTGTGTATCACTATATTGCATTTTTAACCAAATGCAAAGAAAACAGTAATGAGGAGACTAAGAATTTTCTTGAACATGTCTGTGTATATTTGCAGTTTCTGTTAGAATATATTTGCGATAGAGCTACGAGGCAGTGTTTAATGACTTGCTTTTTCCTGTTTAGTTGAGATTTTGCCTGCAGTTTGAGTTAACTGTAAAGAAATGTGCTTTATTCGCTTCTCGATAACACAGATGCAGAGAGCAATCAGAGAACTTGAGCGTTGCGCATTAAATCAATGGAAATTGTTGATGTAAACATAGTGAAACTGCTTCATTTAGACTAAAGCACTCCTTCATGTTCTGACATGATTGTAAACACTGAGTTCTTCTTTCTTTTTTCTAAACAGGAATCAGACGATGAGGAAGAAGAAGAGGCGGTGTCAACACCTGCAAGCTCCGAGGAAGAGTCTGATTGAAGACTCACACTTTTCCACCTCGTATACACACACACACACACACCAAGGACCAAGCGTTTATACTCTCTCTGCTGATACCACACTGACGGACAAATTAACAGACTTGAGTTGTATTTGCTTCTTCGTGGTTCGTTTTATGAGTACAAACACATTTTTGTGACTGACTCTTCAACCATGTAATGATATTTGAGTAGTTTGATGATGAGCTGGCATACCTTTTGGAAATACTGAAGGGTTTTCCATCAAACCAGTGGGCATATATGTTTTAGTTACATAGCACGATGATTGCAGGGGTTGTTAGTTAGCAGATGCAAAATTTATGTACGGGAATTTCTTTGACTTTTCCAGTGTCATGTTTTCAGGCCAAAATAAATAAATGAATCATTTTCAATAAAAACTCAGTTGGTGGTGCTTTGATCCTCATGGAAAAAGATTCTGAACTGATGGTCAAACGGTCACCTTGAGAGATTGCTTGCTGCCGTTTGCGTGTAATGTAGCTTGTAAAGCACATTTAATGAATGTGGTCCATTTAGTGTTATTTACAACATGTAAACATTCATTCGTTGTTCAGAATGTTTAAAAGTTTCTTTACATACACCGTTTCAGCCAATCAATTAAATTCAGTTTTGTTTATTTAGCGTTAAATCACAACAGCAGTTTCCTCAAAGCGCTTTATATTTTAAGGTAAAGACCCTACAATAATACAGAGAAAACCCCCAACAATATTATAACCTCCTATGAGCAAGTGCTTTGGCAATAGCGGGAAGGAAAAACTCCCTTTTAACAGGAAGAAACCTCCAGCAGAACCAGGCTGAGGGAGGAGCGCCCATCTGCTACCACCAGTTGGGGGTGAGGGGAGGAACACAGGACAAAGACATGCTCTGGAAAGGGGGACAGAGATTAACATTAACTAATGATTAAAGGCAGAGAGGTTAACACATGTTAACAAACCAAAAATGTGAGTGAGAAGGGTAACTGAAGACGTAAAACTCAATGCATCATGGGGATCCCCCAGCAGCCTAGACCTACTGCAGTGTAACTGAGAGGAGCCCTAACTATATGCTAAAGTTATAAGTATAATCTTAAAAGTAGAGAGAGTGTCTGTCTCTGGAAGCTGGTTTGACAGATGAGGGGCGTTCTGCTTTTAGATACTGTAGGAGCCACAAGTAAACCATCAGTCTGAGAGCAAAGTGCTTTAATGGGGTGATGCGGTACTATAAGTTCATTAAGATAGGATCGGTTGATTATTCAAGACCTTGTATGTGAGGAGCAGGATTTTAAATTGGATTCTTTAAATTTGATTTAACAGGGAGCCAACGAAGAGAAGCCAGTATAGGAGGAATATAAGAAATCAGATGGCAGCCACTCAATCATATGATTGGCAGTACAGTCTAAACGTAGACATGGTTGTGACTGGATGCTGAAGTTCAAACTGAGCAGAATGAGGAAGAAAGGTCATTTTAAGTGACTTTGAACATGGCATGCTTGTTACTGCCAGACAGGCTCGTCTGAGTATTTCAGAAACTGCTGATCTGAGATTTTCCCCCACAGCTATCTCTGGGGTTGACAGACTGGTTAGAGAAGAGAAAATGTCCAGTAAGCAGTAGATTTCTGACTGAAAATACTTTGTTGAGGTCAGAGAAGAATGTCCAGACTGCTTTGAGCTGGTAGGAAGGCAAATACACATGTTAAACAACCACCAAGTTATGGAAAAGGGCACCTCTGAAGGCACAACACAGCAAACTATACTCGTACTCAATTGACCTCCACAGTGACCAGGGCACTTTTGGGATTTGGTGTAACGGGAGATTCACAAGTGCAACAAACAGTGACTGCTGTCATTTCAATATGGACCAAAATCTCTGAAGAATGTTTCTAGCGTCTTCTTGAATCTACGCCACGAAGAATTAAAGCAGTCCTGAAGTCAAATGGGTGCCCAACCCGTACTCGTGGCTGTTGTCTGATCTTGTGGGGAAATTCTTATCTATCTTAAAAACATCCCTCCACAGTGTAGTTACTAAAAAATTTATATGTGAATCAGCATCACTCAGAAGTCTATACAGGGCTCAGAGAAAGCAGAATTAAACATGTATCTTAGTGACAATTGAGCTACATGTGATTAACTCTGCAAATGAAAATAGCTCCAGAAAAACTCAGCCATGTGGTCCAAAAATCCTTGAAGAAATTAATATGATCAGCGTATGTTAGTGTAATTTTTCAACACAGAATGAAAACCAAACCTCTTAAGCTGTTAAGATACTCCCATAGGACCTACCTACACTTTTGCTCGCTTGACCAGGCGGGGTGGTTTGAGAGTGTGTGTTAACTGGCTGCCCTAGTCAAAGCTGAAGAGACAGTGGTTTTAGCGATTTGCTGAAGCCTAAGTACAAGGTGGTTTGAAGAGTGGTTTTTAAGAGCTAAACGATACCAGCTCTAAAGTTCATCTCCACTTAATGTGGCTTTTGACAATAAGGTACTCTTCCCACATCCTGTAGTACTGATCACATATCCTTAGAATAGCCTTGGATATTTGTTATCATTTGATATTTGTTATCATCATGTGAAACTCGAGGTGTTGCAAAGTGGCTCTGTGAAGCTGCAACTAGGCAGAGCTTTCAGTGTTATTGTTTTAATTTGGTTTCCTTTGATTAATTTTTTTTGAATGCACCCTTTCCAGCTCTCTTAATAAGTAAACAGAATATGAATTAAAAAGCTGAGGTTTGTTCCTTTTGTCTTGTGTGATTGTCCTTTTATACTCCTTTACTCTCTGTTATGTCACTGTGATTTCAGTTGTTCTTCTGTCTGTTAACAGTCTTTGAGTTTTTAGAAGGAATGCATCCATAGTTTGGCATTTGAGTCATACCTTACAATTTTAGTAATTTTTAGCCAATTATGCTACACGTGTCAATTCAAATCACACTGCACATGTGGCACATGCGTCCTAACTGGATGCACTGATATATGTGAGGATTAACTGAGTTGTTATTTTCAGGTGCTTCCCTTAAAGTTTTTGTGGTTTCCTCCTGCACCTTAACCATGAATCAAAGCACCAAAGTATTAGAAGAACTTTTTAGAGTGAAAGAAGTAAGGTATTGAGTCTATGATGACCTGCACTGCATCATAATCCTATTGAGCTATTGTGGGAACAGCTTAAACTTATATTACATAAGAAGTGGCTTTTATACTAATTTCATTTGTGGGAGGATTTCAGGAAGCGTGGGCTGAAATTGATTCAGATTACTTGAACAAATTGACAGCTTGAAGTGATTCTTTGACTAGATTAAATTTAAAGGATGAACTAGTAGAATATTCCAATAATTTCTATTCACTTTGCAACACATTTGATGAATAGATGTTTAAGTTCGAATTTTAAACATGTACTTCATATTGCATGTGACTTCCTTGACCATGAATATGATTATATTCCAAGTCGGTAGAATAAATCCTCTGGAGAGCATGAATGTGTCTGCTAAGATTCATGGCAAAGAGTAACCTCGCTACAATGAGCTGCGTACGTTCTTCATGTGGTGTGTTTGGGTGCTGTGCAGGTGTCAGTGTGTTTAGTCATGTCCTAAATGTGGAGCCCAAAGAAAATCAGAGTGGAAAGTGTTTGCATACATCCCTTCCTGTGACATAATTATCTTTTCCGCTGCAGTTTCCCCTTTCACCAGTCTGCTCCCCATTCAATTACACTCTGACGAATAGGGTTTAGTGTTCAGTTTTCTGCTGATATAAACATGACATTTACATGAAAGCTTGTGATCTTGTTTGCATGTTCAGCGCATGCTTGTGTGTGTTTTTAGATGTATCTTACATTGTATTAGGTCACCATTAGCTGACCACAAACATAATGGATCCACTTAAGTAATTACATACTATCTACACACAGACACACACACACACAGAGCGCTGTCACTGCATTACATTATCTCTCTAATGTAAAAGGCACTAATGCTGCTGGTCCTTGTGAATGTATTGAAAACCGATCGTATCATATGTCGCACTTATTGCACACTTGTCAGTAATACCGCTCTTTGTAATTTGTTGCAGTGCTGTTATTGAGGCGTCATCTGTAAGTATGGAAGCACATTGCTTTTTTTCTATGTCACTGATGTGCAGAAAGGTGACAAAATTGCATATAATGGAGTCATATTGAACATTAAGATTTCCCCCAGTGGTTTCATTTTAAATGATGACATTTCCAGAAGTTTTTCACAGCCACTTATATGAAAGTACAAACAACTTTCTTCACTCAGGCTTTCTTGTTTAGTTAAAGAACGGAAGGTCCTTCCTCTCTATGTGGCTAAAAGCAAACATAGTCATCTCTTCTATTTAGAGCATTAGTTATATCACATTTAGAATAATAAGATGAACAATCAATAAACAATCAGCAGCACCACTTGTTCATCACAGACCATAAAGAAATGAGGACAAATTATAGTAACTCTGTCTCGTGTTAATGTGTTCTTCTTGTCTCGGTGCTTAGTGTTTGTCTTCAGGTTACTTCCTGTTTTTTACTTTGAAGGTTTGTTTCCTTTCATGTCTTGTGTTAGTTATCATGGTTTTCTTTTTAACTTTTTGTCACAGTATCTGTTTCGTTTCCAGCCCTGTGATAGTCTTTGCTATGGTTATTTTTTAGTTTGTGGACTGTATTTTGGACCATTCACTGTTCTGTCTGACCTTATATTTACTGTTTATTTCTACCATATCCATTGCAGCGCTCATTTTTCTAACATACCACATATCCCAGCTAGTATTAGGTAAGATGTACATCCCGGAGGGGTCAGTGGTCCATAACAGGGGTAAAGACATCTGTTCATACTGGCATCTACACCTCAGTCAGTACTAACTGTGGAAGGAAGAAACTTAACAACAGGAAATCAAAGAAACAGACACAGGGAGGACATGCAAAATCCAAACAGACAGGCCCCAGCCAACCAGGAGGTTATCTCTGCTGCAATATAACATCTGTTACTAAATAACAGATAAAATCTGCCTTCTGATGCTTTCTGTCTGGTTTATTCTAATGTCTGCAAAATTTTATTCTCATGAACTAAACCACTGAAGCATCCAATTTTATCATTTTTTCTTCATGCTGCTAATAAAATGGTTACTAAAAGTGAAATGGAAAGTGTGAGTGATAGATTCCTTCTGAGTCAGACACTAACACATGAAAGATGAAAATTATTACATTATTACTGAAAGCATGCTGTGAGCAAATCACAGTGGACATATGGGGTATCGATTACTGCCTCAGTCTAATTGTGCATTTGTCTGTGCATGGTTAGTGTGTTTGGGGATGGGGATTTGTGGAGAAGAAAGAGACAGAGGGAGGGACAGAGGAGACATTTTCCTCCCACTCGTTTGTGTCAAGAAAGGGGGAGGTCCAATTTGTGTCATAAACCAACAAAACTAAGCATGCAAGGAAGGCGATAAACACAGGCAGGACTGAGAGATGATACAAGCAGGGTGAAAATTAGGATCTTATTTCTTTATTTGAACCAGAAGGGAGAGCTGTATTGTGAAAGATTTACCATCAAGTTTCCAAGAAGGCACCTGTTGGGGAGAAGAGTTGCACTTTTCTCTCAGAGTCATTGCTACCTGGGTCACAGTGACGAGCAGCAATGGGCTTCGTTTTGTGGGGGTTCTTGACTGATTTCTTCACCTACGAGACCACCAAATCCGTGGTGGTAAAGAGCTGGTCTGTGGGTATCATCAACCGTATTGTACAGCTGCTCATCATCACCTATTTTGTCGGGTCAGTGATCTGTAGTTTTCTTTTGAGTTTTTTTCAGAGTGTAATAATTTGTGTAATCATGGGTGTAAATTGAGTTTTCCTTAGCTAAATTACAAAATATTTCTTTCACTGATCCGTGTCATGCAGCTGGGTCTTCATCCATGAGAAAGCTTATCAGTCAAGCGACACCAACATTGAGTCCTCCGTGATGACCAAAGTCAAAGGCTTTGGTTATCTACAAAACCAAAACCAAAATGAGAACTATCAGAATCGTGTGATGGACGTGGCTGATTACGTGTCGCCCCCTCAGGTGAGTGACGTGATGATAACATGACATATTTAAACTTTGTAGTTTTCTATGAGTTATTAACAATGTTGGCAGTTAAGATTCTGCAGTTGAAAGTGTTTTTAAAATAACTTTTATGATGAGGAAGCTTTCTGCCCAGTCTCATATGTGTAGTAATAAATAAACACAAAGCATATCATAAGCATTCAGTTGTTTTTTTAGGGTTCAGGCGTGTTCTGCATCATCACCAAACTCATCGTCACTGAAAATCAGTTCCAAGGACGATGTACAGAGGTGAGTACACATTCAAGCTCATGCTTTTGTCACGTTTTACTATTTTACCATTAATTTTCAGTCGATTTTAAGGCTTGCTGGTTTTATTGTAACCACCTATGTCTTCTTATTCCTAGGCAGCATAAAATACGTCAAAAATAGTGTATATTTTGAACAAGGAAACCAAATTGCAGATTTTTTGTCAACATATCAGGATCAATATTATTGCAAACTGATATTCCAGCAGATATCTGCCTGGCATTTATACTTACGGGGTGTTTTTGGTCTCCAGAGAATCAACAGGAAGTCTTCAGCTAATTCACTGAAAGCCCTACAGCAAAAACATGGTCATATATATCAGTAAAGATTTATGACTACATTAATTTTTTTCTGACAAATCTAATTAAAGTTTTAGTCTCTTTTGCACTGACATCAAATTACATTCTACTCCTACCTTTGAGTGGCGGTAGGATGCAGTAATGAGCTGAAGGGCAGAGGGCACACCTTGAGCCATTAACTCCTTCTCAATGTAGTGTTGGCAGTATGGTCCATCCATCCATTTTTCTTAGGCAGAGTATAACCTGGAGAAGTCATCAGTTTGTCACAGTAGTGTGTCAGTGCGCCCCAGGGCAGCCGTGGCTACAATGTAGCTTGCCATCACCAGTGTGTGAATGTGTGTGTGAATGGGTGAATGACTGAATGTAATGTGAAGCGCTTTGGTAGTAAAGCGCTATACAAATACAGGCCATTTACCATTTTGTAATGAGACGGTGCGTGTGACCAGGTAGGAGGGCCTTGCCTCCGGATGGCAGGCAGAGACTCGATTCTCAAGGCAATGCTAAAACTGTATATAGAATGGGAAGAATGGGAGTCTTTGAATCTATTCTGGAATTTGTTACATTTATTCGTTTGGTATGGAAACAGCTTCATGTCAGTATAAGATGAATGCAATTAGTAATATCACTGATTTGTATTCTTTAATGTTTCTAACGTAAACAGGCAGATCTGTAGGCTCTTAAACGCAGCCTGTTATCTGTCGGTGGCAGACAGGATGATTAAAAACTGACCTCACAGTGCATTAATAGCAGCTGGTAATACTGCAACATTTTTCAAGTTATATTTGGACTGATATATAGTGACCGTGGCTCAGGGGGTTGGGAAGCACATCTGTAACCGGAAGGTCGCCGGTTTGATCCCCAGGCTCTCTGTCTTGGTTGTTGTGTCCTTGGGCAATACCTACTGGTGTTGGCCAGAGGGGCCGATGGCGCGATATGGCAGCCTCGCTTCTGTCAGTCTGCCCCAGGGCAGCTGTGGCTGCAACCGTAGCTTGCCTGCACCAGTGAGTGAATGAATAGTGGCTATACAAATCCAATCTGTTATTATTATCTTAGAGCTGTGATTTTCAGTTTTATTTTTCAGTAGTAAAAGCACCAGAGCAGTCGTCCATGTGTTCCTGTTCATCCACTGTTACATTTCTATATGTTTCTTATTTTGTCTAGCATGCATTCACTTTCTGTGTTTATGTTGTTTTTTAGACTGGGAAGAGGTTCATATGTTCTTCCGATGAAGACTGCCAGAAGCATGTTGGCAGCAACCTTTCCAACGGTGAGTCAGATTTATTTAAAACAGAAACTTTCAACAGAAACAGAAACGTGCTGATGTCAAGTCTGTGGTGTTGTAACTTTGCTTATCTTTAAATATTCTTTAAATCAGATTTGTGGCATTGGCTGGTAAGTAAATACTAGATGAAAAAATAATCATGAAAAAATCTTTTAACCCAAAAATTGAATTAATAAAATAAGGCATGGTGCTAAAAACTGAGGAAATGAATTACGCTATTTAACAAAAAAAAAACAAAAAAACAGGGTTTCTTTGTTCTTTTAACCGGGACAAAAATATTTTTAAAGTAGAAGTGAAGTTTAAAAAGAATCATATATTTATTTTATCTACCTTTGAGACATAAGGCAGAATGTAGCACTTAATACCCAGGAACAAACCTTCTTAAAAATAATATCAATATAAATAATATCTTCAAAATAATGTGCAAAGATGTTTGTGATATTATTGTATCTTCAAATAATCTTTAATTGAATATAAGAATATATTTATAGTAGAATGAGTCAGCCTTTGTTAAACTTGTAGATTTATTGATGGAATCTTTATACCACCTGATATTGTTTAAATCCAATGTAGTAAATGGTGAAAATTGAAATGTGTTCCTATGTTTTGCAGGTTTAATATTATAATATTGAAACATATTGGTAACAGAAAGTCAGACAATGCTCATTGTTAAATATTTCAGTCTTTACAACCAGGTGCCATGTCCTTTAGCATATTTTAGAAGAATATCAACTGCACAGAGTATGAACCTAAATCAAAAAGCAGGGTAAATATTTATAGTTTTATATTGTTTACAAACAATTTGCAGTAAACGTTATCCAAAACTCTCTGGCCCTGTCTGACAAAGTAATTCACTCCTAAGCCTAATAAGTGGTTGTGGCAGCAAGTATTGCACTCAAGTGTTTGCAATAATTGGTAATGAGTCCTTGTCCTTGTGGACTGGAGGAATTTTGGCCCACTCTTATTTGCTGATTGAGGATGAATGGTCATCTCAAGTCCAGACTTAGGCCACAGTGACTAGGCCACTCCAAAACCTTCATTTTGTTTATTTTTTAAGCCATTCAGAGGACATCGGTGGACTTGCTGTTATTTTTTGGATCGTTGTCCTGTTGCATGACCCAAGTGAGCTTGAGCTTCACGGCATGGACTGATGGCTGGACATTCTTCTTCAGGATTTTCTTTCAGAGAGCCGAATTCATTACTCCATCAATTATGGCAAGTCTACCAAAGCAGCCCCAGACAATCACGCTACCACCACCGTGTTTGACTATTAGTATGATGAACTTTCTATTAAATTTTGTGTTTGTTTTGCACTAGATGTTAAAGTTTTGTCTCACAGAATATTTGATTAAAAGTCTCGAGGCTCATCGTGATGTTTCTCTGCAAATCTGAGATGAGCCTTTGTGATCGTCTGCTCACTGTTACTCTTCCATGGATGCCATTTTTGCCCAGTCTCTTTCTTATTGTTGAATCATGAACTCTGACCTTAAATGAGGCAAGTGAGACCTGCAGTTCTTTGGTTGATGTTCTTTGTGAGTCGTCGATGCGATTGGAGTAATTTCGGTCAACCGGCCATTTCCGGCAAAGGTTCACCGCTTGTCCAAATTTTCTCTGTCTGTGGATAAAGGCTCTTCCACGTCGAAAGCCTTAGAAATTGTTTTGTAGCCCTTTACAAACAGATGGTTGTCAAGTTTCTTCAGATCGTGGCATGTTGTTTGGCTTCTTGAAATGTTTTGACCTAGCCCACTTTGTCAGACAGGTTCTATCTAAGTAAATTCTTGATTCAGTAGGTCTGGTCAGTAATCAGGCCTGGATGTAATGAAACTTAACTCAGATTTCCAAAACATTAATAATTTAAGTGGGACAATTACTTTTTCACACATCATTTTTTTCCCTTAATAAATGAAATTATTATTTTCAATCTGCAATTTGTATGTGCTTGGGTTATCACTGTCTGACATAAAAATGTGTTTGATGATCTGAAATGTGTGTGGCAAATGTACAAAAACACTTGGGGTAAATACTACTTCACAGCACTGTATAACTGATCATTATTATGGCTAACAGTATCTCCATTCAGTTACCTGAGCACAATGTTTCCTTCCTCTTCTTTCTTACACACCAGGTGTAATAACAGGTGCTTGCCTTAAAAACTCCAATGAGTCCCATGGCATGTGTGAGATGGAAGGATGGTGTCCAGCTGAAAATGATGCCATCAAAATGTAAGAGTGCACGCACATCCCACACAAATACATTTCACTCACTGAAAGTGTCATCTTTGTCCCCTTGTCTCTGTGTTTATCTCCCACAGTGAACCAATGGATGTGAACACCTTCACTATTTTCATCAAAAACAGTATTCGTTTCCCTCTTTTTAATGTCACCAGGTAAACCCCACAAACCTTAACCGAAGCAGCTAAAAAACATCAATATATTATGAGTGTCTTTTTAAAAAAACATTAAATCATTTTCCTTACTCAGAGGGAACTTTCCACCCACAATGACAGCCGATGAAATCAAGAAATGTAAATACCATCCAGAGGACAACCCCCTTTGCCCCATCTTTCGTGTGGGGGATGTGCTGAACTACACCGGTCAGAATATAACCGAACTGTTAAGCAAGGTAAGCATGAGTGTACAAGGTCGTATGAAGGTCTTGTCACTGTTAGGGTGTTTCAAGTTACAGACAGCGGTCTTGTCCTTCCTATGCAAAGCTTCTGAAGTGCCTCAATCATCATTAAGTGCACAAGATAACACTTAGCTCAAAAAGCCAGATATTTTTGGAAGTATTTCACATTAATTCTCTCTGACCTAAAGTCAATCCAATTCCATACACTTCAATACCAGCCTTAGCTTTGACACATATTTACGTCAAAGCCAAAGCTGGTATTACATATTTAAGTGCTGAACCTCAAGGTGTGTCTCTCTTTTCCCAATCCTTCTGTCTCAGGGTGGAGAAATAGGAATAAACATTCAGTGGGAATGTAACCTGGACTTAAACATTGAAAAATGTATTCCCGAGTACTCCTTCACACGACTCGATGCTCCATTTGCCAAGAATGCTGTGTCCAAAGGATACAACTTCAGGTAGTGATAATGATTCTTCCTCTTCAAGTTTACTTCTTTTTTTAAAAATCAGTCTTTAGTTACTCTTTTCTCTTCTTTGAATACAGATATGCAAAATATTTCAAAACAGAGAATGGGACTGAATTTCGGACTCTTCATAAAGCTTTTGCGATCCGTTTTGATGTCATGGTCACTGGCAAAGTGAGTTGTCTTCAAACTTAATATTAGACAAAGTGTGATAACAACTGGCTAAAACAAAGAATTTCCATGTGTCATTTTATGTAATTTATTTTCAGAAAATGTGACATTTATTAATTAAAAAAACACTGAAACATGACAAAATCAAGAAACTTTGCAGAAGTCTCAATTTAACATGAACTAAAATCATTTTGTTGAGCTGAGCATTGTGGGAAACCTACTACCACCACGTTAGCTTATTGTAGCACAGAGCTAGCTTAGCTTAGACTCTAGACTTAGCCTATTGCATAGGCTGTTTTTCTAAACACAGCACAAACGATTTGAAGCTTCCAAATTTCCAGTAATTGCATAAGCAAATAAACTCACCAACAACTTTATCGGGTACATGCTTTTAACACCAGGCTCAACACCCTTTTCGTTTTCATGGCATAGGAGATTTTGGTCCCTGTTGGTATGAGCATCGCACAGTTGCTGCAGATTTCCATGATACAAATCTCCAATTCCACAACATCCTAAAGGTGCTGCGCTGAATTAAGATTTGTTGACTTTGAAGGCCGTTTGCGTACAGTGAGCTCAGTGTCATGTTCCAAAAACCAGTTTGAGATGATCTGAGCTTCATGACACAGAGTGTTTTCCTCCTGGAAGCAGTCATTAGACGATGGGTACATTGTGGTTATAAAGGGATGAAAATGGTCAGCAACAATATTCTGGTAGGCTGTGGCACAAACAATGCCCAGTTGGTACTAAAGGCGTGTGCCAAGAAAATATCTTTGCTACCATTACACCACCATCCATGCTTTCATGTTGTTTATACCAAATTCTGACACTACCTTTCAAATGTTAGGGCAGGTATCAAGATTCAAGAACAAACCAGGCGATGTTTTTCCAAGTTTCTATTGTCCAATTTTGGTGAGCCTGTGTGGGTTATAGCCTTGATTTCCCGTTCTTAGTTGGCATGAGTGACACCTAGTGTGGTCTTCTACTGCTGTAGGGTCAATGTGTTGCCCTACACATTGTTGCACAGTGAGTGAATGTTATCTATATTCCTTTGAAAATAGCTCAGCTGATGTTTCCAAGAATTCAGTCTTCAGACTAAACTGCTGGCACAGAGCGCGATCAGTCCTCTCTCACCAGAGCAGAAAATAAGCATACTAGCCAAGTGTAAAAATATGACTTTTAAATCCCGGACTGTAAATGTTTAGAAAATAAATCACCATCTTTAAATATACATTTCAGTTATAATAGTGTAGAAAATCATTAAGGAATAGTACTTTATTTTAAAATTAAACATTATGGAGAGAGCCTGTGTGTATGAAACTGCATTACATGCCATCTAAAGTGACTCCATCTATTTCAGGCAGGAAAGTTTAACACAATCCCAACTATGATCAACTTGGTAGCTGCCTTTACCTCGATTGGACTGGTATGAAATTCTTATCAACCTAATCTATTGTTCTCATGTTGCTCTCGGCTCTCATTGATCTTTTGTATCTGTCGTGGCAGGGCGCGGTTCTCTGTGACATCATCTTACTAAACTTCTTGAAAGGGGCAGAGCAGTACAAAGCCAAAAAGTTTGAAGAGGTATTGCTTTTCATGGCACAGCAACATGTTTGTCCAAAAACCTATCAGAACCTTATCACAGATTTTCCTTCTTGCTTTGTCCGTGCAGGTGTCAGAGGCTCAGATAGAAGCTTCCATAGCTCAGAGTCCAGGGAGCCAGCTGTCACTCAAATGCATGAAGAGCTCCTGTGACTCTGGAGCACTTTCTCTCAACACCTATGACCAACCTCTCTAACCGACAGCAGCAATGTGAAGACATGGGCTCCCCTTCCTCTTTTCCTTTCCACCTTATTATAAGAGGTATTCAGCTTTAGATCGGCAAGTATATGGAACAGGGTAAAGGAGGACGATGTTGTTGCCATCTCCATAAGAAGTAAGGGCTTGTAGCTCACAACAATAACTGTCAAACTAGAGCCTCTTTGTAATAGTAATAAAATCCATTTTTATTCCAAACATTTTGATTTAGCAACATGTTAACTATGATAATCGTCAAACTCATGTTTGTCAGCTGAAAGGTGGAGCCGATTAAATCCTCCTGACTCAAGCCAAATAGGAAAAAATATGTCTAATACTGAAACACTGTTGAGAATAAATTATTTGAATAAGACTTTGGAGTATTTTTCTTTGTTGTCATGTACGCACAAACACAGTCTGTTCTTTTGTCTGAAGTAAAAGTGTCCAAGTCTCTAAGTGGTGTAGAGACACAGCAAATCCTGGTGTGTGTGTGTGTGTGTGTGTGTGTGTGTGTGTGTGTGTGTGTGTGTGATCTTAAGGTTTACAAATGGTCCACTATTAGTCCACATCTGGTGGATATTGCATACTCATGCAACAGTTACTGTGCAGATTAATGGACTATTATAGTGATTCTTATTCTCTCAATTTTTAGTCATTTTTTTGTTTATGCAATTGAAAAAAAGATTATTCTTCTGCTTTTCTGACAGATTTTCATCTCAGACAGTCCCTCTACTTCTCTCCGTCACATATTTTCATTTTCCCGTCATCCGTCTGTGCCCACCCACTCTTCACTACCAGGACACTAATAGATCGGCTAAAGAGCTTCTTAATGGTGCTGACAGTGATTTATGAGAAAGGATATCTGTCAGGGGAGGCCACAGAGGAAACAACAGCAGTTAGTGTGAAGCTTTGATGTACTAAAATGATAACACAAGTTAGTATAATGCATGTAATGGAAATCATAGAATATGATACAATACACCACGAAGCACTCTGTACATGAAAAATACACAAAATGATTCAGTGTATCCCATAATTTTAAGGACCTTCTCTCTCACACATCCATGGCCTTTTTAGAATTACCAAGTAGCCTAACATGCCAGGTCTTTGTACTGTGGGAGGAAGTTGGAGCAGAAACACAAGGGACACGGAGAACATCCAAACTCCACAGAAAGGCCCCTGCCCACTGCACCAACCTGCCACCTGTTGAATATAATTATTAGCATTGAATAATGTGAGTGGGATGAGATGAGATTTGGTGGGAGGTGTTTATTTGCTAGTCAACTATAGAGAAAATGTGGGTGTTATCTCAACTTTTCCAGCATAGATGCACAAGCATGAGGTGTTTGTGCAGATTTGCTTTGTTGATTTTTCTCTAAACTTCAGTCTTGTTTCTTCAGATGCAAACCTAAACTGTGCTGCCATGTTCTTTTATAGAGGAGACACTTTCTCTTGGCAACCTTTCCAAACTTGTTCAGTCTTTTTCTAATTGGAGTATCATGAACTTTAGCATTTAATATGTTACATGCTAACTGAGGGCTATAGAGTCTGAGATGTAGCTCACCGCTTTTTGTAGTGTCTCTGAGCACAGTTTGCACAGTTTGACCCAAGGTGAATTTTCTGGGATGTGCCCTCCCACAGATTGGCAGGTGACTTTCCACTCGTGAATAGTCTTTCTCACTATGCAACAATATACAATGGGCCTGATGAAGCTTCCTAAATTGATGGAAAGCAACAACTGACTCTCTACGGTCATTGTTGATGTGTGTCATCCTTAGCATCATGTTAGTACTCACCTTAAGGCTCCAGACCAGCAACGTGCCAGAACCTCTCCTCTTAAATAAAAAATGACACAGTATATGTCATCTATGTTCTTCATTTCAGCTTGTATTTATCTAATTTTAGAACCTACTGTGGACCAGATGATTTACCATTATGCCCGGATACATAAAACCCTAAAATTGAAAAATGCACTTTCTTTTTCACATGACTGTAAAAATTTATTTTATTTGTTTATTCTGTAAAAAAAAAAGAAAAAAAAAAGGCAGAAATAACAAAGTTCTCGTCTAACCCTACCAAAGAAGACAGATAGCTAAAGCTCTGACGCTTTATTTTTTGTCTCAATACTGCACAGCCTCTCATGTTGCTACATCTAAAAAGAAATAAAACGGCCTCAGCTGTTAAAAAAATTCACAGAGGTTCATGTGAGATGATGATTCACTCTGTATACACAGTATATAAAAGATAAAAGCAGTTTCTGGCTATGAAAACGAACTGTTTAAATACCAACCTGGTTTATGGTCACAGCTGCTAGTTTTAAGTCTTATTCAAGACAGAATGATGTTCATTTCATAAACAGTGATCACATGTAGAAAAAGCGGGGTTCGCTTTATGGAGGAGCTACCTTTTGATTGACAGTATGGCACACTCATACTACCATATGAGTGTGCAGTGTCCTTGGTTCCTCGGTCAGCTCCAGCCCTGGCTCAGGGTTTAAATAGGACGGGACTGTGCTGTTTAAATAAGGCTTAAAAACTAGTGGCTACATTCATCTTTTATACAAAGTCGATGCTTTCTCACTAGAATAAGTGAACTCAGTGCTCAGGTGCTTGTCTCCATCTCTCCAAATTTAAATGGTGGTATTGAATAGAGAGGAGCAGCTGATCAGAAACCACTGACCACTCCAGCTCACACATTCTTCCTCCTTTGGGGTTATTCTCTATGATGGCTGGACTGGGAGCCATTACCCTGAGACAGGATATGGACTGTGGGGTGGGGTGGTGAGTACAGTAAGTGAGTGACGCAGATAGCAGACTGCTGTCATGTGTAAGACTGAAGGAGCACAAGGAGGAACATCTGAATCAACAAAATGCTTTCAGCACATTCAGCTGTTGGGTTACTGCAGCATAGTCCTCAGTTTGGATCACTAGTGCAACTGGAAAAGTCTTTAACCTCTGCTCAAACTTTGCTTAATAAAGCAGGAACAATAAGAAAAAGAAAGACAAAAATATCCACTTATAAAGCTTTCTGTGTGCACTGCAGAAAATATAAATATATATATATATAAAAATATATATGTATATCCCAATATAGTATTTATTTCCCTTATTGCATCTTAAAATCAAAACATTTCAGAAAATAAATGAGGGAAAAAGTGATTATGTATCCACGCCAGGGCTACTGGTCAGATATGACTTTTTGAAATACTGTCACATTAAAAAAAAACGTTTTCAAAGCAGAGCAACCTGCTCTTGAGACAAACTGTATCCCCTTAAGTTTATTTGTTTAATTTATAGAACGCAAAGTCCGTGAGAATGAACCCAGCACGCAGACTTTTTTACAGTCACTATCTGCGTTTCTTGTTTGTGTTCTTCCTCTTCAGAGCCAGTATCCACGCAGGGAGGGCTGTCCGCCGGGCCGGTGCCTCCTCCCCTGCCGCTACCGGATGCACTTCACACTCCTGCTCTGTCACCGAGTCCTCATCTGTAGCTGCTGAGTCATCCTCCAAGTCTGAAGTGTCCAGATCCATGTCTGGAGGTTCTATGGCCACCACTTCCTCCGCAAAACGAACCCGGCGGTTCTCCTCCACTCTCCTCTGAACCGAGAAAGAAGCACGAAACACAAAAAAGTTACAGAGAATTTAGCATCTGATTAAATATTACAGAGACTGAATGATTTCCTCAAGTTTTTTCAAATCATTCCATTAATTTTATTTGTGGATGTTGACATTTTAAAATTTCCAACCACAAGGAGGCGCTGCGATACACACTATCTTACCCTTTTATTCACTGTCTCCATTGAGGACTCCGACTCCGGGGATACGGGGTATTTGAGGACACCATGGGGCGCTCGAGCCAAAGGATTAAAAGCAGTTGGGGAGAGAGAGGCTGAATGAGAGTTTAGGGTGTATAAGGGTATTACGTTCTCGTGCTCTGACTCTCCTGTGTCAACCATCATCTGGCTGCTCGTAGGATTCAGTGAAGACATGTCCCCTTCTGTAAAACAAAAGAGACAACTTGATTTCCTGAACAGCCACCAAATTAAATCGCTCAAACAATAAAAACTCTTTAATAATAACTGATCATTAATGTTGCTGTTGGACAGAGTATTAAGCTGTTCTGACCTCTGTCTGTCTGCTCTCCATCACTTATTTTGTCGGCTTGAAGCCTGTCGTCTCTCCTGTCAGCTGACTGATGCTGTCTCTTTCTGTTGAGGGTGACTCGGCTCTTCAACGCCTTGTTAAGCGGATTTTTTGTAGACTGCAAAGGACAAGAGAGAATGGGAGAATCACAAAGTTGTCATATTGATAATATAGATATTCTTTTTTATATTAACTGGATGAACATGAGATATTTTTTGTTTATGAATATCTTACCACTACAAATGATGGAGGTCTTATTTGCTGTTCCAGTCTGCTCGCTCCAGACTGCATATGTGGGTAGTTGTGACCATCTTCCATTGCTTCTGAAGGGTCAGTCTGATGTAGTTTTCCACCTGAAATGTCCGTACTTGCAGCTGGGAAAGCATTAGGCAATGTTTGCGCCATGCTGAAATCTGTGGCCCGTGATGACTCTGTGCTCCGGAAGCTCCACTGGTTGTCCCCACTGCCAAGTTGGTTCAAAATCCCATTTGACGGAGTGCTACTGTGAGGATTTAGTTGGTTTGGGGGTTGGCCCATTGGGTCCTCTAATGGTCTCTGATTTGCTGATGAGGATGAAAGGCTGGGACTGAGGAACTTAGCCCACTCTTGGCCCTTAGTGATCTCTTCCAGCAGGCTGAATGACCCGAGGCCCAATTCAAAGTCACTGGCAGGTCTGAAACGGGACAAAATCTTCATTAAACTCAAAAATTCAGTATACAAATCCCATCACTACCAGCAGCACAAAGAGATTTTTATTTAAAATAACCCAAAATAACATTTCAGAGTTCACTCAGATGAGGTGTGATGTTATAAAAGGTCCTTGAATACAGTTAGCTCCATAACTTTGTATTTTTGAGGTTTTACCTCTGTACATCACCACGGTTGATTTTAAACAAACAATCAACACATTATTAGAAAGAAATTGGCATTAAGTTTTTAGGAAAGGGTCATTTTTATGCATAGAGGTTCAAAATTAATGAGACAACTGACTGACAAGCAGTAGAGGCCTGCTCCCTTGTTATTTTATGACAAGTGAAGAAAGCATAATATCTCAAACTGATTCAAAGTGTTAAAATTGCATTTTATTTTTCACTGTACTTTTAAATGAGGCCCAAAGAGATGTCTGTGCAAGTGAGGGAGGCTGAAAAACAAAACAAAATAAACATCTTAGAGAGAGCAAAAGCTTCAGCAGTGTCCAAATCAACAATCTGGTTCATTCTTATAAAGAATGAATACAGTGGCCTGCTTCAGCAACACCGAAATGCCTGAAGGCCCTAAGGAGACAACTGCAGTGAATGGTGACTGAATTATTTCCATGGTTAACAAAAACAACTTCACTCAACTCATCAACTAACCAAGTCAAGAACTTTCTCAAGGAGGTAGGTGTATCATTATCAAAGACTACAATCAAGAGACGCCTTCGTGAATAGAAACAGGGGGTTTACAACAAGGTGCAAACTACTGATTACACTCAAGAGCAAGAAGCCCAAATTAGACTTTGCCAGAAAACATGTGGTTTTGAAAAATTCTTTGGACCTTGCACCACAATGATGGAAAGAGAAAACTGTGGAGAAGGTCAGAAACATCTCATGATCCTCATGAGTGTACCACATCATCTGTCAAACATGGTGGTAGCAGTGTTACAGTATAGGCATGTACAGCTGGAGCTGGGTCACTGGTCTTTATTAGTGATGTGACTGCTAAAAGAAGCAGCCGGATAAATTGTGAAGTGTGCAGGGCTCTACTCTCTGCTCCGATTCAACCAAATGCTCCAAAACTGATCATGACACTGTTTCATGGTGCAAATGGAGATTACAATCATACTCCAAAAGCAACCCAAGAGTTTCTCAAGGCAAAGACATGGGTATTCTTTGATGGCCAAGTCAGTCACCTGAGCCTAACAGAGGATGCTTTTCAGTTACCAAAAACTAAACTGAAACCAGAGAGACCCACGAACAGCTGTAGGGGACTATGGTAAAGGTCAGGCAGAGCATCGCAAGGGAAGAAACACAGCATTTCAAATCAAGTCAAGTAAATGGCCTGTATTTGCTTTACTTAGTCCCTAAGGACCCCAAAGCGCTTTACACTACATTCAGTCATCCACCCATTCACACACACATACAGGTGATGGCAAGCTACATTGTAGCCACGGCTGCACTGGGGCGCACTGACAGAGGCGAGACTGCCGGACACTGGCGCCACCGGGCCCTCTGACCTTCTGACCACCACTAGTAGGCAACAGTGTCTTGCCCAAGGACACAACGACCGAGACTGTCAGAGCCAGGGTTCGAACCGGCAGCCTTCCGATTACAAGACGAATTGCCAACTCTTGAGCCACGATTGCACCAAGTGGCTTTTATTGTCATTTCGACCATGTACAGTGGTACAGTACAGAGTGAAATGCGACAGCGTTCCTCCGAGACCCTGGTGCTACAGTGCAACACTAGACAGAACAGGACAATATAGACACAACACAGTGCAATGGAAATGTGCAAAATGCTGAGTATTGTGCAAAAGTAACTTGGTGTCTATAGGGGTGTCTGCACATGTGTGTATCTGTGTTTGTGTGTGTGGTGAATATGAGATACTACATATAAGTGCTTGGTAGTCACATGTATGAAGGTGTGCGTGTGTGTGTCAGTCCAGTCACTGAGTGTTCAGGAGTCTGACGGCTTGGGGGAAGAAACTGTTCCGTTGGTCACTGTATGCAAATAATTTTAATCCAAGTATTAAAAACTGAATTTATATTTAAAATGATCTTAGTACAACCAATTACTTTTGATCTCCTGAAATTCCTAAACAGCTAATGCAACATTTTTGTAAAGCCCCAGTGTGCAGAAACAAAATAACAAAAATTGTCATTATCCAACAACTTTAATGAAAGAAATCTTTCAGCAGATTAAATTGTTAAAGTTCTGTTTGCTCCTTGTCCAGGCTGTCCTGGAGAAAGCTTTTGTCAATACACAGAAAATGTCCTATTTTATTTGTTTACCTTACTGTCTTCTTGTAAAAACCAGACATGCCTATAGTAGATAGTAAAAGAACAGGAACTTGTGTTTATCTGTTCTTCATTACTGTATAATGAATGACTGTGGGGAAGGTCTTTATCACTAGAACAAGCTGTAAAGTTGATGAAAATACAGTTAAAAGTCAAAAATGTATGCCCTACTTCACATTTTCTTTGCCAGTTCGATTCTCACCCACGGGCCTCATGTTTGACTAAATTCTATTAGCAAGTATTAGTGTTTAGTCCACTGCACCATAGAGCTCTACTGTTTCCCTAGAAATGTATCCATATACATAAAACACATCAATAACACACACTGTGGCAGTAGTTTACAGTAGTTTACATGGGCCTTCATGGACCAACTAAGCTTACAAGCTAACTCGATACAACAGAAATGCTGACCAGAGCAAATTTTATAAACCTTTATTGTTGTTGTTGCCTGTTCTTATTTGTTTTTACCCCCTGAGACACCACCAGTCAAGTATCAGATGTTTTTATATGGCTTTAAGGCTTGTTTTTATCTTTTGTCGTTGGTCAAATTTGCATTTTTACAATTTCTAAGCTATTTCATATTCTCTACGGCCTACTTTTCATGCTCTCATTTCCAGCAAGTAGGGCTCAGGCAGCATTTCCTGTACATTAAATATACTACAGACCAGTTTTGCACCACTTCTACATCGCTTGATTATGTTTTTGTAGTGTTCCTTAATCTTCCTCAAGATCCAGCTAGCTAAGTCTACCTGTTTTAGGAAATTACAAATCCTTCAAAATGAAAGCTACATATATGGGAGTTATTTTAATGATTTATGTCTCTAGTAGGAAAAACATAAAGCAAACAAACTTGGCTTCGGTAAGCGAGTATCTTTCCATCTTGTGTGTTAAGTCCTAATGAGAGAATCATTCTTTATGAGTTACTTGCTGTGTACATCTGTTTCCTTTAATAGCAGGTTATAAAAAAATCTCATTGTACACAGCATGAAAGTTTGTAATGACACATGCTGTCAGTGACAGGGTGTGTTTGGCACTTCAGACCACAGACACACATCAAGGGTAAAGATGTCTGATGGCTGGAAACATCTCAAATGCTTCACATATCTTACTGCTGACGTTTCAGAGCAAATAAAGCCAAAAAAAAAAACTGTTCGGCTTTCAGTTTGTGCCATGCTGCTAGAGTGCAGGTTTGGATGTATTTGTGCAATTTAGGATCATTTGTGTGCCTGTTACCTGATGTGGCTGTCGTTAGTGGCGTCGTCTGTGCGTGCAGGAAGCATTTTATTGGCTCCACTGGTGTCCAGTGAACGGAGGGTCCTTTCGTCCTTATTTGACGCATTGATGAGGCTTTCTGTAACCTGGTTTGGGTGTGAAATCTGCGTGAAAAAACAAGTTGCAGTGTCACTTCAAGATTTCTTTTTTTATCATTATATAACAAAACCACACTACTCACCTCAGGTTCCTCCCCACTCTTCTGGTCTCCTATGCTTCCTTCTTCTTCTTTTCCCTTTTTTCCTTGTCTGTCCTTCCATCGCTCCTTGAGCCTCTGCGTCCACCTTCTGGTTTTATTCTCAGATGATCTCTGTTTCCTCCTCACGCTACTGTTTGTTGTTATTTGACTGTCTGAGGCAACCTGCGTATCTTTGTTTTCTGCCATCGCTCCAAATCCTCCATTTCCTACAATTAACGCTTTATTGTCTTGACCTCCTGCGAAAGGGTCTGTGTTTTTCACGGCCCACAGGTAGACTTTAGGTTTAGACTTTAGGTGCTCCTGGTTCTCATTCACTCCCATGCTTTGGGCAGCATCTGTGTTAGGAGGCATGCTTCTTTTCATTGCAGAATTGCCAAAACTCCACTTCTCACTATTAGTCCTCTCAAAGGAAGCATCTTTAAGTGATGTGGTAGGAAACAGCTGCCCTGTTACTGTTGGGGCGATCGCAGGTTGTGTCGCCTGTCCCATAACCCTGCTATCACCAGTGTCACCAACACTGTTGTCTTTCTGGGAGGGGAAGGAATTAAAACCCCTGTCCACCCCACCTCCATGACCGGGCTGCTGTAGATGACTAAATTTGAAGCTAAAGTTGCTGTCTGCAGCAGGGCTCCTGGCCTTATTTGAAGGGATGCCATTAGTACCTGGGCTGCTGTTTTCTGGTCCAAGAGTGTGCCGGTGCCCCTGGCCCTCTCTTTCCGACTGCAGCTTCAGTTTCTGCAGCATGGACTGCAGCAGGGCCTGGGAGTCTGCTGGATTAGGTGACTGAGACATCTAGTAACAGAACCTCGAAGTCTTCTAAATCCAGAAGTCGCAGAAACGCGTGTCAACACCACAGTGAAACTGGATACACAAGGACGGACTCTATGCAAACAATATAATTCGTCGCTTTACAACCAGCATGACAAGAGGAAAAATACCTTTGTGTAGAAGATATCACTCTTTGGTCCAGTTTTTGCTAGAAAGACACCTGTTATGGCTGCTTTCGCCTTTCTGAATAATCCAATCCCTTTCCATGACAATGTAGTTGCTTCATAGCAAATATGAAGAAAGATCCACCTCTTCCAGTTAAACGTCCAGAGGTACAAATCCTTCTTCTTCTTCTCTGTGTAAACTGCTGCTTCTTATGCTGCCTCCACTAATGCTCAATCCTCAAGAAGAGCAGCAGAAGTCTTCTTCTGTTGTTCTGCAACAAAGAGATATAAGCTTTTGTTGTTTTTTCCCTATTTTCAAAAGTCTCTCGCTTTTACTAAATGCCCATAGTTCCATTACACTACTGGTGTTGTAGTCACACCTCTTCTCCAGCAGCCACTTATATCACTGGTAATGGGAGGAGAGACTATGAATGGCTGCGTTCCTCAGATATTACAAACTGAAGCAGACCAACAAGAAAGACCAGTAAGGTGAGATAATTGTTTGCTGACTCTAACTCTCTCCCACTGTGTGTATTTCTGCCCATCTTTGTATTTTGCCCTCCCTTCCTTCCCATTTCTCTACTTGTAACGCTTGCTCACTCAAGTGCACACACACCCTCTGTGACCTGTAACTGATAATTATAGGGCGTTCTTAAGAGCAGCCGCTATGAATGCGCCTGCCAAATTAAAGATATAGGAAAATGTCTGCACTGAGCTTTGCAATAACCCATTTTATATCAACTCTGTGAAAAATGCTGTCACAGAGGCCTTTGCTACTGTTGTTGAAATAAAGTAATAGATTCTCCAAACATGCAGTGTACTTCAGCTTGGAGAACACCATGCATTCTTTCTTATAGGTTTGTTAACCACCAGCTATACTGTTCTCCACTGCAAGTCATTAAAAAATGCTACTGCCCTGATAAACTTTTAACTGTTTTAATTATATTTCAGCCAACTACTATGCATTTAAAAGCACAGTAATTGTACTGCCTTCTTTCTGACTGAAGGTTTAGAGTATAAGATTAAGTAGGTACAATACAGTACTTGAAAAGCTACTTTCCTATTCTGACATGAACTTATTTAATAATTATCAAGTTGCTAATCATTAAGTAAAGTTTATATAACAATTAGTAACAATGTACATCTTTATCCATTACAATTATACCTTATTTTTTGGTTTTTCGTTACGCTATCTTTATATATTTCTAATCCGGACGATCATAAAAAACCAGCCCCGAAGATGCAGTGAAGAAAAACACAAGTGGCAGAAATGTTCACTTAGAAACTAAGTGCGCATGTGCAGCGTCAAACGCACGCCCCCTTTAAGTTGCCGTGTATCTGATTGGTCCGCACTTTGTAAGCGGGCAATGGCGGCGTAAACAACGCTGATATCGATGAAAGAGACACTGCTTAACCGAGTAAAATAAACTTAGACTGGAAATAAACGGAGTATGCTTTCGGTAGGAAGATTTGCTCTCGGCGTGGAAACGATTAAAACGCCGTCTTGTGTACTTCTCGGTGATGCTTAGCCGCTCGTTTTGGCTAACTTTTAGCCAAATGTGCTAATTTAGCGGAAAAGTGAGTTTGCAGAGATGCACTGTATCGTAACGGGAGGAAACGTGAAAGGTAGCAAACATTTCCTGCATATTAAACACAGTCTCTAACTAGAATATGTGTCATTGATTAGATGTTGCTAATAATTATCTTGTGGGTGTGTCTGTACCGTCCAGTACTGGCCAAAGCCGTCCATTCTCTGTCCAGGATCGGCGATGAGCTGTATGTTGAGCCTCAGGAAGATGGGGTGAGCTGTTCTGACACTGACTTGCACACCATCACTTCCTCTTACAATGCAGATAGGCTTGTTGCTTCCTGTGGGTGCACACTTTGCGTCAATGAAAAAAGTTGATTTGTTGGTCTCTCTCTCTCTCTCGTGTCGTAGCTGGCCCTGCGGTCTGTGAACTCCTCTCGGTCGGCTTATGCTTGCTTCCTGTTCGCACCACTCTTCTTCAGCAGGTGCAGACTACATGCCTGTGTTTATAAATGGCATCTTTGTGTGAGAGAAAAAGAAAGCGTGTATATGAGTGAACTTCTGCCTTTTATACCTCTGTTTTTCTGTGCAGGTACTCCATTACTAGTGGGGATAACTTCCGCTGCAAGATGGCAATAAAGGTGTGAGAGAATTAGATAATCTACTGTTTTTCAAGGCTTTATATAGTCTGGGTGTGACATTAATTACATTTTAGTAGATAATGTGGTTCCCAAACTTTCATGATGACATAACACCCAAAGTTATTATAGAATTCGTTTCTTATCTACAACAGTTATGATATATCAGAGGTGTGCAACGTATTGAAGGCATTTAGGTTCCAGTTACAATCTTGTGAAAAAGAGTTCTCACAGGTCTTTGTTACTCACAGTTAGACCTGTGAAATTAAGTACACCCCATGATTCAGTAGCTCGTAGAACCACCTATAGGAGCAATCACTTGAAGTTTATGAGTCGCTCATATTGTTTCAAAGTAATCGTTTTCTGTTTGACTTCACCAGTGTCTCAGATCATTGTCTGAGAGTTTTGGCCTACTGTTCTTTACAGTGTTGCTTCAGGACATCGCGGTTTGCGGGCATTCATTTATGCACTGTTCTCTTAAGGTCCCACCTCAGCAGTTCAGTTGGGGACAGGTCTAGAGCTTAATTATTCTCTTTTTCAGCCATTCCGTTGTAGATTTGCTTTGGTACTTGGGATTCTTGTCCTCCTGCACGATGCTGTTTGGGCCAAGTTTTGGCTGTCAGGCCGATGTCCTCACATTTCAGTCTGGAATACTTTGGTAAACAGAGGAGTTCATGGTCAACTCAATGAGTGGAAGGTGTCAGTGTCCTATGGCTGCAAAACAAGCTCAAATCATCACCTTCTCACCATCATACCTGACAGTTGGTATGAGGTGTTTGTGCTGATATGCTGTGTTTGGTTTTCACCAAACAGAGGTGGTTTCTTCAGTTGCAGGCCTAAGATGTGCTGCCATATTCTTTTACAGCCAGTAGAGGCTTTCTGCTGGCAACCCTTCCAAACAAGCCAAACTTGTTCAGTCTTTTTCTAATTGTACTGTTGTGAACTTTGACATTTAACTGCTAACTAAGGCCTGTAGAGTCTGAAATGTAGCTCTTGGATTTTTATTTTTTATTTTTGCAGTTTCTCTGTTCACTGCACAGTCTGTCACTGGTGTGAGTTTGCAGGGACGTCCACACCTGGAAGGATTGACAGCTGTTTTGAATGTTTTCCACTTGTAATTGTCCTCACCGTGGTCAAATTATTTGGAAATCGGTTTATAACGATTGTCAGATTGCTTTGCATCAACAATGGCTTCTTTAAGATCACTGCTGACATGTTCCATCCTTGGGATTGTGTTAACACACACCTGAATGCTCTAGACATGCAAACTACTCACATTTTGAATTGGATTACAAGCCCCTAGCAGTAAGACTGTATTTAGTTTATCTCAGGATTGCATAGAATCAGTCACTTGACTGTCACGGATCTCAATAAACATGCTTACCAAAGGCCCCTCAGGCAGGTTGTGATAAGTATCACTTCAGTTACTTTTCTTTTGTTTTCTAGTCTAGTTTGAATTCTTTTTAAGCTCACAGTTCATTTTAAATAACTACTCTGACCTTGCATTAAACCCGAAAGTCCCATCACAAAAAGTTCAACCACTCGATCACAAAAGATGTATTGAAACTAAAGCTGCCAGTCTGATTTTTGTCTAATAGTTTGGTCAGGTTTGCATTCATGTGACCACTACCAAAATGTGAAAAATGTAAATTTTAACTTTCTCTCTATAT
>NW_005187409.1:6332102-6333676 GCF_000239375.1 Pundamilia nyererei | reverse complement strand
TTATTATTATTATTATTATTATTATTATTATTATTACATCCTTGCATTGACCTACAGATAAATATAAGTGTTTATAATTCTGTATTTATAATATAATTATTTATCATTTATAAGTCCACCAGTACTGCGGAACCCAAATATATTAGAGATAAGTTCACTGAGTACAAATGTCAGGCCTGCAGGTCACTTAGTGCTGCACAGAGCTAAAACAAAACTTCTATAATCTCTTTGAAACTTAGAGGTGCCTCAACTGTAGCTATTTTAAATGAAAAACTACCCTTTTTCATATGGCTTTTACATGTATTTATTAAACTATACAGTACTGTGCAAAACTCTTGAGTCACTCCTTGTTTCTTTATATTTTGCTAATAAAATAGGAAATATGTGCAGTGATTTATTGAAACATGCAAACATACATGGAAATACAGTAAATTAGGCAAAAACTGTTTAATTGTAACAAGTTAGAAAGTCAGTATTTGCTATAAGGATCTTTATTCTTCAACACAGTCTGAACTCTTTGGCAGCTTTCTTGGTGTGTTTTTAAGTAGTCTTCAGGAATAGTTCTCCAGGCTTCATTCAAAGGTCTTATTTGGATGTTTGCTGCCTTTTGTTCCGTTCTCTGTCAAGATGGTCCCACACTGCTTTAATAGTTTTGAGGTCCGGGTTCTGGCGAGCCCAATCCACGACTGAGAGTGTGTTTTTTCTATCCAAGTATGCTTTAACGGCTTTGGCAGTGTGTTTGGGATTATTACCATGCTGAAAAATGAAGCCATTGCCAATCAGATATTTTTTAGTTGATATTGTGAGGTGGATAAAAATCTGATGATACTTTTTTGGGTTCATAATTCAATTCAGTTTTAATTATATAGCAGCAAATCATAACAACAGTTGCCTCAAGGCACTTTATATGGTTAGATAAAGACAATAATACAAAGAGAACAGAGCCTGGGTCCACAGAAGCGGGGCCTAAAAGTAAGCCTGCTGTCTGAGAGCAGCAAGCTCTAATGGGGTGATATGGCACTATAAGGTCATTAAGATAAGATGGGGCTTGATTATTCAAGACCTTGTATTTGAGGAGCAGGATTTTAAATTTGATTCTGGATTTAACAGGGATCCAACGAAGAGAGTCCGGTATAGGAGAAATATGCTCTCTCTTTCTAGTTCCTGACAGCACTTTTTCCACAGCATTTTGGATCAGCCGAAGGCTTTTCAGGAAGTTTTTAGGACATCCTGATAATAACGAATTACAGTAGTCCAGCTTAGAAGTAATAAAGGCATGAACTAGTTTTTCAGCATCACTCTGAGACAGGATGTTTCTAACTATTCTATTCCACAAATGGAAGAAAGCAGTGGTAGATATTTTTTTAATATGTGCATTGAAGGACATATCCTGGTCAAAAATGATTCCTCACAGTGTTACTGGAGACCATGTTAATGCCATCCAGAGTAAGAATCTGTCTCTGATTTTTTGGGCCGAGTACATTAACCACAGTTTTGTCTGAATTTAGAAGCAGAAAATTAGAGGTAATCCAGGTCTTTATGTCTTTAAAACGTTCCTTCAGTTTAACTAATTG
>NW_005187409.1:6324948-6330824 GCF_000239375.1 Pundamilia nyererei | reverse complement strand
TCTTTCTTCATAGTTTATTTTGCAAATCATGACAATGACAGTCTCCCACTTGCTTTTAATCTTTTATTTCCTCGTACTTGATGATGACAAACACTGTGTAGCTTTTTTTTTAACACCAGGAAAAACATTTTTACATTTCAGTTGGTTGATTAAATGAATAAATAGATTTAAATAGTAAAATATATTTTAAGGGAGGTGTAACTTTGTAGCTGTAGCTAGATTTGATTTCTCTTCTTCTCAGGCTGCTGGTAGACACAGTCGTCCATTTTCCTCCATCTCTGGACGAAGTGACTGTGTCAGTGAGTGATGAACGGATGTGGGTCAGGAACCATGTGGAGGAAGAAGCAGGTGACAAGATTGATATGAAAACGTTTCGCCAGCGTAGTAGTAAAGCAGGAACTGACATCTAATAATGCCATGCATTGCCATGTTTTAAAATCAGCTTTTTGTCCTCTTGTTTTTCTGCTCTCTCAGAGGCGTCCAAAGCCATGCTGACCGAGCTGTGTTTGGCTTCAGACGAGTTTGATCATTTTGCTGCCCAAGCTCACAACAGTGTGACTTTTTGTCTGAAGGAGTTGCGGGTGAGAGAAACTATATAGGGAAAGCACGAGAGAGTTGCGTAAGTTAGTTTGGGAGGGGGAGAGAGGTGGTTATCAGACCAGAGTGTGAAAGAAGTTATTTGGGGACCAGATGAAAGCACTTACAAGATGTTGTGGTGTTCTTGTAATGCTTGCATAGTTTGCAAAGTCACTAACTAGTATCTCTCATTCAGGGTTTACTAGTGTTTGCAGAATCAACTGGCCTCCCTGTTTCTATGTACTTGGACGAGCCGGGCAGGTGAGCATCGCCACCTGTGGGTTATTTTTTTTTGATTACTTGTTTCTTCCTTTTTAATAACATAATTTTTTTCTGTGTCTGTTTGTGTGACAGCCCTGTGGTGCTTTCAGTAACGGACAGTGTCCTGGAAGGAAACTTTGTGCTGGCCACTCTTTCTGATGATCCCAGCCTTCGTAAAAATAGCAGCAAAGGGTAAAAACGACAAAACATATTTTTGTTGATTTGGGACGTTTTTTTCTCTTGCTTGTGAGCAGGAAGAAAAATGAAAACAAAACTAGTGTACCCTTCACACAATGGCTTATTAACAGCTCGGTGACAGATGACCCTACTGCGCCACCTGGTGGATCAGAGTGTAAATGAAGACAAATGCTGGAGGAGCCCATTTACATTTCATACTCGACATTTCCAGTTGTTGGAAATGGATTTTTATTATTTGCTCCAGGAGTTTAGACCAGGTTCTTAGTCCACCAGTTTGAATAAACTCTTTAAAAAAACTGTGTTTATTCAGGGTTTCACATTTTGTCATTCTGAGGCTGAGAGGCTAAATCTGGAGAACTCATGTCACAGTTAACAGCTGTTTGTAGTTGCATCTTCACACAATAAATGCACTCAGTATATTTATGGGAGTGAAAAACTAGAATACCGTAGGCTTAATTGTTATGATATTGAGCTCTAAAATTGAAGCTGGTTAGTCATGTTGATTTGTTATTGTTTTGCAAGTCCAGAAAATCAAACGGTCACCATGAAGGTCAAAAGGAGCAAGAAAAGCTTTTTTTTTTTTTTTAAATCTTGTGTGTCATCTTTCTATCTGACTTGCACTCCAAACCGTCTGCTCCACCCCTCAGAGCACACACAGCAGCTCCACCCCCTCCCGATGACTTCATGAATGATGACATGGACTCATATCTAATCGCCATGGATACCAGTATTGCGCCAGGTCCCTCAAACACAGGTCCACCCCCGCCTTCATTATCTGGTGACACACGTTCAAAACGGCCTGCAGCAGTCAGCCACAAGGCAAGGATTCTCATCGAGGAGGCAGAAGAAGAAGAAACAGATGATTTAGACAGACTACCTAATAAAAAGGTATGCCTTAGGTTTCTCAGGCGTGTTAACATGCTGTGGATTCACTTCAATGAATCAAAACGACAGAAGTAAAATATTCTCGCACATACAAAAAGAAGCAGATTCTTTAAAAATTGAGTCGTCACAACTGTCCACATACAGTCCTCACGTGAAAAAGAAAGTACACGCACGCTCTTTTAATTTAGTTTTATGTGTCAGGCTGTAACAAAAAAATCAACTTGTTCTTATTAGGTCTTAAAATTAGCTAAATGCAACTTTAGATTAATAACAACTCATGAATTATTATCATTACTTACATGTTACACACAAGCAGTGCGTGTGTGTAACTAAATATATCCTCACTGCTTCCACAGAAATTGAGTGTGAAGATAAATACAGTAGCAGCCAAGTGCTGCTAATCAAATCCACTTGATTAACTGATTAACAGCAAGTGTGTTCACCTTTATAAAACCAGAGGTATGGTTGTTTTTCTGGTCTGGAGCATTCAGGTGTTTGTTAATGCAGTGCCAGGGAGGAAAGACATCAGCAAAAACCTTAGAGAAACAGCTGTTGCTGCCCATCAATCAGGTGAGGGTTATAAGACCATTTCCAGTCAACCTGAACTCCATCACTGTACAGTGAGGAAGATTATTCACAAGTGGAAAACCTTCAAGTCAGCTCTCAGTGTTGTTGGAAGTGAAGGTCCTGGCAAATTCACCCAAAGGTCAGACCGTGCAGTTCTTAGACTCTATGGGCCTCAAGTTAGCATGTCAAATGTTAAGGTTTATAAGGGTGTGATTAGAATAACGCTGAACAAGAATAGCTTGTTTGGAGGGTTGTTAGGAGAAAGAAACAATCCTCTCTAAAAACATGGCAGCACACCTTATGTTTGCGGAGTTGCTTCTGAACAAACCACAGAAACCTCTGGAACAAAGGCGTGCACATTTAAGCAGATATTTAATAAAAAAATTAACCAGTTGTTTGATTTTTTTTTTTTGTCTCAAATTAATTAAATATCGGTATCTTAACATTTTGATAAATTGTAGTCTTTAATATATTTCCCTTGTGTGTGATTTTTCTCACAGTTTCGGTCGCTCTTCTTTGGATCGGTGCTTCCCCCGTCGTCTCAGTTGAGCACACAGCCGATGACTTCTCAAGAGGTGCTGGCCAGCGACAGTGAGGAAGAAAATTAAATAACTGCAGACTGATCGGCTAGAGGAGACATGGACTAAACTGACAGTGGGTGCATGTGCGTGCACTGTTAAACAAAGACACCTGGAGTACTTGAAGATAAAGAAATGAACACAAATTTTCATCCTTACTGGCCAGAACAAGTAGTACCTGGACCTGGTTAAATATGCAGAGGCCACCAGCCTCTAAATTCTCATTATGTAGAACTAGACATGAAGCAATTCCAATTTATTTTAATTTTGTGTTTGCCCAGTTTGTAATTAAGGTGCAGTGTAAAAGGTCCCACCGAATAAAGCAAACTTATTTTTCAATATATGTAAACATCATTTATTATTTATTTACATGTCAAAAAGTTCAAGTATGAGAAATATTTAGGATGAGGGAATTCCACATATCCACCAATGTGGAGCTCAAAGAGAGAAAGGCAGTGATGCAGAATCTGAGTAATGTCAAAAATAAGCCTCGGCATAACCAGCAGAATGTCTGTGAATTGTCTGTGAGTCAGTCTTTGCAGGATGAGCAGCGTCGTCACTACGTTTCTCTTTTTGCACCTGAAAACTTTTCCCTCTCGTCTGTGGTTTCCTCCTCTCCTTTTCCTTCCCCTTCTCCAGCTCCTTCTCTTTCTTCTTTTTCAACCTCTCCTCTTCCTTCTCCTTTCTTTCTTGTTCCCTCCGCCGCCGCCTCCTCTCCTTGGAGTTCAGTTTGTCCTCCGCCTCTTCCTCAGCTGCATTCCCAGTCCCTGGCATATCACTGAAGTCTTGAATCAAGATTTTCGGCACTTGCATTTTGGGTGCCTTCTTAGCCTTGTTGTCTTTGTGATGCTCACCTCTCAGTCTGCGGAAGAGACCAAAACGTTTAGGGGTGTCGGGCTGTGGCTGCTGCTGTGTGGGGGCTTCCTCTGTTGTTGTTGCTGCTGCTGCTGCTGCTGCAGGCGGCAACAGATCAGGAGCAGCTTGTTTTGAGGTCACAGCTTTAGGATTGCACTGTGACTCTGTGAGTTTGGCTTCTGGTTGATTTTCTGAAGTTTTCTGGGGGGTGGTGAAGAGATCCTCGGAAAGCCTGCGGGCTAGCCTGGAGCTACGTGAGGTGGATGACTTGCGAACGCAGAAATCAGCAGATGATCGACTGCTGCGACGCTCAGGGGTTTGTACCGGGGGCTCTTTTGCAGATTGAGAACATTGGACTTGGGGAACATTTGTTGGCTCAGAAGAAATGAAGACATCGTCCTCTCCTGCTGGAGTTTGTTTAATCTTTTCAGTAATTTCTTCCTCCTGCGTGGGCTCCACTTGTTGAACCTTTTGATTTGAGTCTTCAGGATCCACAGTAACCTGGCTTGTTGTCTCTTCAGGTGCTTTTGTCTCAGAGGTACTAATTTGTACTGAACTCTCCTCATCAGGCTCACTGGTGTGGTTGAGCTGATCAGCTGGTGCTGCAGACTCTTCCGTTTCCATGGGTGTTGCAGAGTCTGCAGGCTTCTCATAAGTCTGAGTTTCTGTTGGTGTTTCCTCTGTGATTTTTTGAGTATAGATGCATGAATCACTTTCAACCTGTGCCTCCGAGTGTACATTCAAAATAATTTCTTCTGTTGCCTTATTTGACGCCTCCACTGTGTCTTTTCCGACTGTTATCTCAGCTTTAGTCTCTGTATCATCTACTGCACCAGTGCTTTCTTTTTGTTGAGTGCATTCAGATGAAGACAGCATTAATATTTCTTCTTCTTGCTCCATTTCTGTCTTTGAATCTACTTGTTGTTCTGAATCGACTTCTTTAATTTCTACCTTTATATCGCACTGTGTGGCTGAATTTTCCTGATTATGTGTCAGAACCTCATTTTCTGTGTCTCTTTGGGTGTGGGACTCTGCTTCCTTTTCTGTTTGTACTAATGACTCAGTACTGTGGTATTTTACTTCAAGTGCACCTTTTTCTGTCTCCTTGATCAGCTCTTCCTTTTCCTGTCGTGATTCTGCCTCTGCTGCACTATTCTGATCATCAACAGTTAAAGCTTCAACACCTCTGTCTGTGTCCACACTTGTCTCACTTTTAGACTCCGTAACGTCTGCGTTCATCTCCACCTGTTGCACACTTTCAGTGTCAGGACTCTCTTCTGATTTCACGTCAGCTTGTATCCTCTGCTCCTCGCCTGCGTTTACACCTATTTGCATCTCGTCCTCTGTGTTTGTATGTGCTTCGGCTATTCTCGGTGTCTCACTGTGGTTTTCCTCCACAGCAACCACGTGTTTCTCTGCCTCTTCATTTGTGTCTTTGAGCTCTACTTCCTGGTCTTTGCTTTTATGACTTTGTTCTTCTAGCACTTGTGATTCACTCTCTGCGTCCAGCTTTTCTTCTTGTTCACAGTGAGGTGCATAATCAGGGGGATGAAGAATATTTTCAACAGTCTGATTTGGGGCAATCTTTTCTTCTTGTTCTGAAAGCATTTTGCTTTCATTTATCTCAGTCAGCTTGGTTTCATCCATATCACTGAGTTTGTGTTCCCCTGTCTCCCTGACTTCACTTGTCTCCGTCTCCCTGACATCACTTGTCTCCGTCTCCCTGACATCACTTGTCTCCGTCTCCCTGACAACACTTGTCTCTGTCTCCCCGACAACACTTATCTCTGTCTCCCCGACAACACTTGTCTCTGTGACAACACTCATCTCCGTCTCCCTGACTACACTTGTCTCTGTCTCCCTGACATCACTTGTTTCTGTTTTGCTGACATCACTTGTCTCTGTCTCCCTGACATCACTTGTCTCTGTCTCCCTGACATCACTTGTCTCTGTCTC
>NW_005187409.1:6287874-6324778 GCF_000239375.1 Pundamilia nyererei | reverse complement strand
GTCTCTGTCTCCCTGACATCACTTTTCTCTGTGACAACACTCATCTCCGTCTCCCTGACAACACTTTTCTCCATCTCTCTAACATCACCTGTTTCTGTCTGTTTGACACTGCTTTCCTCAATTTCAGCAACTCCTTTTTCCGTGTTTTCAGTCTGTTCTTTTCCCGCTGCTGTTTCTTCTGTTTGGATATTTTTGATTTCTTGAATCTTGTCAGGTGTCTGTGAAATTTCCTTCTGTTCAGTTTGTCCCTCTTTTTGTCCCTCTGAAACTACATCCTCCTCCTCTTTGACTCCTTGTACCTTCTTAAAGTCAAACTCATTCCAGCTTTTCCAGTCCTCCCTTCCACCCATTGAAAGATGCCTCACTACTTTGTTACTGCCTTCAGAGTCAACTGTGTTCCCTTTTCCCACTTTCCTCCACTTCTTGTGAAGGAGGGAAGGAGACAGTGAGAGAGAGGAGGCTGAGCGAGTTAGTGGGACAGAGAGGTTCCCTTTCTGTCTCTCTTTCCTCTCCTTCTCAATTTCATGCTGCCGAGCTCTAGCCCACGCCTTCTGGTATCCATGGCAGCGACCTCTGGGGTCAAACGTGGACGATGGTTTTTCTTTCCTCCACTTTTCCAGCTCCTTCTCCGTCTGCTTTTCCAAATCTTTACCCGACAGGGGCACAGAGCACACCTGAAACAAGAAGGGAAACTCTGCAGATAGTTTGTACCCCAACAACACAGTGTGTCCCGCCACAATACAAAACCTGTTAAAGATCCCTGAGAAACACCGCAAAGAGCCTTGAACAGTTACCCCTAACCTCCAAATTCCTTAGATCATAATCCAATTGAGCAATTTTGACACACTAATTCCAAGCACCACAGGACACCTCCAGAGCTCCCACGTTCATGCCACAGTGGATCAGACATGTTTGTGGCTGAGCTGTTTTAGTAACTTACCAAGATTTATATCTACGTTATTTGATAGAATAGTGCCATTTTGTAAAAAAAATTTAATAAAACAAAGTTAATGATAGAAACATGTTTTAAATTTACTCTTCAGGGTTTTTATTTTATTTTATTTGCCTCATCTCTTTGGTTTGCAGCCATCTTTTTGAAAGGTTTTTGCTTTTGAGGTGTATCTTTTTACACTATTTGTGGCCATGATTAGTTTAATTTACTTGCTCTGTTGCTTTACAAATGAAAGCTGTTATCTTGAGGTAATTGGCAGAGAACAAGATGCTTCTCTATAAGCCTATCAGGTTTAAAAATCGAAATCTTACCTCTGCTATGAATTCGTCATCTTCATCGTGGACCTCCTCCTTAACACCCCTCAACTTCTCCAGAGTCTCCATTTGGCCCTGACACTGCTTCCTCTGCTCAGCTCGACCCAACACCCGGCGCACCAGCACCGCTGCAACCTGTAGCAGCACCCGGACCCCTACGAGGAAAGATGAGGGCGAAAGAGGAAGACCTGGTGAAAATGCTACATATCAGGTAGATGGTGGCAGTGACCAAAAATGTAAGAATTGTGCAGATATTTAAACACTTCTATATATAGTGGACAAAACCATCGCTTTTAATAAGCTGCTATTCCTGCCAGTCCTAAGGGGGTTGTGTTAGCCTGAGGTCAGCTCTACCATAGCAGAAGAAGAGGTCCCAGACTCGGAGAAGCGTGTTGAATGGAAGGTGACGTGTGAACAGACACATCAGCCAGTCGGTGGCAAACATGAGGGGCTCCACTCCGTGGTTCTGCAGATGTTTGTGTGCAGCTGGACACGTCTTTTTCAAAACCCAGGTCAGCATGGCCGCATCGAACAGTACTCCCTCCTACACAGCACACCACAGTAGGCTCAGACAGCTGCCCAGCTTTCAGGGTCAACACATGATTCATCTTTGTGTTTGGGTTATATTTATAGCACAACTTATCAAGAATCAGCCTTGAAATCAACATCTACTCGCCTACGTGTTGATTATATGTATTATAAAAGGTAAAAAATGTAAAAAACAAAAGATGTGCATGTCCTCACCAGCAGAGGGCTGTAATATCCGGGCAGGTATTGCTCACTGATCTGAACCAGACACCAGAAGGCCTCCTGCCAGGTTACATAAGGTGAACATTAGGCCAATAACTGCTCCGTATTATAGAAAATTAGCACTGTATTCTCAGGATTGCATTAATACTGTTATACCTCTGAAATAAAAAGCTTAACAGGTCGATGAAACAAGCAAGGTAGAGTCGGTGTCTTAAATGAAGGTTGTTGTTTCTCCACTGAAATCTAATTATTTTAATGTCTTTGCAGCTGATTTATCAGACCGAAGCTAAACTGTTAATGGCCTTTACCTGAGCAGGCATGTTCATCAGCAGCACTGCAGCCACCGGCCCCTGAGCCTGACAGTAACCCTCATCTGGCTGATACTGGGTGTAAGCTTTCAACACCCGGAACAAACCACGCTGCCTGCAGACACACACACACCACAATCATCTCTCACACAGCCAGAGGTTTCAGTCACCTTTGACAAGAGTTATACATTTAATAACGAAAAGAAAGAAAGACAAGTGACAAGACTGTTTGCTGTTCTGTTGAATAAGCCTTTAACTGTGAAAGCTAAACCAGGGAAACTATGAAAAGATTGGAAAGCCACGCTGAACACTAAATAAACTGTATGGTTATTCTGCAGCTCTCAGCTTCAGAAACAAATAGCAGAAACGTCGCCTACCCGTGTCCGTCTTTGGACTGGAACATCTCGTGGAAAGGGAACTGCCGGTCCAGATCTCTCTCAATCACATCCACCCAGCTCTGCAGAGCCGGCTGCTCATCCAGAGTCTGATGCAGAGACAAAAAACATAAAATGCATACCAAACAATAGATTTTTGAGTCTCTAAAATTCTAAGTAAGTTAGTCTGTTTTTCAACATTATAAATAATTTAACTTTTACTCAATAAAATATAAGAAAACAGTGATCACAAGATCTCACAACTTAGAACAGTATATATATAGATGATCAGGCATAGACTGTATATAAACAATGGACAATATAGCCTCCAGGTCTAACAGAAAGCAATGTAGAAATGCCTTAAACCTGCATTTTGTTTAATTGCCAGAAGGGGAAGACTCCTGGTGGGGAAAAAAAAAAAAGTCAGATTGCGTAGAAAAAATTAGAAAATGACCCTCTTGGTCATATTAAATTACTTCCTGATAGGTTTACGGCCTTAGTCGCTAATCTGAAGTGGTATTTAATGCAAAATACAATTATAGTCCCATTTATAGTTAAACGAATGATAAAGACGGCATGATTTAGGGAATGTGATGTTGCTGCTCTATAAGTATGTAGTTTCCTAAATTTCTCACTTAGATCCATCAATCACTCGTGAACAACATGTTGCCGGCCAAATAGTAAACCAGCACTTCAAAATCCAACGAGAGACAACATGGTGGCTATGTCCATCTTTTACATAAAGTCTTTGCAGCTGGACTCTTGCACTTTCTTAAACCATCCCAGTGAGAGTGTTTGTTTCTCTTGCCTCGTAGAGGTTTTCATGCTGTTTCATCCTGTTGGCAGCTCCGCACAGCAGAGGCCAGCACTTGGCTCTGAGCGAGGCAGGGATTCCTTTCTGACACTGCACTTTGACCTGATGAGAGACCCGGAAAACAAACTGTTACTGTGCTTTTTCCTGATGTGTCACAATGTCTGTCATGTATAAGGCCCATCGCCCATCATTTGGTGCCAGGGTTTATTTTCGGGCATCTTTGACGGGACGCACCTTACTGCTCTTCTTCGACAAGATGCGATCCCATTGGTCAATGATCTTTATCCACTTGGCCTCCCTCTGCCTGACCAGTTCAGGTGGCGGGCCCAAACTCCTGACACAGCACAGCACATGAATCACCAGGTAAGTATTTTGACACGTTTCACCTGTTTGCTGAACAATTTAAATTCTGGAGACCTTTGTAGTGCTGTGTCGCTGCACACTGTTTAGTGTGTTGTCATTACAGACACACAGTGCTCCGAAAACAAGACAGGAAACAGGAAAACCACACGTTAGCAGTGTGAAGTCTCTATGGCAACAGGTCAGGATGTTATCAATGAAGAAAGTAAAGATGACAGGTTGCAGTTTGTTCAGTTAGTTTTAATGCTTAGTTTACACCGCCTCGTGTGCAATCCCCTGCCAGGGCTATTATCAAACGCACAGTCTGCTGATTCTGAAAGTAAAATTGCACTTTATTTTTCAAGTACACACACCCACTTTCAGTTCAGTCATTATGTTTTTTGCAATATTTTTTTTTTGTGGATTATATGTAAAGAATATCAAGTGTAAACAATCTGTTTGTGCAGTTTCCGTCCTGAAGAAGGCCCACTGTGGTTGAAACTACTTGGCTTTTTCACTGATACGCTCAGCTAAATCATTCTAAAGCATCTCCTCCCCCTTTGCTCTGCTTATGAAACTGCCGTAAAGCCACGTTATTTGCAGGGGTCATCCTGATTTCGCATTCGTACACATTCTCCACTACACCAGTATAGCCTGAATGTTCCTTTCTTTCACTCTGTGTGACTTTTTCTCTCAATCTTAACATCTCTGCTCTAACAATTTGTCTTTTAACTCTTTATTAATGGCATTTAGTCCACCTGGCTGTGTGCGTGTGTGTGTGTGTGTGTGTGGGGGGTGCAAATGCTCCTCTGTCTCTTAAAATCGGCAGATTTAAACACTGCTTCAACACTTCCTGGTCTTGTCATGGAGGAAAATTACTTTGTGTGCTGCTTCAGGGGGTGTTGTGTGCCCACATTAGAAACTCTTAGCTCATCTGGAACCTTTGTCTTTGCTCATATAAAGACAAAGCAACAACCATTAAATTATCTGATAATATTTAGTTTCAAATTATATCTTCTGACAGCAGGTGCAAACCTTACTATTACCAAAGTCCCTGGGCTTTCTGATCTGTGTGATCTCGACAAGGTCGCCCTGCACGTCTTTTAGTCCCTTATAATAAATTTTTTTTTAAAAATCTCTTTAATGGGAGAATGAAAACTTAGATCCCCTGGTTTTGAACAGATCACCAACAGCACAGTAAGAGTACACAAGGCGCAAGGTGGATGTGCTCACCCAGCTGTGGAACCATTGGTTAAGATGAAGCCAAAGCGGTCTGTCTCCGGTTCAGATCCAGAGCTGTCCTCTTCACTGAGGTTCTTCTGGGCTGGACTCGAAGAATTCAACATCTTAGCTAAAGAAAAGAGGATGGGCTCGTCATCCAGTATGCAACCGATGAGGATGTGTGCGTCAGAGATGTTTAAAATCTCAAACATCCAAGATGGTAAACAGCTTAACTCCACTCTGCAAACGTCTCTGTTCACGTTTTCACCCTCTCTCTCTTATTTGACTCGGGATCTATGAAATCTGCATTTTCCAAGTTGAGAATGAGAGTAAAGAAGTGTACCAAGCCCCCCAGCCCCCGATTTTAAGTCATAAACATAACCACAGCTGTTAAAGCTTTTAAAATATACATTTAAATGTGACTACCTTTTACATTTCCGCCCTGTTTGATTAGTTGGCTGCTGAAGAGGTGAAGTGATCCTCCAGTGATGGAGGAGGAAGACAAACTTCCTCTCTCTCTCTCTCTTGCTTTCTCTCATATGCTCTCATTTGTTCACCACGCCTTCATTTCTCACCGTCACAAATGCAGTTTTCACATAAACTTCCGCGTCACAAACAATGACGATAAAATTATGGAGTGGTTTGGGGTTTTTTTGTTATTTTTTTGACTGTCATGAAAATGCCGTTAAACTGCTTAAATATGATTCATCAGTCATCACATATAAGTGATAATTGTGCAATTGGGGCTTTTCTGTCATTTATAGGACTTCCTAATTGCGGGTGGGAAACAAGAAGGCCTATGCGTACTTTAGGAAGCCAGGTAAATTAAATAACTTGTTACTTTCAATGGCAGGTAAAATAATGTTGCGATTTCCTAGGTGACGGTGAATACAACATCAACGTGGAGGCCTTGAATGCAGCATTAATAGCATTGCACAGTTTAGGGACTATTGCCTCCTTAGTGTTGATCATCATAAACTTGTGCCAGTGGTAAGTCTAAAAGAGATTTACATTAATAATGACGCAAATTAGCTAGCATTGAGAATAGGCTATGTTCATCTTATTGTCATGTTAGCTCCATTATACTAAATTACCGTAAATTAACTGGCTAACATGGTTGCAAAGTTGCTGACCGATGAGTTTACCTTTATGAGGAATGCTTAGCGCATTAAAACATTTTTCATCTGAACGGAAATATATAAAAACTAAATAAAGCTTAATTAAAGAAATTAGCTTGGCAGCATTAGTGTACCGGAGCCTAATTTTGCTAACTGTTATGCTATTTGAAAGGAGGCGTTCAGGTGAATCGTGTAGACTGTATGTTGGAACCAGCGGCTGGGTTAAAGACTTTATCCTGTCATTGGTCAGGACAGCTGGTCCTTCATGTGTCCGAAAAACACAGGTAGTTCAGATTAAACCTCTGTGGTGGATTGTTTTTTGATCGTATACGTATTTTTATACTAGCACCGATACAGTAAAGGCATCGACTGATTTCTCTCTGGTTTTACATGTTAAGAAATACTAAGGTCTTTATGTAATGTCCCTGCTTATAGGTTTT
The DNA here is from genome assembly GCF_000239375.1 of Pundamilia nyererei. NCBI lineage: Eukaryota > Metazoa > Chordata > Actinopteri > Cichliformes > Cichlidae > Pundamilia > Pundamilia nyererei. The sequence goes on along the minus strand of NW_005187409.1, from coordinate 6,318,148 downwards.
TCAGCTGATCGACTTTCCTGTGTATTTTACGATTTTACACGGCGAATACTGGTCAATAATCGAGGGATAATCCGAGAGTGCATTTCTTCCGATTCAAACAGCGTCCCGTGAACGTAGCAAATCGCTAACGTAATAGTTGGGATTTGGGGCGCCAGATTACAGGATGACTGGGATCAGCTGGCAGTCTGTCTCCCTTTTTTCACTCTTCTCTTGTTGTAGAGAAGCTTTTCTGGGTTAATACGACATTTATAAAGATATTTGCTGCAATATTGGCTCCACTGAGCGAACCCTTTACAGTCAGGTGAAAAGGGAGTGTTTTACGGGACTTTGCAGTAACCTGAAAATTATGTTCCTGATGCAAGAAAATGAGAAAAAGAGCGCCCAATTTAAAAAAAAAAAAAAAAAAAAAGTCCTACTAGCTTCATGAAAAGGGAGGTATTATTGAGGGAAAAGAATGGGATCTCCAAGAAACAGACAAAAAGAATCAGCAGATGCAAGTAAAGCCTGGTGAAGCTCTGGGGGGGGAAAAAGAAATCCTCCAAGAGAAGAAACAACAGGGCATAAAACAGAGAGAGATGCAATGCAAACTCCAAGACATGGAGATAAAATACAGAGTGCTGAAAGCAAGGTGTGATAAGAGACTGCACACAAATGTAGAGTTTCTTCAAGAGAAAAGGTTGAAGGAGATAAAACAGAAAGAAATGGATTGCAAGCTTCAGAACATTGAGAAACACAACAAAACAAGTAATGCTTGAAGTTCTGTAAAAAATAAGTATAAAAACAAGTGTAAAAAATATAGGTATAAAATAAGTATAAAAATAAGAAATGGGTAATAGCTGCATGTGTGCTTGTGTGTGTGTGCGTAATATGCATACTTTACTTGTTGGATCCAAATCCCAGAATACATTTGGCATAAATGACATAAATCTCCCCTTTGATCATTGATCAGTAAACCTCACTGCATATAAATTCTGAAGTCTGATATAATTTCATTAGTAAAGCTGCTCAGATGGTTAAATGTTGAACTTTGTTGCGATTGCTTTTCTCAGAATCACTAACCCCCGTTTTGATTTATTTTTTCAAGTTGCTGATTTCACACAGGTCCACTGCTGAAACCTTCTTTGAGTTTTTCATTCAACAACAATAGTCTCAGGCAATAACTATGTAATTACACTTAGTATGCGACAGTACATAAATGTACATAATGAAAATGTATACTCTTTAGCATATATTAACTCCTGGACGTAAAATAAAATATACAAAAGAAAAAACTCTGATTTTAAATCACATTTCAGATCACCACAGTAGGATATCCACAATGTAGGATTCAGACATTTGTTTTAGTTCAACATCACAATCATTCTATGAGTAGTTTATAGAGCCATTAGTTAACAGCAGTAACTTCAGCTGCTTCAATTCATTGGCATTTGCAAGCATTCCTTTATACACAGCATTTCAGTCAGGTTGAGGTCTGGACTTCCATGCTGTAGATTTGCTGCTGTGCTTGGGGTCATTATCCTGTTGCATGGCCTAATTTAGGAGAAGCTTTAGGTGTCGGACAGATGGCCTCACATTTCACTCTACAAAACTCTGACATACGGAGGAGTTAGGCACCTTGCAGGTGCCTATCTCTCGTGGCTACAAAACAAGCTCAAATCAGAAACCTTGCACCAGCATGATTGAACAGTTGGTTTGAAGTGTTTGTGCTGTGTTTGAGTTTTGCTGAAGGTAGTGCTGTGCAATATGGCCAAACCTCCACTTTGGTCTCATCTGTTAAAAAAACTGTGCTCCAGAAGTCTTCTTCAAGGGCAGCTTTACCAACTTCAACCATGTCGTCTTGTTCTTTTTAGAGAAGAAGCTTCCTCCTAGCGGCCACTACTAACAAGCCACAGTTGTTCAGTCTTTTTCTAATTATACTGTCATGAACTTTAACATTTAACATGCTATCTGAGGCCTGTAGAGGCTCAGATGCAGCTCTTGGGTATTGTGCAGTTGTGAATTTCTTTTTTCACGTTTACTCTGAGAATCTTCATTCTTCTAACTATTCTTTACTCTTTTAAAAGCTTTCTCTGCTCAGATGTCTGCAGCACTGAGTCTACGTCTTCTCCACTGCTACTCCAAACAAGGTACTAATGCAGGTGTCATTAACACAGTAATATTTAAGTGCACAAAATATTCAGATCACACGTGTATGTCTCTCCAGGTACATTTGGATATGGCTGCGGTGCAATTCGCCCGCTGAGTCTCAGTGTGCAGAGAGACGGCTACAGTGAGTACACACACCAAGAGCTGTACATATATATGAATCTCCAGTGCAGTGACCACATCAGCATGCCAAATTTGTATTTACTCTTCTACTCCTCTCTCCTTTTATTCTTCTGTCAGAGTATGTAAATGCTCAGGAGCTGCCAACAGACATGAGATCCATCACTGACCGGGCTGCCACAACCCTGCTTTGGACCGAGCTCTTTAGAGGTCTCGTTGATTGTGTTTTCTGTGCTGATAGCCTAGATTTGTAGCCTGTAATGCTCCATGTCACAAAGCTCAAATCATCTCAAACTGGTTTCTTGACTGCAACGATGTTCACTAAACCACCACCTAAATGACCTCCACAGTCACGAGATGTCAGTTTAACAGCAAATTTGGGATGTGATCCATCAGGAGATTCACAATGTGAATGTGCAGCTGACAAACCTGCAGCAACTGTGTGATGCTATCATGTCTATATGGACCAAAATCTGAGAGGAAAGGCTCCAGCACCTTGTTGAATCTATGTGAATAGAATTACAGCAATTCTGATGGCAGAAGGGGCTCCAACCCAGTTCTACCAAAGTGTATCTATATAAAGTGTCTGATTTGTTTATCTACTGTTATTAATCATGGCCAGAAATTAAGTTAATGAGGTCAGTATACATCCATCTTATTCATATGAGTCAAAAACTCAGGCTTCACACGCCTTTAAACAGTACATTCCTCAGTACAGGTGAGTAATTGACCTCTTTTCAACTAACTCAAATCTTGCAAATCAATGTGTGTCAGAGACAGTGGGCCCTTTAAGTTTTTTTTCATTTTTAATTATTATTTATTTATTTATTTTATTCTTTGCCTTCACGCAGGTTTGGCAATGACCATGAGTTATCTGTTCCGTGAACCTGCCACCATCAACTACCCGTTTGAGAAGGGTCCTCTGTCGCCCCGCTTTCGTGGGGAGCACGCCCTCCGCCGCTATCCTAACGGAGAGGAGCGCTGCATTGCCTGTAAGCTTTGTGAGGCTGTCTGCCCTGCTCAGGTAAACGCATACACACACAGTCCCTTTTATTATGATAGTTGTGTTTTGGTTTTTTTGACATGTTGAGGTTGTCTAAAGGATGTACTGAAGTACAAACAAAGCGTTATACGGAACAAGAAAAATGAATGACATCACTTTGACATGGCATAGCTGTTAGCCATGGATGATCAGGTTTGAGGGCTTTTAGAAACTGATGGTTTGGCAGCGGCAGTTCTCTGGGACTGATAAAAAGACATTGAATAACCGCTTTTTCAACCACGGTAAGAAAAGAAGAGCATTTCTGAAAACACAACATGTTGAAACCTTGAAGCAGACCAGTCACAGCAGCTGAAGGTTTCCAGCTGAGAACAGGAAACTGAGGCTAGAGTGGGCACAAGTGCAATAGTGTGGCAGATATTTTTGAACACATTTACCGCTCATTTAAACATCACCTTCTATCCGAGTATTGTTGACACAAATAACTTCCATAATCCCCAAATCTCACCAGAACTGCCTTGTGCTCTCATGTGGTTTCAAGTGCTTCTAAGCTTCTAAGCACCTTGTTGCATCTGCAGTCAGCCCTCATTGATTTCTATTTTGCTTCAGACCAGCAGGATTTTCTTGTAATTTAATAAAGAGCTCTTCAGCAATGGCTTTCTTAAGGTCTTTTAAAGTGTTTCTGTGTACATTGGCTGCTTTTTCCCTTATTTTCGATGCACTCTAGTCCTGTACCTAACCACTTTCTGAGGAATACTTTTTTTCTTAAGCCACTTAGCACTCATGAATGAATCATTCAAGACTAAAAAAAACACCTAAGGATGAGCCGTTGCTGTGCCTACAGCTTACACATAACAATTTAGCAAAGAATCCATTTTAAATTGTGTCATAAGACACTTTTTATATCCGGGAAAGATCTGAGACAGGACCTAAGAAATGCATCTTGCTCTACACGCTATCCATCTACTGTTCACCAAAACCTGACCAAAAATGGGCTCAGTGGTAGGGTGTCTGTCAAGAAACATTTTTGAAACCAGATTATTGTTTTGGAGCTACCAGTGGATCATGAATTGCTAATCATTCAGGATGTTTTGGTTCTATGAATACATGTATATCTCAAAAGAAAGAACAAAAACTTAAAGTTTAAACTATTGCTTGATGGGAAAACATAGACTGCTGGAACATTTCATTATTAGCAGGGATAGTGTTAAGGAATGCAAACAAAGAAAAGAGGCTGAGGTATGCCAAGTTAATCGGGAGCTGGGACTGAAAATCAGGGGCAAAAGGTTTGATGGAGTGATGGCTCCATATTTAGTCTAAATTGTCATCATGACATGCAGAGGAGGTCGGAAGAGAGCTACAGCAGTGAGTGTCTACACACGGTGAAGGCTCTGTCATGGTTTGGGGCTGCCTTTAAGCCAAAGGTGTTGGAGATCTGGTCAAAATGGATGTAATTATGAACCCAGAAAAGTATAATCAGATTTTGATCTGATTGGCTTCATTTTTCAGCATGGTAATTATCCCAAGGACGCTGCCATTCAGTAGAAGCATACCTAGATAGTGTTCCACTCTGCACGTTTCTGTCAGTCATGGATCGGCCTCCCCAGAGCCTGAACCTCGACATTATTGAAGCAGCGTGGGATCATCTAGATAGAGAACGGAACAAAAGCCAACCAACATCCAAAGAAAAGCTTAATGGCTCTGAAGACGCCTGAAGAACTATTCCTGACAACTGCTTAAAGAAATTATATGAACACTGCCTAAGAGAGTTCAGGCTGTGCTGAAGAATAAATGTGGTCATACTAAAATTGTATAAAATTCTCTACCCAATGTGGTGTTGCACATATTTAAAAAAAATCACTGTACATATTTCACATTTTCCAGAAGAAAACATGGGTGAGAGTGAGACAGTTCTGAAGGTAAACGGGGGTGTAATGTCTCTTCACTCAGCAGCTGTTTTGAAATGCCTCAATTTGGGCACTTATGCTAAAACATTATCTAGATTATGTATTATTTATTTGTTTGTTTGTAGTCAGTTCTCAAAATGTCTGTAAAATGAATGTTGCTGATATTTGAATGCTTCCTACTGTTGCGCCAATAAACATGATGCTTCCCTTCCCTTTCTCTATTGATCTCAGGCTATCACTATTGAAGCTGAGACTCGAGCCGATGGCAGCAGGCGGACCACACGCTATGACATCGACATGACCAAGTGCATCTACTGCGGCTTCTGCCAGGAAGCCTGTCCTGTTGATGCCATTGTTGAGGTAAAAACAAGTGTCCTCCAAGTTTGATGAAGCTGAACAAGCAAATGATAATGTGGGGATCTTTCACTGTCTTTACTCTAGTTCAGTACAATAAATTTACAACTGAAAAACTCCACTATTCTACCCAACCCTCCTTCAAAACAGACAGTTAATGTCTTTAAAAAAAAATTGAATTCCTTCTTCAGGGTCCGAACTTCGAGTTCTCCACAGAGACCCACGAGGAGCTGCTATACAACAAGGAGAAGCTACTCAACAACGGAGACCGATGGGAGGCTGAGATAGCAGCCAACATACAAGCAGACTATCTGTACAGATAGACTCACTGTGGGAAGGTCCTGTATGTCCTCCTGATATGCATTTAAAGAGATTACTGGCGGTTTTACAGTTATGCCAGCGGGTTCCGAGTGGTAAAGCCTCATACACTGAGGAAATTCTATAAAAAAGGCACAAATTGTATGCCTCTTGGGTGTAGTTGTACTTTTTTGATGTTGAGCTGTAGCACGTCAAAGCTTGCAATATAAGAGTATATTATTTGAAATGTTTGTTTTAAAGATATTGACAGACCTGTTGCAAATTTCACTAACCGAATTGAAATTAAAGGGGAAAAACCTTTTGAACTTGGGAGGTTTTTTTTTTTGGGTTTTTTTGTCTTTTATATTATATCCATACTTGACTCTTGTTGGACCAAATCCCTTATGTTAAGTGAGTTAATGACTGTGTTTTTAATGGTTTATTAGGCTATTGTTAGATGGTTGTAGCCTCCAGTGTAACTATTGCCGGCTGCAGTTGTGATGCAAATAAATTACTTTTAAATTTTTAGTCAATAGAAAAAAATATATATAATTAAATATGGTTATTCAGGGTTCACTGGATTATCTGCGTTTTCGAGTTGCTTAATAAATAAAAAACTGACCAACTGACTTTCAACTATGTCATTCTAGTTTTCGAAATTAAAACGCACTTGTGTTTTTGAAGCCAGCTGTGGTAAACAGATGGTAGTTATATTATTTTTGTAGTACACAAAGAAAGAAAATAACTTTTCATTCACTGACTTTTGTCTGGTAAGTGTACCAACATTACTTGGTCTGACCTACGAAGCTTTGGCTAACACTAAACATTTTGGGTATTGGGCTCTTTTGTCTGCCGCATGTGCATCCAAAAGTTGTTCAATGAAACGAGGACGTTGCTGCTATCCTGTGGGGGGTTTTTTGTTTTGTTTTTTAACAAATTACCTCAGAAATAAACAGCTCGTAACCATACCCAGCTGCCCAGCCTCAGCTGCTTGTCTGTAGTGGGAAATTGTGCTTTTCTAGCTACATGTGAATGTCTTTTAGGGTTGGATAAGTGTGTTTAAATAAAGACTGAATGCTGAATCACGTTCAGTTAGGACCGTGTTGCTTCTTGATGCGTTTTTGCCGCTGCAAGGGTCACATGATAAGGGCGGAAACTGACTCATAGTCCACGCTGAATCTCCCGCGAACGCAGCCATTTACTCTTTCCTCTCTTCGAAGTGTTACCGGTGAGTCTCTGAATTCTTCTCACAATGCGGGCTATCATATATTTCAAGTTTACATTCGTTGGGATAAAAAGTCAGTTAAAACAATGGGCAACTTTAACTTTGCGATTTTGTAGCTGTATCCACGTGAGGAATGGGGCAGCTGGGGAAGGCCGGTGGTTTTTCTTATGCGGCTAACTAGCTGTTAGCTCGATGAAAAGAATGGCTTCCATGCTGTGCTAGCTAACGGGTTAGCATGCACGGCTAACCCTCATTTTTCCTGCTTTGTTCTTGGGACTCGCGCGTATTCCTGTAAATACATATTCAGTATTTTTGGCAAAATATATTGTGGATGCGTGGAGTTGCATTTATGTGTAGAGAATTATTTAGGCTGGGTTTGACTTGGAGTGTAGCGTGGAACACATTAGATGGGCTTCCAGTCGGATTGTTTCAGTCGAACAAGAAAAAGTGCGCTCGCCCGTCGTGTGGCGCACTCACTCTAACGTTTTTAGCTTTCCTAGCTAGCAGCCGTTGGTATTGAAATACGCATTTAGAAGCGCGCTTTCGAATTTTCGATTGAACGCAAATACACATTGGACACACAACATGAATTAAACCTTTTTCCACAACATAGCTGCACCGTTACACGTTTACTCGTTACGTGTGCGTGAACGTTAGCTTGGATGGAAAATGCTAGAAGTTATGGCTATGTAACAAGCTATGGAGTTTAGCTAAACGATCAAATCGTAGAAAACTGCTCAAAGGACCAAAATAACATCTCAACAAATCATAGCTTATGTCATATTTTGTCTTCTTGAAATGCCATTTAAAGTAGTTGCTAGCACTGCTAGTTAGTGTTGACGGACAACGTGCTAATCAACCATCCCGCCTCGTTTTGTTTAACAGAAAAGTCGCAACCACGGCGGACTCAATGGCACAGTGTGTTCCGGTGGCGGTGTTTAAGGTAAGTGCTTGCTATCTAACATAAATTGATGTTCCATTTCTCAGCCTTTTAACTAAATGAAGCACCGCTATCTGTGCTGATAACGGTCAGTGTGGTGAACCAGTACCAACCAGTCTAGACTAACTGTACGTTCTGCATCGCAGTTGGTGTTGGTAGGAGATGGAGGCACCGGGAAAACGACTTTCGTGAAGAGGCATATCACAGGAGAGTTTGAGAAGAAATATGTTGGTAAGTACTCGCTTGCCAGGAAGGAAATCAGCTCATTCTTTTAGTCTGGATGTGGTAATAGATTTGAAAGCAGGATGTAAGAAGCCAAATGTGTTAAATGGAACTACAGGGAGCAACATGTCCTGCATGGCCTTTATCTCATCACCATTTACACCTTCATTCTCCTTATTCATTATGTCTTTGCTTGAAATTTCAGCTACTCTTGGAGTAGAGGTGCACCCACTGATTTTCCACACCAACAGAGGAGCGATCAAGTATAATGTGTGGGACACAGCTGGTCAGGAGAAGTTTGGAGGCCTGAGAGATGGCTACTACATTCAAGGTGCTCCTTGTATCCTTCGCATGCTGCTCAAGTGTCACATTTTTAAAATTCATGTACCTTGGCTTTAGCTGAACAATACATTAATGCTTTCTTGCTTCCTCAACAGCTCAGTGTGCTATCATCATGTTCGACGTCACTTCTCGAGTCACCTATAAGAACGTGCCCAACTGGCATCGTGACCTGGTCCGTGTCTGTGAGAACATTCCCATTGTTCTTTGTGGCAACAAGGTGGACATCAAAGACAGGAAAGTCAAAGCCAAGAGCATTGTGTTTCACCGCAAGAAGAACCTGCAGGTAATAACTGCTTGCAAAAATGTGTATTTTTGAATTGTAGAATAGACTTTTGAGTTTTGTCATTTCTAACTGCTGCAAATTGTTCTACCCGCAGTACTACGACATTTCTGCCAAAAGTAACTACAACTTTGAGAAGCCTTTCCTGTGGTTAGCAAGGAAGTTGATCGGTGATCCCAACCTGGAGTTTGTGGCAATGCCTGCCCTTGCTCCCCCAGAGGTCCAGATGGACCCATCCCTTGCTGCTAAGTATGAGGAAGAGCTTCAAGTGAGTATCACTGTACAGACTCATTTGTCTGAATTGGATGAATATATTGTAAATTTTACTTGCGCATCTTCTAAATGTGGAACAATCTGAAACATGACTTTGTTCTTCCATATCCAGGTTGCATCACAAACAGCACTCCCAGATGAAGAAGATGACCTCTAACCTGTTACCTAGATTTGTCCCTCCCTCCTCCCCCACCTGTGGACAGGAAGTCGTTGGAGTTTTGCCCCCTTACTGTAAAATCCCTTTTCAGATTTTTTTATTTTTGAATTTTTTTTGTTTTAAAACTTAAGTAAAAAAAGAAAAAAACTTGGTGGAAAAGTTGTGGTTCTAATTTCACTGTATGACACACACCCACCCTAGTGTTGTTGTTGGCATGGCAACGTGCTACTCTTCATCGTTGAGCACCCTCCATTGCACTTACCCAGCTCACATAATGCTGTTGTACGGTGTACTGGAAGCACTAAGGGGAGTAAACTTTGAATAAAAACATTCTCGGTATAACACGGCCGTGTTTGTTGTGATTTGCCTGCACGCCAACGATTTCAGGTCACAGGGAGCGCCTCGTAGTTAAAAAGTGGCTCTAGCATATTCAAGCATCTTGGTGAGGATTATTTGATGCACAATACAGGTTCCTGAAACTCAGATGGCTACAAGAAACTAATAGAATTCAGCATTTACTTTTGTGCTCTCCTGCAGTCACCAGTAAATGTTTCATATGGAATAAGTCTCATGCCATAGCTTAGTCTGCAACATTGCCCACAGTAGGTCAAATACAACTAGATAATGCTATACTGACATTTGTCCAAACTTACTAATTACTACTGTTGGAATCAAGTGGATACATGGAAACCTGAAGTAGACAATGATAGCCTGTGTCTTGGTGAGCCTTTACAAAGTGTGGTAATAATGAATGCTTTGCTTTCAGGTACAGCTAAAGGAGATATACAAACCATTTAATCTTAAGAGTGTGCCATTAAATTGACAAAGCATGCAGACTGTAGGGCATTATGGGGGGGGACTGCTCCTTCAAAGCTTTGAAAGGCACCAAATACTTAAAATATTTGTGTCAGATAACATTGTTTCCAGTTAGATGAATCTTGAGTTTAAGAATGCAAAAGCTGTCTATTGACTGTGTTTCATTGGCTTCAGATTTCACTTTAAAATATAACTGATTATAAAGTTTGATATAGCCAAAAAGATCTAAGGCATGGGCATGAATGTCATGGCAATTTGGGGTTTTAATGACTTCTTTGACCAGTCCTTTTTTTGGGATAGAGTGAATGTACAGCATACATCTTTAATGACTTAACAAAACAAGAATTGGGTGCATGAGTGAGAATTTATTTTGAATTTACTGCAATCCATACAGGGTCAAATGCATACACATATATTGCCATTAATATTTTGGTTAAATGTTCCTTAGCAAGTTGCCTTTTGAACAGATGATGTGAAATCATCCCAACCTGGAAAAAGAGCAGGTCAAAGAAATCAAGAGTAGATTTCTGAATCAGTACTCTTATAGATAAGCTTCTCAATAATTAGTTCCTTATTTTTGCCCTAGTTTACACCATGTTTGCATGGAAGTATGTTCAACAGTGCTGTGAAAAAGTATTTGCCCTTCCCAGTTTCTTAGTATTTTAGCATATATGTCACACATGTTTTAGATTATCTAACAAACTTTAGTATTAGACAAAGATAGCCCATGTAAATACAAAATGCAGCTTTTAATCGTTGATTTCATTTCAGAGAAAATGTTATCCAATCACACAGGATCCTGTGTGAAAAAGCAGCACCCCTAAACCTAATAACTGGTTGTGCCAATCTCAGGAGCAAGAACTGCAATCAAGTGTTTGTGATAACTGATAATGAGGCTTTCACATCGCTGTGGAGGAGTTATGGTCCACTCTTTGCACAATGGTTTTATTTCAGCCACACTGGAGTGTTTTAAAGCCTGAAAGGCCTGTTTAAAGTCACGCCAAAGCATCTCAGTGAGTTTTAAATCCAGAGTTTGCTTCAGCTGCACCATAATCATCTACTTGTTTTTTTTAAGCCATTCTGAGGTGGACTTGGTCTGTTTCTGCTGCTTAAATCAAGTGCACTTGAGCTTCAGAGCATAAACTGATGGCCGAAGATTTTCTTTCAGGATTTTTTGATAGGAAGCAGAATTCATGGTTCCATCAGTTACTGCAAGTCATCCAGGTGCTGAAGCAGCAAAGCAGCCACAGACCATCAAACTACCACCACCATTTTTACTCTTGATGTGATTTTATGAAATGCTGTGTTAGTTTTACAGCAGATGTAATAAGATGCAAAAAGTTCAGCTTTTGTCTCATCGGTCCACAGAATATTTTCCATAAAGTCTTGAGGATCGTCAAGATGTCTTTGACAAATCTGAGACAGCACTTTGTGCTCTTTTTGGTCAGCAGGGGCTTTCTCATTGGAGCTCTAAATGTAAGAGTGTATGCTTAACAGAGTATGTACACTTTAAATTGTCATTTTACTGAAACTGAAGCACTTAAAAAAGTGCTATAGATTATTAAATTATTCATGCATAAGTTCCAGAAAAAGGCATCTGCCAATCCTCCTTATCTGCAGAATAAAGACGAATAACATGAATACACAATTTCAAAATGTAATGACTACAAGGCACATGTCATAGCCTGTGGCTTCTTCCGCTGACATACTCATATCTATTTGAACAAAACGCTAAACCTTAATTTTTTCAAGTGGCACTACTGAGCATGTTTGTGCAGCGCAGTCTTCAAGTTTCCACATCGCAGCCTCCTATAATTTGCTATGATTGGCACTGGAGCTCATTTTAATGCTACCAGCCATGCTTGATGGGACATGTCTTCAACTCACAAGGTGAGTTCAGAGACAGCAGAACAAAAAATGAATCTTATAACATCACTCTGCCTCTGCACAGTGAGGCTCAGTGGAGTAGCCAAAAGAAATGTGTGAGTGGAATGAGACTGAACGCATTGTTACCATTTAAAGTCATAAAGTAGCTACCTGAGTCCCAGATCCTTCACTGGACGCACGTGTGCTTTTATGAAAACTCACACAAGATGATGCCAGTGATGGAGGGTTTCATCTTAAGCTCGTGGCCACTAGGTGTCACTCGTGCTTTTCCCTTTCCCCCCTGCTTTTTAAATTGAGAGCACGGTGAACGCGCCCTGTAGGGTTATGTAATAGATTTCTGATGCACCTTCACTGTGACGTGTGCCGGTTACTACACGGATCTGGGTGCAACATCATTCACCCTCCACGCAGCGCATGTTCTGATTCAGACTCGGGTCCCACTTTACGTTTCACAAATTAGTCGTTGTGTGTTGAAAGCGTAGTGAAGAAGAGAACCGCAAAATGAGGAAATAGACATCTATATCCAGTTCTCAACAGTTGGTTACAAGCTGTAATAAAACTCTTCTTTATCGGCTTAGCTGGGAGGAAATGATCACGATGCGTTAGGTGACGGTGGGAGAGAGGAGAGTGTGATTTTGATCCCTGACACCCAGCTGTAACATTAGGCCTACATTCATGTTTACTGCTGCTGGCTGCTGAACACACTGCACATGTGAAAATACGAGTACACGTATTGCACTAAAATATGGAGTCATCATAACAGGATAGAGATGCCTGAGCTTAGGAAGATATGTGTTTGCTCCTTTCCTCTGGTTGGCTGACTTAAAACCTCCGTAACCATGATCTGATTGATTTTTATTAACACACACACACACACACACACACACACACACACACACACACACACACACACACACACACAGCTGGTAGTTCGATCTCGCTTTTCATGCACCACCACCCCAATAACGCTGCTGTAATGCCGTCAACCCTTCGTGCTACATTTACTTTACGTTAAAACCTCGAGATTTGTCATTTCCAATAGGGAATATTATATTTCACAGTAAAGTGAACCAACCAATAAAATGTATGGTCTAAATAAGATAATTTACCTGAGAGATCATATTATGAGTCCCCCTTAATAATAAAAGCCTGTAAACAACCATGGGAGTTTTTTCTACATTCGATGGGATAAACAGTGTTTATGATTTAGTTTATAATTTATATTTTACTGTCCTGGGTCACTTGTGCAACTGGGAGTATCAAACACCGCAATTAAAAATAAATACATAAATAAGTATGCTTGATCACTTGCTTTAACATGAGCTTACTTTAAAATTAAATTGTCTTCAGCTCTCTCCAAGACTTTCTAAGGGGGGATAAAAAGTGATGTTTTATTTATAGTGCCCTCGATGGTTAAGGCAAAATATCCCAAAACGCAAATGAATCGAGGGCAGCAGTAAAGACTTTGCTGTAAAGAGTAAGGTGGTGAATTCTCCAGTAATGCTGCAGGCCACCATATCAGTCATGCTGTTTTCCTCTTCAAAACTCATTAACTCTCATAACTCTTTGAACTATGACCTTGAGGTGTAAACATACTGGCATGGCAATATGATCCATGTGCTGAAATAAAAAAAAGAAAAGACAGCAAAGATAGACCCGATTAATAGATGTAAACACGTTCTAATTAGTTTTAATTTAAGTTGAGTACTTTGCTCTTGACTGAAACTCTCTTAAACTATAGATTAATTGTGATGACTTTTGGTTCAGACATTCATGGTAGAAAGACGGTGAAGTTATGATCACTTATTGTAAAACATTGCCAGTGACTTCAGCAATACAGTGGTCTTCACATTTGTGGCACAACATTAGAACAACTTGTGCAATGACATTTGTGTCAGGTATTCATGTTTCCCTCTGGATCGATGATCTCGTTGCTGATCATTTGACTTTATTTCCTCCAGCAGTAGAAAAACAAACCCTTTGTCTCACAGAACAAAGATCATGGTTCGAACCCAGTCTGGGGCCTTTCTGTCTGGAGTTTGCATGTTCTGTCTAGGTACTCTAGGTTAACTGGTGATCCTAAAACTTGCTGTTGTCTGTCTCTCTGCATTACTTCTGCAGCTTCTCCAAGGTGTACAAGGAGTCCGGCCCTCCCACTGCTCTGGATTGGATAAGTGGAAGAAGAGGGATGGACTTTTACTTATTACTACATACCAGTGAAACTAATGACATCATGCTAATTAACCAATAATATCACAGAAAGCCCCAAAGTATAGTGGAAAATGGTATGTTAGAGTTGTTGCCTTAGTATGTTTCTGGGCATACTAACATACTATGACTTCCGTTATTACCTTCATACCTTTATACTGGTTCAACCAGGCAACTTGATATTTAACAGCATGTTGTTTAGCTGTTGTGAGACTCTGCGGATATTTATCTTCTGTGACTCCATATCTTTCTCTAAATTCCCTCATAAGACAAAAATAATCACATTTGATTCCTTATTATATATTTTTAAAAGAGTTTCCAACAAATCCGCAGGTTAGTTAGTTTATTATTCCTACAATACCTGAATGCATCACGAGTGCAGGTGGCTCAGGGCGTGGCTTCATCCTCGCGATCGGGGGACTTGTCTGCGCATGCGTTAGCCATAAAAGTGCGTTTTAGAATGATTACTGGTAGCCAGCGGAGAAACAGATTATACGGCTCCACACAACTGTTGTTTTAATCCCCTGAGCGAGGAGATTTAGCAAGAAAAAAACACTGGCTTCAAACCCAGCAGCCATATTGTATGGAAAAGCGACGGAAAGACTCCTGTTTTCAGAAAAAAGTCGTTTTCTCAGGGACATCTGTCAAGACTTTTGGGGAGTTTAATTTTCTGCCTCACTGGCGGTGGGTCTGTGTTGCACAGCTAGCTTGGCAGCTGGCTGAGAACTTGAGAGATTGGGACTAGTTTTTTTTTTTTAAACCCTTTTTGCACAATATTGTGTTTATTTCTTTATTTTAATACTGTGAAGCTAACCGCCTAAAAATGAAGGACCGATTGGAGCAGCTTAAAGCGGTAGGTAGTGTTTAGGAAACGTTGAGTTTTCTGAAAGTGTCTCCTTTTACTCATCAATATTGACTCTGCACACTCCGAAAAAGAAAAACGACCATTTTAAGATGTTTGAGGTTAGGATTTGTAAAATGAAAATTTTACACTCTTTGATTTAAACCTTTACCATAAATATATAGCATATATAAAAAAAACAAAACAAACAACAATAGTGAGATATATGATGATGTAACTCATGTGATGGCTGTAGTGACATTACAGCTTGGATAATGATTGGGAATGGAAGTGCTGGATGAAAGTGATCCAAGACGTGTTTTGTGCTTTCACTTCTGAGTATAAGGTTTGAAGTAGAGGTTAATTCTTATTAACTGAACTGCAGCTCAACAGGTCATATTTACCCAAGTAATTCCAGTGAAATTGAGCTTAATTTGTATATCCCGGTGTATCGTGGCTAAAAATAACTTAGGTGAGTCACTGTGTTTTCATTGGTATTGATTAACTGTTGCTCGATAAAAGGGAGGACTTTATTATAGCTCTTGAAGAATGAAGGATCTGGTCCCAGCACCTTGATAATTTGTTTAACTATTTATTTAGAAATTAAGATAATCAGACATTTGACCTATACTCAATTACATGACAGCAACTGAGTGCATTTAGCCGTGTTGGCAGGTGGTGGTGAAGAATGGAGAAGAGGGGTGACTTTTTTTTTTAAGGGACTTTGAGTGTGGTGTAGTTGTTGGTGTCAGATGAGATGGTCTGAGTATTTCAGAAATGATCTACTGGGATTTTTTTCCCCCCAACACCACCTCTAGGGTTTGCAGAAAATGGTCTGAAAAAGAGAATGTATCCAGTAAGCGGCTGTTCTCTGGGCGAAAATCCCTTGTTGGTGTCAGAGGTCAGAGGAGAATGGCCAGACTGATTTTAGCTGATGGAAAGGCAGCAGTAACTCAAATGACCACTTATTACAGATGGGCTAAAGCAGCAGAAGACCACACCGGATGTAAATGGTAATGGTAAATGGACTCCTATATAGCGCTTTATACAACATGCAACTTTTCTTTTTTCCTGTGCTTATAAGTGCTTTCTAACTGCACACATACTCAACACTCATACTCCAATGGATGCCCTGGAGAGCAACTTGTGGTTAGTATCTTGCTCAATGATATTCGGCATGCAGACTGGGGGAGCCAAGGATCAAACCACCAACCTTCCGATCAGCATATGACCTGCTCTGCCTCCTGAGCTACAGCCACCCTGGATGTCAATCGTGTCAGCTAAGAATAGAAAACTGAGGTTATAGTTCACACAGGCTCACCAAAATTGGACAATAGAGGACTGGAAAACGTTTCATTATCTGAACAGTCTTGATTTCTGCTGCAACATTCAGGTAGTTGGGTCAGAAATTGCCGTTAACAACATGAAAGCATGGATCTTCCTGCATGTCTCAACAGTTAAGGTTGCTGGTAGTGGTTTAGTGGTGTGGGGGGTGTTGTCTTTACACACTTTGAGTTCCTTAATATCAACGGAGCGTTGTTTACCTGAGTATTGTGTTGACCGTGTCCACTAGATCTTACTTCAGTAGAGTACCTTTGGGATGCGGTGAAACGAGAGATTCACATCATGGACATGCTGCCAACAAATGTGCAGCAACATTGTGATACAATGCTGCTTCTTTTCAGGATGGACTGAAAAGAAGGTTCCTGGCATGCCATGAAAAATCAAGGCAGTTCTGAAGGAATGGGGTTCTAGCAAAGTGGCCAGTGGGTCTATATCAATAATGGTGCAGTACAGCGCAAGTCTCCCACATTTTTTATATCACTGGCCTCTTCTTTTCTGAATTGGGTTATGCTGCTGCTGTTGTACAGTAACTCATGATGGCGTGTGTTGAGGGATGTTGTGTTGCTATGGCTACCTAAAACTGCTGGTCAAATATTTGCTGTGTTTTAAAATTGTTTGAGCAGTGGTATTCCTCACTTGCCCCCACTCCCAGGTATCTTTATCACAACACAGTTGGCTTTACATTAAAGGAAGTACAGATGTAAGCAGAACTAGGTCAGACATGTGTTTATAAGCAGGCCGTGTGACATTTTTAATTTTTCTCCAGTAATACTTGCGTCTTTTCCGACTACCTCGACCTGCCTTTACTCCTGTGTTTCTTTATCTTCCCACCTTATCCCCCCTGTCTTCATTTCCCTCCTTGAGTTTCCTTTCTAATGTTTAACTTGCCGACAGTAATCTAGGCTGTATGTGTGTATGTGCGCGTTCATGTCAATGTTTGCTTACGCCACTGGCATCATTATCACATCACCTGACGTACTGAAGACCTTGGCACTTTTATAAACCGTATGAAGTGTAGAAACGTAATTTGCTGAAGTTATTGTACTGTTACATGTGGCAGCTTATTGGCCAAGCTCCACTTTACGCTTGTTTTATTTGACTATTTTTAGAGAAATACTGAGAGGAGAAGTTGGTAATCTCACTTGTGAGCTAGACTAACATGACTGTTACTTTCTGTTGTTCTGCCTTTCTGTTCCCTCATAGTATTTTCAAATGCACTTTCATTTAAGCTCATCTGGTTTTCAGTTCTGTGTCTTCAGTGACGAGCTGGGGTTCTGGTGCTGCTCTGCTTCCTAACCTGACCGGCACAAATCGTAAATGGAGTGCAGTTACGTAGCACTTTATTAGTCTTATCAGTCACTCAAAGCACTTTACACCCAGTGGTAAAAATGTAACAGTGTAAACATGCCGTCTTCATTGCCATATGGAGTTTTTAAAATCCCTTGTCAGATGCTTTGCATCAACACAACTGCTGATGGACTAAATAGGCTTCTGTCACCACGCTGCTGTAAATCTGACCCCAGGCCTCTGTGCTACTGCTTTTAAAGCTAGCAGCTCATTTTTAAACCATCCCACAGAAAATGCTGTTGCTCAGACAGCAGTAACTAACATTTCTTGTTATTATGGATTTTATCTGATTATTTTCTGCATCATTTATCGACAAATTGTCCAAAAACTGAACTTCATATTAGCCTGAAGAAACAACAAATCCTTACAAATGACTTTCCAAAGTGGTTTTCTTCTTTTTGCTTGGCTGTTAACTTTTTATTGATCATCAAAACCTCTGCTGCTTTTATATTTGTTTCTTTTTTCTGGTTGGTCGATCTTGTCCTGTAGCTCTACTGGTGCCCACATAGTTTCAACTCCACTATCACTATTCTGTGCTGCGTGTTTGATGTTTTCTAATTGTGATGTCCACTTGACCTAATTTTACCCACTGTGCAGCCATCAAAATCTTAAATGCAATCTTCTGCATGAGATTATAGCTGTCATGCTTTTTGTTTTTGTTATTCTATTTTTTATTTCTAAGCGAGCAAATCTAATTCACCAACAGTCGGGCTGGATTTTGGCTCGCAGCACCATTTAAAGCTCGTGTTAGATATTGTTACTTATAAACCTTGTTCACCTGTCTAAACATGCCTCCCAAATATTTGACATCTCGCAAACCAATCATGAAGAGTTGGCCATCTCCCAAACTTTAAGCTGAAATGGTTCGTAGGAGTTTGATCCAAGAATTTCTTTGTGTCTTCTGAAGTGAAGTAAAGTGTTAAGATGAGCAAGTGAGTTTATTGAGTAATGCTGTTAAAGTTTTCTTGATGACTTGGATAAGGTCACTGCCTCTGACTGTTCCTGTCATTATCACGATGTTTTTACAAGCTGTGTGTGTGTGTGTGTGTGTGTGCGTGTCTTTGTGGTCTTTGGTTGTTTGGTTTGGTGCACACATCACTCCCTTTCCTCTTGTTTTTGCTGAATGAGAGACACTGGAAGGAAGTGAGTGCTTGGTCTTATCTCACAAGAGCAGAAATGCAGTGTGAGAGTGTGCGTGAGCCTGAGTGGTGCGTTTGATGAAGAACTCTCTGAGAGATTCAAAAGCAAGCACTATGTCCTGGAAACTCTCGGTTCAACTACTGCTGTAGGTACGCCAGCCTGAAGCAAATGGTCTCGGCTACATTTGCAATTCAAATTTTCGATGAAGGCTGGAAGGTTAAAGGCCAAGTCTAAAAGTCAGCATTCGTGCAGTTGCAGTAAATGTTACTGCCTAGAAGGGTTAATGATTACTTTCAATACTGATGAATCTGCTGATTATTCTCTCAGTTAATCATTTTTGTCTGTAAAATGTCAGCAAATGTTGAAACTGTCCAGAAACTGAGGACTGCAAAAGAAAATGCTTACTGTTTGAATATGACAGTGAAAAGAAGCACGACAGGTGCACAGGACAGGTGCAGTGTGAATGAACCGTAATATTTATTGAGCTTACTATTGTAAATACTGTGTGTGAGTCAGCTGATATGAGATCAGAGGCATCAAACCGATGACGTCTTAACATTTTCCAAGCCTCGACTTTGACCTGGGTGCACACCTGAAGAGCCGAAGGTTTCACAAATTTATTAAAATACAAATTCCAAAATGATAATATATAAGAGTGTTATTTGTGAAATGGGCCTCTCCATAACATACAACGCCCAAACCTCAGATAATATACAGCAAATGCATCTTTAATTTCCAACATACATTATTATACTAACCTAAATCAGTGCTTTGAAGCTTATTCCAAATTTGTGGACCTCTGCAGGTCACACAGAGTCACCTGTGACAAAGCACAAACTCTGGACAAATGCCTGGAACAGCTCATCGGGTGTCTGATCAGAATATATTTAACTTAAAAGCAGAAGTAATTAGAAGGGAGGAAGCAAATAGGGCTGCTTTTTCTTTTCTCGCTTTATCAAACGCAGTCACGGCGTGGCCGTGATGTCCGTTCACTCTGCCTCAGTTTTGTTAAAGTCAGCTTAGAGTGAAAATTGGTTGACATCTTAGAGCCTGCCTCTGGTCCTAGATGTTAAATATTCACTGCCTATGCTTGGTGCGTGCGTAGCAAACCATCAGTGCTGACTTGTGTTTACTGCTCGTCACTTGTGACACGTATAGTCAGCAGCGTGAAGCATTCTGATGAAATGCTGGATGTAAACTGATTAGCGTCAGGCTGAGCTGCTAACCAGGAAGCAATTTCATTAGTATAGCTTTGCATGAAGACTCACGGTCTAAACTGTGTTCGGTGGCTTTTCCAACCCAAACAGAAAAACTTCAGAAAAAAGAAATTAAACAGAAAATCTCTCTAAAATAAATGTGTAAAGTTGTAAATTAAATTAAGCTAATTGTATTGTTTTGACTCTACTGTGTTTAAAGAAAGCACAGCTGCTTATTTTATTTTTATAAATTCAATATATCGTCTAGCAGTGTGATTTGAATACACTTCCTTTAATGTTGTTTGAGGTTTCGTATTTACCCTACAGATAGAGATATCCTTCTTCTCACCAGACTCCAGCCAGTTTGTTTAGCTTGACGTTGAGATGGGAAATACTTCCCCTAGCAGCACCTCTAAAGCTCACAACTAACCACATTATAATCCATGCGAGGACCAAAGTGTTGAAGTTTCAGGGTGTGGTTTTTATAGGTGAATACCAGACTTAACTTCTGGCTGGGAACAGGAACTTCCTGGAGCCTCCACTGCTGACCTAATTTTTTATTTTTATTTTTTTAAGTTTGCACCGGTGTTAAAGGTTTAATGTAAATACTGTTATTGTAAGGTTTTAGAGATACAAAAAATAACAAGTGCAGAGTTTAATGGACTCGGACGTAGCTTTGAATTATTTAAACAGAGGTTTGGAGCCCCCAGGGGGATGCTGGATCAGTAGTTAAGACAGTGGATGGAAGATTGGTTTTGAACCATGGCTGGTTTGTTATGTCATTATTTATTTATGTATTCTTTTTATCTATCTAATTGCAAATATCATGGCAAACATACTTTATTGCTTAAGTAATATGTAATACATGAGAAAAGTCTTAGATGGGTTAGAGCTACAGGATGATCCAACTGTTATAAAATAGCTCAGTTGCATGGATGACCTCCACATGCCTGTTTGCACTCCAGACAACTACTGGGCATCCTCTGGATGTGATCCTCCCAGATCTGGATCGGGAAATCTGCAAGCTAGTCTGTGGTGCTGTTTGACAGTGTTGGAGGCACCGATATCGAGGTTATTTTTCTGCAAGACCCAGCAGTTCATTTTTGTCCTCTGTCGTTGACATGAGTCTGAGACCTCTATGTCAAGCACAATTTATGGAGTCTAGGGGAAATCCGGGCTTTCCATTGATGTTGCATGTGTGGCGGCTGGGTTAACAGAGCACATGGACTTTCTTTTCAAAATGACAGAAACTGCAGCTTCCACATTTTATGGCTTTGAGGGAGGTTAAATTATACTTTTTTGCTAATATTAAGATTCTGGTGTTTGAGCTTAAATTGTTTGTTCAAGTTGAGAGTCTTAACTTTGATTTGGTGGGATTTCAGAAATGTACAGTATTTTTACCCCTTGTAAAACAAAACTTTTAGTGTACCTTGTAGTGGACTGCAGGACTTACTACCTCACATTTTCAACCAATGTCACTACTTCAGGACACATGCTTCACATGCACACACAAGCTAAGAGATTTATTTTGTCTTTTATCCTGTTGATTTATGTAACTAATAATAATGTGCTAAAAATGCACTAAACTACCTCTCCATACTGAAATTAGGTCAAAATTGTTTTTTTGCATGAAACTTGAAAGCAGGACAACGCTGCCCACAATCACCAAACAGGAAGTCCTCTTTTTAAAGTTGTATAAACTCAGTTTCAGCCCTTTTGTCTTCTTGCAGGTTGTTGTAAGGCATTTTGAATAGTTAACATTTTACTGATGTCCTAAACAAATGGCTGGTTTTGGATTTAAAAATTAATTTTAGGGGGTTTTGCATGGACCTTTAATGCAGTGCAGTGTTAACAGTGCTGGTTTTCTTTCTGGCGATGCCCCAAAATATGGATTAAATAATTAATACCATAATTGTGCAGCAACTAGTCGGCTCTTAACCTAAAGACAACAGGTTGACAAGGAAAATTTTTGGATGGGCTTGTTCTACATGAAGAATGAAAAGCCATTGAGAAACATAGGGCCTACCACCTCACGCTCTTAGTCCTGCTCTTTCTGTTTATTCTTATAGGTGTGTGATCAAGATGATGATGATGTGGAGATTGCTGTGGACAACGCAGGCTTCATGGATGAGTTCTTTTCTGAGGTAAGTGCTGCTATGGGTGTATGTATGCACTGAGTGTGATTGTTTTGCTTCACTTGCATTCACGAGGACCTGCGTGTTCTAAGCTGGTGTGATTTGCATGTGTTTGCCATTTGCGGTGTGTCCTTGTGTTACAGATCGAGGTAATCAGAAACAACATTGAGAAAATCGATGAGAACGTGACAGAAGTGAAAAAGCTTTACTCTGTCATCTTGTCTGCTCCCACATCAGATCAGAGTAAGAAATCACCACCAGCTCTGACATTTACTTCATTTTTTTGCGTTACAAAATAACACACCATTGATCAGGAAAGGCATCAGCACTGAAAATCTGCACTATGTTGTATCCTGCACAGAAACACAGGAGGACTTGGAGGCGATCACCAATGACATAAAGAAGTTGGCCAACGGTGCGAGGAACAAACTCAAGAGTGAGTCCCGCTCCCATTTCTACATACAGCCTGTCATTATGAATAACTTGTATGTTAGGTGGATTAGTAAACAAGTGAATAGTGGTGTTATATTTAATCAGTTCAAGGTTGTTTAAGTGAAGTAACTCTGCCTTCTTCCCAGCCATTGAGAGGAATCTGGAGTCAGAAGAGCAGGAGAGGGTGTCGGCTGACACGCGGATACGTAAATCACAGGTAAATCATCTCCTTCAGATGATTCAAGTAACCTTCTGAGAAAGCGCTTTTCTTGCAAACTTCCCCCTCATGCTGGGCGTTGTATGTGAGGTTGATTGTTTTCTGATGGTCTTATTTGTTGTATTTTAGGTAAAAGTAGGTTAAGAGAGAATTAAGAAAAGAGGGTGCTTGTTAATACTTCTGCTTTAAGATTTCTATTTCTAAAATATTCCATTTCAATCAATCAACAAGAGTTGCTTCAAGGTGCTTCATATAGTAAGGTAAAGACCCTACAACAGTACAGAGAAAACACAGAAAACTCCAACAATAAAATGAAACCCTATGAGCAAGTGCTTTGGCGATTGTGGGAAGGAAAAACTTCCTTTTAACAGGAAGAAACCTCCAGCAGAACGAGGTTTGGGGCGGGGCAGCCATCTGCCGCAACTGATCAGGCGTGAAGGGAGGAAGACGGGACAAATACACGTCTTTGTCTTCAAGTTTCTGCATTCATCATTTAAAAGTGTTACTTATAAGCTCTTCCATTGTTGTTCTGTTACCTCCCAGCATGCAGTTCTGTCTAGGAAGTTTGTGGAGGTGATGACAAAGTATAATGAAGCTCAGGTGGATTTCCGGGAGAGGAGTAAAGGACGTATTCAGAGACAGCTCGAGATCAGTGAGTCACAACGACACCAACAAAGACATCTGACGGTTCCATTGTCGCCTTTGTCATTAATCCCGCTCCTTTTCCTTTTTCCCTTTCCTCTCCAGCTGGAAAAGCAACTACGGATGAAGAACTAGAGGAGATGTTGGAGGGTGGTAATGCTTCTGTGTTCACTGCAGGGGTAAGAGTGTGCGTTTGTGCACGTATATGCATTTTCCTTGACGTACCTTAACGTTAACTCCACCATGATGTGGTTGAACTGTGAAAGCCGAGTTGTCAGTTTCTCAGTAAAACTTGAACTGCTTGTGTCAGCTAATTATTGGCGCTTAGGAGTCGACCTGACTCGCACTCAGTCTGCTCATGACACACTGAGATAAGGAGCATTGTGTTGTGTTGCTTTGGCTACACGCAGCAGCTGTGAAAAACTTGAAAATGTAGCCAAGATTCTCTGAGCTCACGTTGATAAAAAAAATACACAAGTAGGGAGGAATTTCTTGCACAAGGACGCACAGCTTAACTTGATATTTTCAGATACGGTGTATCACATTCCTGTAACAAACAGGCTAGACTTTGACCTCACTTAACTGTTAAGGAGTCCAACTGCTGGGCAGGACGGGACTGTTGTGTAGTGGTGTCCTTGAATAGATTTTAGATTTTTAGGCTGTATCACAACAACTGTTTTCTAGCTTGGTGCCGTTTTAAGCGAATACACATTGATTTGAATCAATGCCAAATATTCATTTAGCCACCTGTGTTTAAACTGATGCTGTTCGGTAATGTTAAGCCTCTCCTTTGCACAGATTATAGACTCGGGGATCTCCAAACAAGCCCTGAATGAGATTGAAGCCAGACACAAAGACATCGTCCGTCTGGAGAGTAGTATTAAGGAGCTGCACGATATGTTTGTAGACATCGCCATGCTGGTCGAGAGCCAGGTACGGTCCTCTGCATCCACCTGCCTGTCATTTGATTCTAGTTATTTGCTTGTTCATTCATTGAATTCATCCTTAAATCCTCTCCATGGCTTTGTGTTCAGCCCTCATTGTATCCAACTCTTTGCACATCATTACTCTGTTTACTCTTTTCCAGCTGTATGTCTTTCCTTTACTCTTTGCGCTCTTCTGCCACTGTCACCTCCATCCCATCGCTCAGCGTTAACGGTACCAATACAAATAATAATAGAATAAATCATCAAGGTCAACAAACGTCTAACTAGCTGGTGCAGGGACATTACTGTTAGCCTCTTAACTAAATATAACCACATATTTCTTGTTGCTTGCAAAATGCTGTCTGAGGAAAAGGCTTTGTAAGGTAAGGGTTGTTGTTATGCACATGTTTCATGTTGTGCTGTGAGATTGTTTTGGATATTATTTTTTTTCCCTGCCAGTTTTAATTCCAGTTTTACGTTTGAAAGTTTGAATTACAGAAGAGAACTAGAAGGGTGCTCGCAGAGCTAATTCTCCACCAAGGCTGATGTCCTGGATCTCTCTTTATAGATCTCTATATGAGGCTATAAAAAGTGATTCAAGTTAAAATTAAATGTCAGAATTCAAAACAAACGCCTGAGATCCTCAGTGCAGGTGTTGGCAATCTAACTGTTCAGTGAACATGTAATACCCCTCTAACCGGATTTATTCCTCTGTATTTAACCCAATCTGCTTCTCATTTCTGCTTAAGTGTCAGTACCTTACAGAATGTTGCATGTTTTTCAGGGTGACATGGTAGAAAACATAGAGCAGAATATATCCAAGTCGGTGGACCACATAGTAGCAGCAAAGGAGCAGACCAAAAAAGCTGTAAGGTATCAGACCAAAGCACGCAAGGTAATGTCTTTCTTTTTTCTTTCTTTCCAGTCATAGCACCAAGCCGCTTTTGTCTTTTTTTTCCTGCTTATCTTCTGTACACTGTTGCACTCCTCACTGTTTGCCACACTTAAACCACATAGTGTGCCTACATATCCTCCCTTCACCATGTCTCTGTCACCCTCCCTCACCCAGTACTCGCACACGTTGCCATTCGCAACAACTGTTGCATTGCTGGTGCTTGTCTTTTTCTCTCTCTTTCTGTTTAATTTCACTGCTACGTTTCTTTACCTCTGATGCCGTTTACATCAGGGTGGAATGATTGACAGGATCGAGAGCAACATGGACCAGTCGGTGGGCTTTGTGGAGCGCGCTGTTGCAGACACTAAAAAAGCTGCAAAGTTTCAGCAAGAGGCTCGCCGTGTGAGTGATAATCATCGAAAACAATGGTCAGGTTTCCCAAAAGCACTGGAATTATTTATTTAATAACTTTGCATTTACAAATCTAGTTAGTTCTGAACAAGCAGGACAAAGATTAAAAATTACAATTAAACAGAATAACTTTGACACCATGGGACAAAAAAACTGCGTTCTCCAGCCTGACTGACTGTGAATTAGAATATGTTCGGCATATGGAAATGTAGTCTGCTTTCTTCTCTCTCATGTTGAGTAGAACTGCGCCGTCATGCAGGTGTAATGCAGGTTGTACAGGGTAGTAAACCCTGTAAAAAGTCCTTCAGGCTAAACAAAAAAAATATTGTCAAGAAAGAATTATCTTAACTTTTGAAGTCTAAGTCATTATCAGTGAAAAGTGCTAACTCTGTTAACAAAATAATCGATTTTTGGCTTTTGAAAATTGTTCTCTTAAAAGCTAAGGTAAGTCTCAGAGGTACTTTGACCTCTGAGACTTGATTTCAAACATAGAAGCTTGACCTTCAACATTTACATGTTAGTGACTCATTAAATGCAGTTATAGGGTTTTTTTCTGAATTTCGTGCCAGAGGTAATCACAGTCCACAATAAGCTGTTCAAGCAATAATGAAACCAAAACAAAGTAAAGATGTCTCCCAGTCTCTACTGGTTAACCTTCCTTTTCATGTTTAGACTTTCAGTTTACCCTGTTCAGCCTGGCAGGTGCCCTTAAAAGATCTGTAACATTAACTCCCCTAATTTAGATTTATACACACTGATAGCATTAACTAGTGTGGAGATGATACAGCTGTGTTAACTACCATTGGATAGCATACCATCAGTGTGTGGGATGGTTAAAAACAAACAACCTGTCACAAGCTCTTGTGCGGTGTCATTTCCTGTCCTCAGAAGGATCCAGATCCTGCAGAGGCCTGCACACAGTCCTCAACCCGACAATCATCAAGCAGGAGTCCTGAAGGCAACTCCTGCTCATGGTTGTTTTTTATTTTCAGGTTGGGAATAGTTGGAATTCCTCTTCCACTAGAGGATGCTTTTGGGAAACCTGTTTGAAGACCATTCCCACCTCCCCCTGTGGTGACTTGTGCTCTCAGATCCCCTCTACCTGCTCCGTTACCACCCTGTGGCCTGTGGAACCCTGTGCTTTAAACACCACTGTGACCTGCCCAGCAACACGTAGCAGAATAAAAAGCATCCTCCCTCCCACCAACACACACACACACACACACACACAGAGAGCTTCTTTTCTTTCTGTCCTGTCCTTTCTCTTCAGCTTCATCCTCACTGTGTTGATGTGCAGTTTACACATGAAGGCTGTAACCACAACCGCTGCTGTGTTGTAGGGTTGGAGATGTTGTGTGCTTGCTTCTGGCTGTTACAGATTATGTGTGTGTGTGTGCAAAGGCAAACTGTTGTATTTTCAGGACAACAGACAATCAACCCTGACCCTGTTTCAGTCTTGTGCAATACTAATGTGCAGAGTTTTTGTGGTAAATAAGCCTCAAGAGTAATCGATGTTATCTGATACATCTGCTGTTGTCAAGTAAAGACCTGCTGTCCTGCTGTTTTTACACTGATATTGGATCTGATAATTTATGTCCTAATTGTCCCCAACAGAAACTGGTGATAATAATTGTGATTGTGGTGATCTTGGTGATCATAGTGGCTCTGGCAATCGGGTTGTCAGTGGGATTAAAGAAATGATGATGAATTATTTGAGTAAGAGAAGCGTTACGGGTGAGTAATTGAGCAAATACCTGCTGTATAATGGGTGTGTGTCTGTTAGGCATGCTTTGGGAAGGAGTTTGCACTTCTTTTGAGGCTCAGTGTGTGTTTTCTTACTATCCAGAGGGCTTACTCGAGGTGTGTGTGCTTGTTTGAAGTACTTTGGGTGTGTTGTTGTTCTCCTGTTCTGGGCCTCTTGCCTCTGGTTACTGTAGTGGCGAATTAGTTCCTGCTGGTGTTCAGTTTGTGGGTGCTTTTCAGTTGTAGGTATCCCATCATCAACACTGTTTCTGTGTATGTTTCTCCCTCTCTGTAGAAGATCATCATTATTGCTGTGGTCTGTGCCGTGGTTCTTCTCATTATCCTCATCATCATCCTCACCCAGACATTATAGGGCTGATCGCTGCCATCATCTCATCATCTGTGTATTCAACATCCTCACCATTATTCATCAGCCTGCCTGCAGAAGGAAAAACCGATCCTGATCACTCCATATGGGTATAAGAATATTTAACCTGCAGATCTTTTCAATCGAATAAAACACACTGAAGGTTTCCCTCACTTTTGGACAATTGAGGATGCTCTCCTGCGAATGAGGAAACAAGACCAAAGCTGACATATGAGGTACATTGTCTATTGTACCTCTGTGAAGGCGAAAAGGGAATTGGGAAACAAAACATCACTTCAGTGTCACTAAACATTTCACTGTTCAACATTTGCTGCCAAAGAATCAGCTGGGAAGCGTTTGTCATCTGAAAGCTTTCAGAAGCACATAAACCCCCTGATTTATTTGAGCCTTGATATGATTTTATGATTGAAAATCTCCCCAGTGAACTTTCACTGCTGTGGGATTTCTTTTTGTTGTTGTTCTTGTTAGGGTTTGGGGAGTTCCAGCACTTTAACATTTCCAAATGTGTAGCTCAGATATGTGTAATTATCACTGGTTGTTAAAAAAACAAAAACAAATATGAAGGATTGCACTTATGGGAACACATTTCATGAACTTACAGGCGCGTGTGATGAACGCTCATTACTTGCTTGCTTGTAGCAGCTGAAATTTGATCCTTTTCACAACCCAAACCAAAGCTTTTACATGTATAGACACAGTTACTCCTCCTGTTAAAGTGCTGTAGAAATATTTCAATGCCAAAGGAGTTTTAGAGAGTCTGGTAGTAACACTAGTGGTTTGTTTCCCGTAAGTGCCAGAATAGTCTTTTTGTATTTATTCTACTGTTCTAAGACATGTTGCTTATGACGTCACATACAAATGGGCACTCTGTAAAGTATCCATGGCTAGTCTTGTCTTACTACTAGGAAATGCCTTAACAGGCATGTTTTAGGTTTTACTACTGAGTTGCCAGTTTTAGACACAGTCCTGCAGTACATCTGATGTTTGCGAAGGTGATAATGTTCAGTTTTTGTTTACACAGCCTTAGGATGTAATGGTTTGACATTTTTAACAGAGGCTGTATGTGTGCTGCTCTTTACTTCATAGGTGTGTCTAACATTTAGACTGCCCTCATTAGTGAATGTGGGGGGTGGGGACAATATTACAAACACCTCTTACTGTTACCAGTTCATCCGCACCACAAAGTACGTCCTCCAAAAAGCCCATCGAGTCTTAATGAACAATTTCAACTAAAATGAACATTATACCTCCTTTTTTTATTTAAAGAAGTCATTTTAATGTACATAGAAAACTTGTATTTTCAAAAAAAAGACGACAGGATTTTTGCAGGGCTGTGTATTAGATCACATTAGCTTTAGCAACATGTACCTCCCTGTTGGATTCAGTAATGGTTGTCCATCATCATTTCATTCATTTCATTTCAGACAATCTTTGGAACTGACAGTTTACCATACCAAAGTGCACAGGTTGTCATCCAGTGGCTTTAACAGGGTAATTAAAGCACATGATTCCAGCCGTACATAAAATCAGTACCAACCAGTCATGAGGAGAAGCCCTGACATAAGGGAGTAGGCCGATTTCAGTAAAACAATGTTGTAATTTAAGCATGAATTAAATTTTAAACTGTGGTTTTGTATGAAGCACTTGAAAATGAGAATCCCGCAGCATCATCATCATTTAGGGGCACAATCCATTTTATTTGAGCCGTTGGCGCAGACTGGAACATAAGAGAAAATTGAAGCTTTTTTTTTTTACCTGTGTAAATGTCAATGATTTTATCAGAAATTAAAGATTTTATGTGTTAAATTACCCAGTGTTTATTTGTCGTGTTTGACTTGCAGAAATGGAATTATGCAACTGAATTTTACATTCTGATGACTGCTTGTTGCAAAGTGGTGTGTGTGTTTTATTGGAGTGTAGTAGCTGCTGTCAGCATGTTAACCACAGTGTTGCAAAGTACAGCTTTTAAAGACTGGTGCACACGTGTCAAAAAAGGGGGTAAGTCGTTTCACCTTTCCTGTCTCTTTACACACACAGTTACACACAAACCTCTATAACCCTTTGTTCTGCTTTTGCTCAATTGTTTCCTCAAACCAGTGTCGATCAATGTTGATAATTGTGTCGGCTCGCAAAGTAAAGCCTGATTCCTCTCTTTGTCGTCTGACTGTGTGTTTCTGATTGCGTCTCCAGAAAAAGATGATGATTACATTGTGCTGTGCCATCATTGGGATCGTTGGGTTCTCCTATCTCTACAGCTTCTTCTCATAAAAACAGTTTTACACAGGTAAACGACAAAAAAAAAACACCTGCATCAGCCTTTCAGTGCTATTGTTTATGCGGACTCTCTGAATGCTTAAAGACTGCATTTCTTTTGTCTCTGTGTGGTGTTTGTAGGCACGAAGGATTTCTCCAAAAATTAGGAATATTCCCCTGATGCTCCTTCA
>NW_005187409.1:6281719-6287854 GCF_000239375.1 Pundamilia nyererei | reverse complement strand
AAAAAAATCACATCCGTCCCATTCACTTTCCCTTTTATTATTAATTGAAATGTAAACAATTTTCTTGCTGTATGAAGTGTTTGAAATGTATTGTGTGTCGATGTCTCAGCCTGACTGTTCACAGCCAGGTGACTTGACTCGTGATTTGTAATCATATACTCTACCGCCTCCTGGTGGTGCATCAAGGGAAAACCCCATATTTAGAGAAATTATCTTTTTCAGGATAAAATAAAACTTTGGAAGAACACATTTTAATCATTTTCTTTTCTTTATTTTTTTTAATATACATATTTAATTATTTTACTGTCTCGGCTCCAAAATGATCTGTTCCAAAGTGTCCAGTTTAGTGGTATTTTCTGGCCTGTTTGTCATAATTATGATTAAAAATGTGCGTGACTTTGTGTGTGAGATCTGTCTGATGGTGTTTTCCGTAACAGCGGCTGTCAGTCGCTCACTGGCTGTGTTGTCTCAGTGAAGCCTGTTATGTAATAAAATTTCTGTGCGTTACATCAAGTGCTGTGTGCGGCTCGCTTCTTGCATGAGGCTCAGCTGATCGCCTCTTTGCGTGGAGGGATCCCGATGACCCTGACTTGCATAGAATCGGCCGTGTGGAGCTATTTTCCTATGTCAAAGACGTAAATGCAGCAGCTGATATAAGCACGACTTTGCATCCGCGGATGAAGAGCCTTCCTGACCTCGTTTCATCCCCATCTCGCTGTTCTTCCTAACCAGCTGCAAGCCCCGCCCAACCACACGATGCGGGGCAAGCAGTAGATGAGGGTGCGCTCGTTTTCCTGTTCTGTGTTTGCCGGATCCATGCTTTTATATTCTTCACGCCACATTCAGACACCAGCCAAATGTCGCAGAACAAACGGAGACTTTGCCAGTCTCAATGGTCAAGTTTTGGTAACCGCGTGTAAATTGTAGCATCAGTTTCCAGTTCTTAAATGACAGAAGTGGTCTCCTGCTACTGTAGCCCATTTGCTTGAAGGTTCAACGGGTTTAGAGATGCTCTTCTGCACACCTTGTAGCGAGTGGTCATTCGAGTTACTCTTGCGCCCCCATCAGTTCAAATCAGTCTGACATCAACAACACACTGCTGCTCATTACAAGAGCAATATCTCTCATTCTTAATGCCCCCCACTGTAGCCAGCTTTGATAATTTTAGGTCCTCCTTTAGTATTATTCCAAAATTATGGAATAATTTTCTAATTATGCCAGATATCACAAGGTGTGTGTTCCATTTCTTATTACTTTCATTGTTCATGCTGTCAGAACACTGTGTAAAGGCACAAAATCTTCAGATGTAGAGATCCGGTAACAAAAAAATAGACACTTCTTGGTGTCTAATAATATAAAATGCTTTTAATACAAATTTTAATACTAAAATACCAGTAGTATTTGTTTTATATAAAATATTAATTTACCGGTCACACCGGAGCAGACAAACTAAACATACTTGTATGTTAACATATGCTAATCTGTTCTAAGTGACACACCCTGTGCCCAATGAGAGCGCCTACATGCTAATTTCTCGGAGCAGTGGAGTAAATGGGGGTGGGTCCTGAGCGTTTTCCTTTTTTTTCCGTTTCGTGTGTATGTTTTTTGACTAGCTGGAAATGGCGTCTCTTGGCTTCGAACCGTTCTAACTTTATCGCACAATAATAAACATAACAATATACACAGCTATTATCCCATAACATGGGGAGAAACTTTACTGGGAGGTTTTGGACGCTCTAGTTGGGAAGCATTACTGTGACCGCTGCAACTAAAAGGAGTTAAATCGCGGAGGTAATGATAAAGAAGCTTACAACTACCGTGTACAGAGGCTAACGATAGCTAGCTAGCGATAGCGGACGACTCAAGAAAGGGCTTGCCAACTGAGCTAGTCTACGCTAGCCGATAAGGCCACTTAAAAAACGGAAGAAAATTGAGACGGTGGTTCGGGTATTTGTGTTAAAATTAAGCTACTCTTATAGGCAGTTATCATCATAGAATGACGCGAGATGAACGTTTATGTTGGTAATTATATGTGGTGTGCTAACCGTAGCTTGCTGGCTACAGTAACACTGTTGGCTAACGTTAGCAGGGGTATCTGGCTGAGAGGGGGTGTGTTTCTGTCCGACTGGGTGTAAAAACAAACTAAAATACTCGGACAGTGGTTGGATATTTCATCTGTGTGACCAGAAACTTTTGTTTCGCTTCCAGAGAATAATGGAGGATTCTCATACACGGTACAGCAAGCGCCTGGTAAGTAACTTCACCCAACTGTTAAATCCCCGGATTCGTTGTTTTATGTTAGCAGGGCAACTTCTTCGTTTTCAATGCGGGTTTTTAATGGACAATAAGCGATTTAGTGAATGAGAACTGATATGTTTTCTTTAGAGCGGCCTGCTTTTCTTTTCTCTTTTTTTTTGGCACATTGTGTTCACGGTAATGGTCCCATTTTTGTTTTGTGTGGCACCCTAATGATAACGGCAGTGAACCTGTGTAAAGGCTCTGGGTTCAGGAAAAGGTCAAGTTCAGTGTCTAAACTGACAGCATTTGTGCTGTGACCCTGTTTCACCCTCTTCCCTGTCGATGTAAAGCAATAAACTCCAAGCTTACCGTCTGCGGTTTGTACTCAAAAAATGGCACCAGCTGATTCCTGTTATTACCGGGGCAGAGGTTCAATATTAGGTATATTTATATTATTAAAAAGACTTCTTGTCATTGTTGATTATTATTTTATTGCACGAAAACCTAATAAAAGCACACATAAATTGGTTGCTTAATACAATTTTTATTAATTATGCTTTCTTCTTTTATTGCTTTATCTGGAAGCTTTAGCTTTGGTTTCGTTGGTAATATTGACTTGCTTTAGTTTAATAGTAATAGGGACTGTGTGTTCTTTGAAAGTAAGGACTATTATATCTTAAATAATACTACATTTGTGGTGTAGAGATGGGGGTGGGGAGATCTGAGAACAGAATTCATGTGCTTCATCCATCTGTTTTGCCAAGCAGTGCACATAGGATGAATGGCAGGAGGGGAGTTAAAGGGGGGCAGTGTGTAGAAGATTAACCCCTGCTATTGTAATACTGTATTGTTTGTTTACCAGATGAACTGATTTTTGTGTCTGACTGATTGATGAATTTGGATGGGCTTACATCTATCCAGCTCTTTGCTTAAAGCTTTGATATTGCTAGTTTCAGTTTCTTTCTTTTCTTAAAAAATGTTGTGGTATAGGGCTAAAGTCTTGTTAAATGCCTATAATGAAATTTAACTTGATGCCAAAAGGTAATCCAGTTATTAGTGTTATAATAGTTTAAGTATATTGTAGTAATATACAGCTATTTTTCAGTGGTTTTCCTCTCAAGCACATTTAATTTATCCAGCTCTGTTATTTCTTTGTGTGTGCCTCCAATCAGATCTCGTCAGTATCAGCTGATTATTATAAATAAGATACCTTTACTATATGTGATGA
The DNA here is from genome assembly GCF_000239375.1 of Pundamilia nyererei. Taxonomy (NCBI): domain Eukaryota; kingdom Metazoa; phylum Chordata; class Actinopteri; order Cichliformes; family Cichlidae; genus Pundamilia; species Pundamilia nyererei. The sequence goes on along the minus strand of NW_005187409.1, from coordinate 6,284,388 downwards.
AGTGTGTGGAAACTAGGCTAAAGTCTAAATTCTTTTTGTTTTATATTTTCTAAAACTTTCAAACATTTCTTTCTTCCTTTTCTATGAGTATTTAACTCAAGGTGTCAAACTGTGTTTCTTTTAGTTATTGTTGTGTAGTAACCATGAACACAGTTAAATACCCACTTGTACCACATTTGTAAACGATTAAGCTTATTATACAAAACTCCACCAGGTTCACAATACTCTGCTGATTGATCACAGTTGTCACAGGGTTATCGCCAAAGGCTGAAGGCTTTATCAAAACCTCTGCCAGGTCTAGGCCCATGTGGCTATGCTGACAGGGGATTCCCCCTCATAACTGAGAGTTATGCTGGATGTGGGTTTGAGACAAAATTGCACCTTGTTTATTTGCTTTTTATGCACTGGAAACTGTTTGGTAAACTGCAATTTTGGGACCTTGTTTTGAGAGATATCTGTTGACAGTGAAGTTAAGATCATGAAGCTGGGAAATACTGGAAAGTCCGGTTGTTGTTCTTCTTGGTGGATGGCTGTTGTGCGTAGCTGTAATTCTTGATTTGTGTCGCATAATTTATGAAGCCGTACAAATTTTTACCTTAATATAATTTATATTTTTCTGAGACTCAAGCCCCCAGGGTACATCTTACTCTAATAGTTATAGCGTATGCATGTATGTCTGTTCACTAGCTTCTCTTCTATGCGTTAACCAATCTGGATGAAGGTTACTATATAAACTGCCTAGAGTACCGGGATAATCAACATCTGTATAGTGTTTGGAAATTACTTTTAAAACATTCAAATTCTTAGAAATTCTATATATTATCTGTAGTCGCTGATCTCAAAACAAATGGGAACATTAGATCTACGTTACATGTTGTATTTTAAAAATATTTCTTGCAGTGTCTGTAATTGATTATTTTGTCTTATACATTGAATATGTAGCTTTCAAATATGAACTGTAAACATGTTTTTAGTGTATATTCATTTGTTTGGTGTTTGTGAGCAGGGTTTTTTTTTTTTTTTTGCCATATGAAGATAAAAGGAATAAAATGATAAATTAACAAACATGTCTATTTTTTTTTAATTCTGTGAAGTTAAAACTTTATTAAGTTTTATTAAGTTTAAGTTTTTGTGAAACTAAACCCCGAGCCATTTCTAAGGGTTTGGATGGCACAGACTTTAACTGAAAACCTTTATTTGTCTTCAGCGTACGCGAACACAGCGCCGCTATCAGGACGATGGAATCTCCGATGATGAAATTGAAGGAAAGCGAATGTTTGACCTGGATGAAAAGCTGGAGTGTGAGAGATTCGGCAGTGACTTGATCAAACACATGGAGGGTAAAGGTGAGACTAGTGTACTGAAATTTATTTTTTATTTTTTTAAAACAGAACCTTTTGTGATTATATCTAGAGCTCTGTGAGATGAGTTGATGTGTTATTTTTTTGTAAGAGTCTATCTACAAATTTCTTGTCCCTTGGGGGTTTTTGTTTTGTTTTTGATATGTGTATCTTTTTTCTAGAATTCACATTTGAATACATCCAGAGGGAAGGACTCAGGGATCCCATTATCTTCAAGACTACTGATGGCCTTGGCATGCAGTAAGGGACTGGTTTCATTAGAAAACTCTTCACTGTGTGTCTTTCACCAAAGAAAAGTAATAGTAAAATTATTACCTCTCTTACAGAATGCCAGATCCGGATTTTAGCGTGAGTGATGTCAAGTTGTTTGTTGGTAAGTTCCTATTTTATCCCCATTCAGAGGAAGCAATTAACCAGTAGCCACAAACCCAGCCTCAGGGGTAACGCGCTAGTGTACTCCTAGTGCCAATCCTAAGCTTGGATAATTGGGAGGGTTGCATCAAAAATTGCATTCACTAAATTTTTTTTTTACCAGAAAATGTGGCAGCCCACCTAAGCAGCAACATTTTATCGGCAAGAAAAATATAAAGCCATGTCACTAAAACCACAGCACTACAGCAGAAAGCCTAAATATTTTCTTTTTTGTTTTTATGACACTGCCAGATGGAATCTTAAAATATAATTACACTTTATAATAATATTTTTATACTTGTAAAATGTTTTTGCACTACATTGTTCAACTTAAAAATATTGTTTTTACTAATCTTATTGTTATTGTTATAATCTTTTTTTTTTTTTTTTTTAAACGCCTCTTGATTTGATTTTTTTTTTTTTTAATTTTTGCACCCATGACAGCCCCACAGAGCACTGAAGAGTTGATTTTTAACTTGTGTACTGTTCTGCTCATTGTGGCTCCAAAACGTAGTAATGTTTTTTTTTTTTTGTTTTTTTTTGTTGGTTTGTTTTGTTTCCAAAAATTTGTGCATATTGGGGGAAAAAATGGAGTAAAGGTTTACAAAATATCCATTATAAATTGGTGAGTAGGGCTGGGCGATCAATGGCGATATACGATATATATCTCGTTTTTTAATTTTTTTAATTTTTAATTTTTAAGCCATAAAGTAAGAACAAAAAAAGAGTTCTTAGTCCAAGCTGTCCCAGATGTCACACAGGCACTTTTATTAACATTCAGCATAGATGTACGTAAAATAAGTTATCAGCATTTATTAAATAATAATGCTCCATAAATAAAATAACAGTGTTGTTTTTGTGCATAACAAAAAGCTCACAATTGTGCAGTCAAAATGC
>NW_005187409.1:6238154-6281699 GCF_000239375.1 Pundamilia nyererei | reverse complement strand
TTTTTGCACCCATGATCTAGAAAATAGTTCTTGTATTGTAACAGCCCCACAGAGCACTGAAGAGTTGATTTTTAACTTGTGTACTGTTCTGCTCATTGTGGCTCCAAAACGTAGTAATGTTTTTTTTTGTTTGTTTTTTTTGTTGGTTTGTTTTGTTTCCAAAAATTTGTGCATATTGGGGGGAAAAATGGAGTAAAGGTTTACAAAATATCCATTATAAATTGGTGAGTAGGGCTGGGCGATCAATGGCGATATACGATATATATCTGGTTTTTTTATTTTTTTTATTTTTTATTTTTAAGCCATAAAGTAAGAACAAAAAAAGAGTTCTTAGTACAAGCTGTCCCAGATGTCACACAGGCACTTTTATTAACATTCAGCATAGATGTACGTAAAATAAATTATCAGCATTTATTAAATAATAATGCTCCATAAATAAAATAACAGTGTTGTTTTTGTGCATAACAAAAAGCTCACAATTGTGCAGTCAAAATGCAAACTAAAAAGATGCTGAGCATAATAACAAAGACAGATTTTGCAGCTGCTCTGTTCCGAAGTTCTACTGCGTGACTGACAGCCTTGAGTTTGAAATCCGCTCTGTAACCAGGCCATTTGTGGTCCTTATACACACACAATACGGTAATATCATGTTGAAGGACAGTACGTAGTACTCCACGAGGTTCCTGACTACGGTAGCCGTAATGCTCTGACAATCCATCAAGCGGTGTGGCTTCGTAGCTTACCAAAGTTGTACTAAAACATTTTTTGACAGATTGCTGAGCGCCATGTAGCACATAAAATCGGTTATTGGTCAGTAAGCACAACCAGAATTCATACATAAGGCGCACTGTCGATTTTTGAGAAAATTAAAGGATTTTAGGCCAAACGCGTTAGCGCGGTTAGCTCGTTAACACGTTGACACCGTCCAGCCCCATGCACGTGCCGATCCGTGGTAACTCGCTAACGGAGATTTGTCGCATTAATGCAGCGTTAATGTCATTTTAACGAGATTAACGCTGGCAGCACTAAAATAGTAATCTCCAAATGTTTTCTTTTTACCGACCAGCTCCTCTGTGTCCTTCTTGTAGCCTGCAGTTGAAATGATGGGGGAGGGGGAGTTGTGTTCAGTGAAGGAGAGAGGTGAGGCAGAGTAATTTTGCGTACAGACAAAAGTGGACGAAAGAGAGGCAAACTTGTGGCTGCACAAGTATAATTATAACATAACATAGACTATATCGATATAAACGATATCTTCACATCTCATATCTCGTATAAAAATATATATCGATGTATTTAAAAACTTGATATATCGCCCAGCCCTGCTGGTGAGTGTTATGCAAAGTAAGCAATGATCTCAGTTGACATTAATGTGCTTACAGGTAGTCGACGTATTGTAGACGTTATGGATGTGAACACCCAGAAAGGAATTGAGATGTCGATGGCTCAGTGGCGACGGTACTATGAGACGCCACCATCAGAAAGAGAAAAACTCTACAATGTCATCAGTCTAGAGTTCAGTCACACCAGACTGGAAAACCTGGTGAAACGGCCTGCTTCGGTGAGAGTTTGCACAGTTTTACACATGACGTTTACAGAAACTGTACTTGTTGAAGCAACTGTTTGGGGAAAAAACTTCTGTAACTTCACCTTTAGTTATTGACCAACTGTGATGTGTTAAGCAGAAAGTGGTGCTGATCATCAGAATAGTCTCGGGTTTGGTGCTGAAATTTTAATTGTGTACTTCTGTATTACACAGGTGGACCTTATTGACTGGGTGGACAACATGTGGCCCCGTCATATCAAGGAGAGGCAGAGGGACTCCACCAATGCCATCATAGACATGCACTATCCCAAAGTACAGAAGTGAGTAAACTAACAACATTTAACATTTGCTGTGCTGTAGAGAAACCACCATCATGACCCTCTCCTATATCAATGCAAATGTAAGCTAGCTAATCTGTATGCCAGCTTCTGTTCACGTTTTAATCTTGTTTGATGGTTTTCAATCCTGCCTTCATATCTCTCAGGTACTGTCTCATGAGTGTGCAGGGCTGCTTCACAGATTTCCACATTGACTTTGGAGGCACTTCCGTCTGGTACCACATTCTGAGAGGAGGAAAGGTCAGTTTGAATGTCACACCGCACAAGAACTATAGATTTAACGAGGTGTCCATCAGAATAGTTGTTAACTTTGGTGGTTTTAACAGGCACATTTCTATGTGTATGTGGGCTGTTGTTGCACAGTTGCAATGCTAACTATGAGGCGCACATGCAGCAAAGGAGCTATGTGTGCATCTCTGCACTCACAGAGGGTTTCCAGAAGGATAATTTGTTTCCCACTTTACAGTCTTTACCATTGAGAGAAATTTGGTGGCATTAAAGGAGAATAAGCAAGAAGGAGAAGAAAGGTGTATTTTACTGAAGATGCAAACACTGAGGTTACTGCAAATGATAAGTTGGAGCTTTTTCTGAAATGGATACAAGCGTGTAGGAATTCTGAACATAATAGTAAAGGTACATTAGCTAACTTAACAATTGTGGCTTTTGTATTTAAAAAATCCAGGTAGGCTGCTGTGTTTACAGAAACTCTAACAGCAGTGCCTATAACAGCTGGGTAAAAACTTAATCTGGGACAGTCCTTTTCTTCAGTCTTGCTTTCAGAATAAATCAAAGTATGATCTAATGTTATCACACTTCATGTTATTATGCAGTAAATACTGACGGGGACATTTTTATGAGTGCATGCCAGTTTCTTTAATAAATTCAATTCTTGTTAGCAGACTAGAGGGAAGATCAAATTGTTTAGTTGGCATGCATTGCAGATTCTAACTAAGATTTACTTTCCCCCTACAGGTGTTCTGGCTGATTCCACCCTCACCACAGAACCTGGAGATGTATGAGAACTGGGTTTTATCAGGAAAACAGGGAGACATCTTCTTGGGGGATAAGTGCCATGACTGTCAAAGGATAGAGCTCCATCAAGGGAACACCTTTGTCATCCCATCAGGTCTGTTCTGTAATAGAATAATAGCGTTAGTACATACAGTTACAGACGAGGGTAGAGACAATGTATGTAAGCCTCTCACACATGTAAACAAGCATCCTGTGTTTAATATGGTGTAGGGTGGATCCATGCTGTGTACACACCAGAGGACACATTGGTGTTTGGGGGGAATTTCCTCCACAGCTTTAACATCCCGATGCAGCTCAACATCTACACCATTGAGGATCGCACACGGGTGAGCAGCAGTTAAACAGCTCACTGTTTAAATGTCTTTATAAATCATTTGAGATTTTAGAGTAATGTAATACATGATTCAGGGCCGTGTGGAAATTACAAGGGGCGAAAAAGACAAGTCTAAAAAAACCATTTAGTACCTTTTTGGGTATTCCCACTGTAGAAATCTGATGCCAGTACTGTCATTTTCTTGAAATTGAAACATGTATGCATCTTTTGGTTCTTGGATATGAATCCAGGGGTTGTAAAGCACTATCCACACAATTGTAGCCCACTGACAGGGTTACTGCAGGTCATTAAAAAGTCTGAAAGGAAAAACTAGACCTCAAATTGTGTGAGAGATTGTTGTATATTATAAATTTGGAGATGCTGTGACTTTAACTGGTAGATGAAATCAAAATGAGCTATGGAAAATATGAAGTTTATTTTGAGACTATGTCAAGTTTCTTTTCCTTTCTTAAATTTAGCTATAACACAGGTTAGGTATCCGGCTGGGTTAGCCCACACACACAGGTGTTCAGCTTGTATCTGGACTGCTGTGTCTGCAGTGACACCATATTTTTTTAAATATATATTTCTAAGAAGAAGTGAAAACCACAGCTACCGTGTGACAAATGCTTCTTTTTTGTGGTGCTTGACACTAGCTGTTAAACAAAACAAAAAACATAAATAATTTAGTTGCATAGGTGCAGCTGAGAATTTAAAAAACCCCATTTAATTATTAACAATTTGGAACCATTGTAGATGCATTACAAGCATGTAACTTCCTACATGTTCCTATAGGAACACATGTAATATCAATGTCCCCATCCTGTATGTGGTATGGCTCATATTTCCGTCATTTATTTACATTGATTGCTATACATATGGTTTCTGTTATTTGTAAATGTTGATCTACCTATAATATAAGCATAAATAGTTTAATTAGTACTAAATTAGGGTTAAATATGATTTTGAGCAGTGTTTAAAATGAACCTTTACATGGTTTCTTAGAGAGAAAAGGACATTTTCAACATTTTGCTACAGGTCAAACACTTTAACCTTCACTTTATAATCAATAATAGGAGCTTTTAATTGTGATAGAAATAGAAACGAAGAAGGAAATAATTGAAAAAGCAAGGCAACACTTTAGCTCAAACGAATGAATTGACATACCCATGGTTCATGTGACTACTTGGTTGCTTTTATGTCCATCATGGTTCTTTGGACGTTTTATTTACCTGCGTAAAAATGGTGTATATTACAAACTGGCCTCAGTCACGCAGGTTCTGGATACAAATATGCAGAAAAAAACCCAGCAGTTTTTTATTTGCCGTAAATATTTGAATCAACCGCCATATTGTGATGTTATTAGTCTTGGTACCCGAGGTAGTTTATGGGCCAAGTTTCATAAAGATTGAACCAATCCACTAGGGGGAGTTCAGGAACAGAAATGCAGACATAAATATATCATTATTATATAAGATTTAGCAGTTCTTCCTGGTCTGTTTTTATCAACATCCCCTAGGTGCCAGCAAAGTTCAGGTACCCGTTTTACTATGAGATGTGCTGGTACGTCCTGGAGAGATACCTTTACTGTCTGACAGACATCTCGCACCTCACCCCTGAGTTCAAGAAGTACTCCCTCGGTATAGGTAAGGATAAATGTACTCAGATAAAGACCGCTGCCCCCACCCCCCCTTTTTTCTTTCTTTCCTACAGAACACAAACATTTGTTTATCACTTACTTTAACTTTAAACACTACATGCTTCCTCTTTTAAGGCTTAACACCAGCTGACCTCGAAAACAATGCCTACACTGGTAATGGTGCTTCCAATGAAGATGACACTGATGATGAAAATGAGGATATCAAGATCAAGGAGGAAGATGCCGAAGAAGAAAAACCAATCCAAGTTAGCAAACCCCGGCCCGTGCTGACCCCCTTTGAGCTTGAAGGACTGTGGAACCTTTTAGGAAAACTGGAGGAGCTGCCGAGCCACAAAAAGTGCGTCCCTGAAGGAATTGCGAATGCTGCAGGCCTGCTTGAGGACATGAGGGTGAGTGTCACCAAAGTTCCTTGCGTTGATCAACTTAGAATGTAGTCACATGCTCTACGTAAGTATTTAATATATTTAGAATAAATACTCATCTGTCATTTCCATATTTTTTGTCTAGGCTGTTCTGACAGATTGTGCCGATGACAGCCCTAAGCTAGCCTACACTGGAGAGCCCATAGTCAGATGGCCTGAAAGGGTGAGTAGTGAACTATTTTTCTAAGCTTTATTTTTAATCATCTGCCTGATGTTTGTGGGACTCAATCATAACATGCATTTTGCCTGCTGGTCTTGTGTATGTAGCCATCATGGTACCAGCCTCCCACTCCTCCTACACCTGTTCTTTACCGTCCTCGCTTGGGACCCACCCTCCACAAGCCTCTGGGTCAGAAGACCAAACGGTCTTCCATCTCCGCCTTGAGACGGAGACGGGTGAGGTGCAAGCGCTGTGCTGCCTGCTGCAGGAAGGAGTGTGGCAACTGCCAGTACTGCCATGACATGAGGAAGTTCGGTGGACCTGGGCGCATGAAGAAGAGCTGCGTCATGCGACAGTGTCTAGCAGTAAGATTTCATACCCATCATTGTATTTATATACACTGAAATAATTATGCTGTCCATCTGTAAATGCATGCAGAAGAAACACTGAAAACTGTTAAAACATACTTTTACTGAAGCGTCTTACTCTAAAGTGTGTTGACAAACTGAACTGGAAAATCATTCTAAAGTTTTGATTATACTCAGTTGCTGAAGACCTGACAGCTAAGTTTAAAAAAAAAAAAAAAAAAAGCAGGCAGGTGTGTGCCAAAGGTTACATCACTCAGACCCTTGCCGACTCATAGACACCGAAAGTATAATCAAGGCTTAACAAGTGTCCTGTCAGTATTATATGTAAAATTTCGGGCTTTATTTTGTCCACCACCTAGCCTGCGTTACCGAACACAGCACGATGTGCCATATGTGGAGAGGGGGAGTCAGATGAAGCAAATCCAATCACTCACACCCTCATGGAGTGCTCTGTCTGTTCAGAAATCGCCCATCGACAATGCATTAAGGTGCGTCTGCTTCTGATCTAGCGTATAAATTAAGGACATTACACAGTTATTGCATTGATGCTTTTTGCATTTGTGATCAGGTTTTGTAGTTTCCAATTCAAACATTTACCTGTTGTGTTTTAGGAACCTGGTGAGGGGAAGATCAATAAGGACTTACCGAGTTGTTGGGAGTGTCCCAAATGTTACCAAGGAAAAGATTCAGCATCAGAGGTGCTTAAATATATTTCTTACATTTACTTTGATTCCTTCTTGCTTTAGCTGGTTCATTCTTTCGGATGTGTTTTTGTTTTTTCCCTTTATTGTTTATCAGCCACTTCCTGTTGCCTTATAGTTGATGTTGATACACTAATTAATAATGACACTCCCACATCAGTCTTCCAGCGATGAGGAAAGTGAAGAGTCAGAAGGCTCAACCTCCTTGCCACAGTCCAAACTTTCATACAGGGAAGGAATTGGTGTTGGTGAAGAGGCGGGTCCAGCAAAACGTAGCAGACCCCAAGGCCGGCCAACAGCACCACCGCCTTCTCAGAAACTGCTACTACAGCATCAACAGAGCCGCAAACGAGCAACTGAACTTCAGCTCAGATATAAAAAGAGAGTAAGTTGGGGATACTTAAGTTTGTTTCACATTGATTTGTATTTATTTTAGTGGCTACTGATTTTCCAATTGAAACACCTGTTTGGGGAAACTGTCTCTGACTTTAAATAATAGACTAACACTTTATCTATTCATAGATTAGTTTTTTCTGTAGCTGACTCTTCCCTACATCTTTTCTTTTTATTGCAGCTGAAACTGGATCGGGTCAAAATGTTAACAGTAAGTGGTGCACTTATTTCTGCAGTTATTCTGTATTGCATTTGAAACTGTTGCATTTGTGAAGTTTTTTTTTATCAACTTTTCAATGTTTTATATCTGCAGCAGATGACACAATTATGCACAACCATTTTTTTAGAACTAGATTTGATGTCTGAAACATGTCATGTCTTATTGATATTTGCCTTTTCCCTCTAAACAGAAATCGTCATCTCTAGCTCATTCCCCGAGGCTGCTGGGCTCCAGGGTGCTGCCTCGTCTGCGCTCTCCAGCGAGCAGACTACCTCAGGGCAGAGGTCAAGGTTCCACCTGGGCGAATGGGTCTTCTTACCACAGCAATCCAGTAGAGACCGAGTCCTTTGAGCAGCAGCAGCAGTCTTCCCATGGTTTAGTGCTTGCACCCAAAGGAGAGCCCCGCAGGGGGAGAGGGCGAGGTGTGAGGCTGCGGGGAGGAGGGGCAGGAAAAGGCATCAGAGGTGGTCAGAGTCATGCAGAGTTGGAAGAGGACAGTGAGGACAGCAGCAGCAGCAGCACCAACAGCAGCAGTAGTGACGACGACGAAGAAGAAGAGAGTGGGCAGAACAGCGGGAGGGGAGGTGATAAAGAGAACCAGCCACAGTTGAGACGGGAAGGACAGGCAGCCAAAGAAAGAGAAGAGGACGGGTTTGAGATGGCCAACCAAAATGGAGCAGATGAGGATGAAGAGGAGGAGATGGAGCAGGAAAGTCGAACAGGGGACAGAGATGCAACATATCTTAATAAAGTCACACTCCAAAGGCCAACCAGAGCCAAACAGGACCCGTCAGCTATTGTCCCCAAATTAGAGGCTGTCGCCCCTCACACTGCTACTTCCACAGTACACAGCCAGCCCAGAGCCCTCCTCAGACCCCCCATTAGAAATCGCAGCCCCTGTCCTGATCAGCACTCAAATAGGCACACACCACCGCAGACTCGCAGTGGACACACTGGCACTCGCACTTCCCACTCAGAGAGACTTGAGGCCTCAAAAAGAATGAGACTGAGCAGGCCAGCCAAACTGAACAATGGAGCTTCCTCGTCTTCATCTTCTGAGCTTCCCCATCTCCGCGTCCCTCTGTCTGCCCTGCAGGAAGGAGGGGGCGAAGCAGAAAGGGGGAGTGTCGGGAATAACCCAAGTTGTGAGAGAGAGGTGTGGGTGTCTGTCTTCCGCTACTTAAATCGTGCAGATCTCTGCGTCTGCATGGCAGTCTGCAAGAACTGGTACAAATGGTAAGACTTCTTCCCTGACACTTTACTAACAAATCTCCTTAAAGTGTTTTTTGTTTCGCTACACTCATAAAATGCAAAGTAAAACATACGCGTTCAGGCCCATTCTACCTAATTTAAATTACAAATCACTGACGTTACTTGTACTGGCTACAAATGATGGCTTGTTCTCTGGTTAATGTGGCCTCTATAGCTGGTCTCTGCATTAAGTTAAAGAAAAGCTTCACACTTTTTAAGAGAGCTTTACAAACCCTACTGGACTTTTGTTTTTTGTAGTTCAGCAAAGTGATGACTGTTTACCTGGCTGATCACCTCAGGATCTCAGCATTTTTATCTGATATTTATGATAACTCTGAATCTGGACCTTTTTTTAAGTTGTTAAATTATGCCAGACTACAGGTGTGAATCACACGATCGAGGTATGTTTAACTGGGCCGTCTTGTGGGTCATTTAAATTTCATGTTGTAGAGGCAGGATAATTTTGCTTCTACTTTTTAAATGTTAAAAAGATTTTAGTAAGATTCAGTTGGATTTCAGTCTTTAAAATCAGTTCAGACCACTTTGATTTGTATTTGTTAAAAGGCCCAGTGAGCCCTTTTGAAAGCCTAAAAGATGGTTTATTTAGACTGTATCGCTGACCCATATATCTACAAATGCACAGATATGTTCTTTATGCATGTGTTTTCATCTGTAGGTGTTTAGACAAGCGGCTTTGGGCGCGGATTGACCTAAGCATCAAGCGCACGGTTAGTCCTCAGGCCTTGACAGGCATCATAAAGAGACAGCCGGTCACACTCAACCTCTCCTGGACCAACATCTCTAAAAAACAGCTCAGCTGGCTCATTGACCGCCTGCCTGGTACACACTCAAGTTTTCTTCCAGGATTATTGAATTTTGAAAGGGACAATATAGATGTATTAACAATATTAACACATAAAAGGGGGACTCAATTTTTAGATTGTATGACATTAAACACTATTTAAATCTTACCCATTTTACAGGGCTGAAGGATCTGATGCTGGCAGGTTGTTCCTGGTCCTCTGTTTCAGCTCTGTGCTCCTCTGGTTGCCCTCTACTCCGTTCACTTGATCTGCGATATGCAGATGCCGTCAAAGATGCTCAGATCAGGGATCTAGTCACTCCTCCAGGTAAGGAAAGGGGAGCCTCAGAGGGTACAAAGTGATCATACGATGTGCATTATCAAGTAATAGATTTAGTATAGTTTTCTTTCCTTTTCGTGTCTTTTCCTTTTCCTTTCTCCCTTTCCTTTACCAAATTTACAGAATGTCTCTGCTTGTTTTCTTTCATCTCTGGTCCAGGCTGTGACAATCGTAGTCAGTTGCGGTCCATGCAGTGTTTGCGGCTAGCAGGTTTGGACATTAGCGACTCCACTCTGCGTCTGGTGATCCGCCACATGCCCCATTTAACAAAACTGGATCTGTCCCACTGCAACAGTCTCACCGACCACTCCATCAATCTGCTGACTGCAGTGGGCTCGTCCACGCGAAACACACTCACAGAACTCAATCTGGGAGGTAGGAAACTGTTGGGAAGTATATGGACTGGACAGCATTTCTGGGAAGTTTCATTCAACTGGAGATAAATGTTTTCACGTTTCTTTTCCAGGCTGCAGTAAACTGACAGATACGTGTCTGAAGTATCTCCGCCGCCTCTCTTGCATCATGCTGCTTGACCTACGAGGCTGTAAAGGTGTCTCCCGCAAGGCCTGTGAGGCGTTCATCTCTGAGCTGTCAGTCAACACACTCTACTGCCTATCGGATGAAAAACTGATCCAGCGGATATCCTAAGCGGCTCGCCTTCTGTCATTGCAGACGTGATTTGAGATGCAAAAGCGGAGGGAGTGGATCCTGATGCGAATCTGTGAAACAGAGAGAGGCAGGGAAGCTCATGCACCTGTGCCACGTAAAGGAAGGGTGGGGTCTAAACTGGGAGGGCTCGCTGACTGGTGCTGTTGGGAGGGGTCAAATGGCATGTCACAGCTGGAACGATGCTTCTTTTCATTACATTTTATTTTGCCATGTACTTAAAAAGGAAAAAAGGACTCAGGAGCTTTTTTGCTGTTCTTTTGGGACTTCGTGGTGAGTGGAGAAAACATCTTTTTTTTTTTTTTTTTTTTTTTTTTTATTTAAATGCAATTCCCCAAAATTTTAACTTTTATGTGCGCTGTGGTGTTTCATTTTTTTTTTTTTTTTTTTTTTAATTTTCCTAAGTGGGAGAATGCAGGCAATTAAAAGCTGTATTAGACTATACATCCTGTGGATATCAAAGTCATCAACTCTTCTTTGGACAGAGCCAGTCATGACTGTCATCACAAGCTTTCTGCCTTGAGAAAGATAAGCAGAGACTTTGAGTTTCATCCGCAGAACAAACATGCATTGTTTTGTTGAACTTAACTGATTTCAGCTACTTTTGGGTGCTTCAAGCATATTAATATCTTTTTCTGTTCAATTGTTTGATGACTTGCGCTTCATGCACAACAGCTATGCTTTGATACTTAAAAAACAAACAAACAAACAAAAAAGGAAAGTAAAGGTGAAAGGACTTCGATGTCAGACTTGGGAAACGTGAGCTACGGGAATGACCTATGTTTACCAGATGTTTATTCAGCTTTGTAAGTCACTGGTTGCGACACAAGTCCAGTTGTATGGTGTACATGGATGCTAAGTGTGTAAGAAAGTTAAAAGTGTGAGTAGGCAATCAACATGGCAACAAGACCTCACCCCAACAAAAGGGCAGGTTGCATTAAGTGTAGGGGACGAGCCAAGGATAAGGTGTCAGATAAATGGTGCATTTTCAAACAACGTTAGACTTCAGGTGCTATAATTTCCAAACTCCTTTTGCTTTGTTTTTGTACAGAGACAACATTTAGAGCAAAACTATTCTAGATTAAACCGCTCCCCACCTGTCTTTGATACACTTGTTTTGCTTTCATTTACAAATAAAAAGAGAGGAAAAAATGTGACCATCTACTTTTCACATGACTGTCAGATTCAGTGTAGAGATGTTTTGTTTAGGGAGGTGGGGGTTCTGCTCATTTCTTTGTTCCCTTATAGTGTTATGGCTCTATATCAAAGGTCTCCTCCCAGACTGCTCCTCCTGGCCATATCCCTTAAAAATGAATATAAGAATATAAATGTATACTTTTGTGTAAATGTGTTTTTCCTCTTTTAGATTATCAAAACGGGGAACCTGTAGCATTGTAATTATTTTCAGAAGCCTTTTTCACTTTATGTTATTTGTGTTATTTTTCAAGAAAAAAATAAATAAAAGAATGATAAACAATGGCTGGGTTTCGTGATTTCTGTTGAGCTGAAAGTGGGGAAGATGCACTGCAATTACATCACTAGTATTTTCCTGTTTATACCATCTATCCACTCCTCGGTGGCTCCACCCAGCATCTCTCAATAACCTGGAAATAAAGCGACGCCTAGATAAATAAATAATAAAGAAAACTGCCGCTGCGGCTGTAAATACACAGGAATATTTGTACCGGATCGCAGCAGACTGACAGATGTAATCGCCTTTATTAGGCGTTTGCTTGGCAGGAAACGAGTGCCGTCCCGACATCAACTGTCACCAGCATCATCTCGGATGCCCCAACTCTAGGGACCTGGATGTGAAAGCGGAGTAAAGGCCGTGTCTTGTGTTATTTAGACAGCCCTGCGATAAGAAAGGGGGGAATGGTTGCAGTAGCAGCAGCGGGGGAGAAGCTAGCTAACTCCATCAGCCGGCAATTTCACCCGCTATTTTACTACTTTAAGGACACTGTGGAAAAAATGAGCGGACACTGAGGCGCATTTTAGGCTGTCTTCAGTTACGAATAATGGAACACAGGCGCCAAAACGAGAGGGAAATGATGTTATTAGCCAGTTAGCTAACGTTAGCCCAGCTAGCTGCTAGTTAACGTTAACTACAACAAATTAGTGGGCTGAGTTAGCCTAGCTAACTCAGCCCACTAATTTCCATAGGCAGGTACAGTAGTCGTTTAGTTGCTGACTAACGCTAGCAACTTTGGTATATTTAGTGAGTGGAAGGGTTTTTCCCCCTTGGTGACACACCTCTTGCATTCAGAGTTTACAATTCCCTGCTGTAAACGAGGCTAGCTAGCTAAGCAGCGGTGCCGATCAGCGCAGCACCCATCTGCTGTGGTGTCGCTGCAGAAGTCGTAGCTTTCCTGCTGATTAACTCTCAAACGGTCGTCAAACATGGCTCAAGAAGCGTTTCCTTTGCATTATCTGGTTTGGAACAATCAGTACCTGGAGCTGGATCGAGAGCTACAGAAGAAAGAGGTAAGACTTGATTTTGTTTTTTGGAGCTGGTGATTGATGATGGGGGTTGTTTTTTTTTTGGCATGTCGAACTGCATTGCGCTCATGCTGCTGCTGCTTGTGTGTTTGGTTTTGCAGCAGGATCTGGAGCGCTTGGATCCGAGAGGGCGCACCCCGCTGGAGCTTGCTGTGTGTCTGGGCCACCTGGAGTCAACCCGGGTGCTGCTCAGGCACTCTGCAGACCCTACACATTGCAACGCACAGGGCTGGACCAGTGAGTGCTCTGCTGCTTCTCTGTTTCCTACCCTCAGGCTACTGAGGGAAAGAGAAACACCCTCTGTAAATAAATGCATGTTTCAGTCTTGCAGGAGGCAGTGAGCACCGGGGACCCTGAGCTTGTACAGCTGGTGCTTCAGTACAGAGACTTCAAGCGTGCCACTGAGAGACTGGCGGGCATTCCCGAGCTGCTCAGCAAACTAAGACAGGTAGATCCATCTGGTTGCACAAATGTAATCTCTTGGGTTTTACACCTGACCCGTTGAACTGAGACAACCCTCATCAATTCCTTGGTGCCTGGTTGAAGGTTGATGGGGAAGAAATTAAGTCTGATGTGTCAGTGTATGTTTTTAGAAGCTCTTGAGCTGTATTGAATCTGAAGGCATAAACGGTAGACGACTTGAGAAGATCTAAGAGTGTCTTCGTGTCTTCCAGGCACGAGACTTTTATGTGGAGATGAAATGGGAGTTTACCAGTTGGGGTGAGTGTGGCTCATTAATGCATATCCACAGAGGTCAGTTTCAGCACCACAAGTAGCTGGACAGCTCCCACAACAGCAGCAAACAGATGTTGTTCAGCGGATTAAAATTAGAGTATCACTACCAACCAGATTATAGCATATATGATTCTCTCATTGATAGTTAATAAATTCAGACAAAAATTGTCAGCTTTATTGTCAGCCAGCTTTTTATTCATTAGGTATTCAAATTGTTTCTAGTGCTACTTCACTGTAACTGCATCTCATCTTCTTCAACTTCCATCTCAGTGCCCTTGGTGTCAAAAGTGTGCCCCAGTGATGTCTACCGGGTGTGGAAGAGTGGCTCTTGCCTCCGTGTGGACACCACACTCCTGGGTTTTGAACACATGACTTGGCTGAAAGGACGACGCAGCTATATCTTCAAGGGTGGAGGTATGCGCTTTTTGCACCTTAGGCCACAATAGCATGCAAGCCTTTTAACTTAGAAACTAACATAGATAGATTCTGAGCTGATGTAGGCCATCCCTGAAAGACTAAAAAGCAATTCTGTTCTTCTAGCTTTGTGATGGCTTTCATTCTGTCAGAATTATTGTCATTTTCCTCTTGCACCTGTATCTTGATTGAGTTTTGTATGCACCCTGATTACACAGCCTAGCTGTTTGTGCTATCTGTCCGTCTCTTCTCAGACGATGGGGCAGTGGTCATGGAGGTGGACCATGAGAAGCAGGTCGTGTACACAGAGCCGCTTGTGTTGTCCCCTCGTGATGCGCCTTCGCTCCTGGCAGCAATGCAGCCATCTCAAGAGAACACAGCCCAGAGACTCACATCGCCTATTGTCTCCACGCACCTCAACACTCGCAATATTGCATTTGAGCGGTAACATACTGTATACATATACGCAGAATTCTTAAATTATTTCTACACATCTCATTTTTCATGTTTCCGTGCATAAACTCTGAGTGCATCCTCACAGTTAGTCATGTAGAAATATATATTATATTAGCACAATGAGTACTTAATTTGTCATTGTGTGTTTAGGAACAAGTCTGGAATCTGGGGCTGGCGCTCTGAGAAGAGCGAGGTCGTCAGTGGGTATGAAGCTAAGGTAAGTGCGAGTGAGCCCATTTAGTTTTAGATGTATTTAATTATTTATTTCAAGCTGTGCTTTTGAATTTAGACAGGCAGACGCTCATACTCCTGACTGAAAGCAAACTAAAATGCTCACGGGTGCTTTTCCTTTGTGCGTTGTTGTGTATAGGTTTACAGCGCTACCAATGTGGAGCTGGTGACTCGTTCAAGGACAGAACATCTGTCAGACCAGGACAAGTCGAGAAGCAAAGGTAACAACGGATACACACAGATACACCTCATAACTGAGGTGTGTATCTTGAACAGATCGTGGACACTGAAAAATGTGATTTTTCACCAATTTATTGTAATAAAATGTTGATTGTATTAGAAAATTAGCTCTTCATGGATACTTTTCTTAAGTGGACTTATGCTTTTACTTGTTTCTGGTCATATATACACTGCTACAAGTGTGAATGTTCATGTTAAACGTGGTCAAGGTTTTAAATAATAAGTATGAGTAATCCCTCTGAGATTGAAACCGAAGCATCTAACTGCTCAGAATGCTCCATGTCAGATAGATCATCAGTCCATAGGCACAGTAAAAGATAAATAAGGACTATTTTGAACTATGGGTCTTGCAGAGCTGCTCTAATAAAGTGCTGGAATAAAAATATGGGGCTGGAAATTTACAGTCCACTTTAAACAGACCATACAGAGTAAATTTTAATGGATTTTTGTAGCACTTTTATAGTGATCTCTTTTTATTCCTTTTTGTCTTCCTACTCAGGCTCAAAGACTCCTCTGCAGTCTTTCCTGGGGATTGCTGAACAGCACACAGCTCACAATGGGGTAAGTCTCAGCAGCGCCCGTGCATTAACATCTACACACACACCACCTACACTGCTTTCAGCCTCTTTTAATGAACACTGTTACTTATTGCTCCCTTTCCATATTTCTCTTAGAGCAACGTGTCCCAGTGCGCCAGTCCTCACAACCCCACAGCCATCACAGCTGAGGAATACTTCAACCCGGAGTTCAACTTGAACGGCCGCGACATTGGACGCCCCATTGAGCTTACCAGCAAAGTTCAGAGGTAAGATACACAACGCAAATCCATGCACAGATGTTCATCACCACCCTTATTTCTCTTTTTGTTGTTCTGCCTCCATTCTAGGTTTAAAGCAACGCTGTGGTTGAGCGAGTCTCATCCTCTGTCCCTGGCCGAGCAAGTGACACCCATCATAGACCTCATGGCCATTTCGAACGCCCACTTTGCCAAGCTGCGTGACTTCATCACCCTCCGCTTGCCACCAGGCTTCCCTGTCAAGATAGGTGAGTGTGGTTAAAGATATATGTTGTTAGTGGCACTATTTGAGACTTTTTGAAAGTTTGCCAACTTGACATTATCTCACGGTAGTTATTTTGCAATAACAAGAGCAAGCACCTGTATAAATGAAAGAGGAGAGAGCAAAGACTTTAGTTTCTATGTTTACCAGGGTGTAAAAATCACATGTATCAAATCATCGGTCAAAACTGGTTAAATCCAAATGGCAACTGTCTTGTTTAGGGTGTGCAATCCTAGCTTATATGAAGTATATAATTATATTAAATATATTGAAGATCCCAGAAATGCAATCACCTCTGAGCCTCCAATCACCTTTTGTGGGTTTGGAAGGAGTTTTATTTATATGTTTTTGTTTAAGTCCTTGTTGGCCACTGCATCTCATGTCTGACTGAACTCTCCGTCTGCCTTTCAGAGATTCCTCTGTTTCATGTGTTGAATGCCAGAGTGACGTTCAGCAACCTGTGCGGCTGTGACGAGCCGGTCAGTTCTGTGACGGTCCACAAACCAGAGAGCCCCGGAGAAGCTGGTAACTACTGACCTAACATTTAGTGGTACCTGATACCTTTACATGACTTTAAATTGACGTGTAATCATTATCATTGTTATTATCATGTACCTTCTCATATCACAGGTCAGGCCACTCCTCCCTTCCACTGTGAGGTGGACCCCTCGGTGTTTGAGCCCCCTCCCGACTACACCACTCTCGGTCCGGGCCGCAGCGAGCCAATGAGGGACGAGGATGACAACCTGCTGCAGTTTGCCATTCAGCAGAGCCTGCTGGACGCCGGCACAGAGAGCGACCAGGTCAGAACAAATCCCCTTCTGGGTCACAGAGCCTTGTTCTTCTTTTCCTTTCAAGACTTTTCTGTTTTTTTTTTTTATTTTCTCTCAGTTTATTAATTTGCCCTTCTCATGTGACGTTTTACAGCACCTTTTAAAAAACAAAGGGTCTCGGGTCATAATACTGTTACAGTGTTTTTATCATCTCAAACTCATTCCACTGTGAATTATTTAAAAGCTCAGCACAGTCTCTGTGTAGGTTGTCCTTAAATCTAAAGCCAGGTGTAACCCTTGTGTCTGGTTTTCAGGTGACCATCTGGGAGGCCCTCACCAACAGCCGTCCGGTGCCACAGTCTCCCCTGTACGAGGAAGACTCTCAGCTGGAGAGGTGAGCTTATCCTCAGGCTTTACCCATCTTCTTTTCTTAAACTGGCCATGTCCTTAATAATTACTTCAAACATTCTGAGATGGCACACAACACACCTAAGGACTATTTCCAGATTGTCGTGTTTGACAGAGAGGAGCATAAACCTGGCAGCTGAGTCACTCATCTATGCAACACATGTTAATGACTGGTCCGTGGACTGTTGGCTGGACATTCTGACTTTTGTTTGTTCTGCAAATGAAATGATGAGACTAAACGTCTGCTATCTCAGTCAGTCTGTCTTAATCGTATGCAACACTGATCAGCTGCCAGGCCCAGCTTCAGTTCATGGACAGTTTCACGCTGCTCACACTAGTTAAAGGTTTTATGCCTGAATGAAAGCTTCAGAAAACAGCCAGAGATCTGAGGACATGCAGGTAGATATCCTCCATATGTTTTATCTGGTATTAAACTTTAATACTAACACTTTCTAAGAAAGTGATAACACCTCTGCAACCAAATTTAACAGGCTCTTCTTTCTTGCCAGTGCTCCTCCTCTTCACTATGGAAACAAATGGCACTGATCATATACTTTTCACTCACTTTTTGAAATGTCTGGTTAAAAGGTTATGACCTCACAAACTCTCTTGTAGTTGTTACTGTAAAGAAAAATCAGACAGTTTTAACTTATCTTCCTTGTTGTTATGTAGGGAAATCCCTAGCTTGTGAAGTGACTTAATTACACATTTCTAAATGGAGTTCAGTGATGAGCTTTTTCTTCCCACCTTCTCCTGAGAGCACCAGCTTAAATTTATCCTGTAATGAAGCGCAGCTTGAAAAGTCTTCTGTTAAGAGACCCGTCGTTATTTAACGGTGTCCTCATTTCTCTCCCGTCTCAGGGCGATCCAGGAGTCTCTGTCCATCTCACTGGCCAGCAGAGAGGGAGAGGAGATGGCCGACCCCAGCCAGCCCTCTTCTGTCTCTCCGTTGGACCCCACCGCCAACTCCCCGCTCTCCTACAGCACAGTGACCGATCCGCGCTTATCCGCACACTACGGTGTGGCGACCAGCTTCGACGAGCAGCTGCGGATTGCCATGGAGCTGTCCTGCAGGGAGCAGGAGGAGATAGACAGGTGGGAGTGGAGACGAGATGGATGAGGAAATGAGTCATTTCTGAAATTGTGGGTTTATATGACCTATAATTGTTAGACAGAAGGAAGAAACGACAACAAACAAACAAAAAAACCTCTCACACCTGCTAGAATTTGTAGAGCATACAAAGTATTAGTCATCTTTTTTATTTTTGTTTTAATTTAATGGAGTGTGCACACAGAGAGTGCCGCCCTCTGCTCTTTCATCTCAAACTCATATTTTGGCAGCATGGTGTGACAAACAACAACTGCGACACTTTAGGTGTCAAAAATCTCTCAAAAAACAAATGATGCTGACAAATTATTCCCTGCTTAGGGAAGCAGTTGGATTCAGATGGATTCATCCATTCATCTAACCACCCTTTTTCATAACCACGTATCTAATTCAGGGTTATCCATCTGTCACTGGGCTAGAGGCGGGGGACACTACAGACAAGTTTCCTTGCTCTCACGTGGCTGGAAACATTAAAAATGTTTTAAGCTTGAAAAATAAAATATGAAAAAAAGGAGAGGAAGATAATGAGGGATAAAATACTGCTTGTCAGCACCCCATTAATGCTACCCAGCGCTATCATAGCCAAATAGCAAAGTAGTTTATCTGATGTTATTATATCAGCCTTTAGCTGTAGCGGTCTAATTATTTCTGGTGTTAATGGCGGCTCATAGTTCAGCTGCTGTCAAAGAGGCCCGATTGAACCTGCAAACTACTAGCTATACAGGCAGTTTAAAAGTGTCTTTATGAAGCACGAGGGATTTCATCAGATGTTAAATGCCCGAAGTGAAAGGTTCAGTCCACTGATCGAGCAAAACAGTGGGGGGCTGTGGGGGGTCACTTCCCATTCTGCAGTCCTGTGAACTTCTACGGACACAATTTTATGAAATAAAGGTGAAAATAAAAAAATTCTGACCCAGATTAGGACTCACAACGACTCAGACTCGTGTATTGTTTTCAGTCGGTCATCCTCAGTCATCTCTGCTGAGTTAATGCACATTTAGCAGTGAGTTACTCTTCCATCCTCCTTTGTGTCAGATGGTAATGAGCTGCAAATTCGGTGTGAAGTCACGTTGCTTTTGGTGCCTTTCGTTTGGGTGGTAACCTGATTAAATACATTCACCTGTTCAACAAAAAATTCATTTTTATTAGTAAATTTCTTGATTTTCATAATTCATGCGCGCTTCAGCAAGAACTGTGCAGTTTTCTTAGATTGACAACTTTTTTTTTCAGCTATGGTCCTGTGAGAAACGGAGTACACCATGTGATTGAGAAGCTTGTAGAAACACCTTTCAGTATAAATAACTTGACTTAATTATTTTCTACATCAGTCTCTCACGTCACGCTTCTTTACGGCATTGCTTCAGTTCATCGAGGTTCGCAGGGTTTCTCTTAATGCCCTACCACAGCATTTCAATCAGGTTGAGTCAGCCATTCTGTTGTGACAGATGGCCTCACATTTGACTCTAGAATACTTTGGTATACAGAGGAGTTCATAGTCCACTCAATGACAACAAGGTGCCCTGGCCCTGTGACTGCAAAGCAAGCCCAGATCATCACCACTCATCTGTCCAAAGGACATTGTTCCAAAAGTCTTTGTTCAGATGCAGCTTTGCAAACCCAAGCTGTACTGCCATGTGCTTTCTTCTTTCAGTCCTTCCAAACAAGCCACATTTGTTCAATCTTTTGGTGTGTTGGTGTTGTTCCTGCATCATCAATACTAATGTTGCTCCAGGATCAGCATCGCAAATGGCCAGGGAGCATTCAGTCAGCATTAGCCAAGAAGTTAATGCTTTTAAAACACGAGTAACCTAAATTTGGCTAATGGCAAACCTAAGTTGATAATATGTTCTTTTGTGCAAACTGATTAAAGAAAAGAGTTAAAATGTTTACTGTTTGTTGTGGAGGAAAACTTAATATAAACAAACCCCCCACTCCCACATTGCAAGGCTATGACATCACAACAATGTGCTTGATCCCTTTAAAGCCAAATCATATTTGTTAAGTGAGTTTTTGAGATTACATCACAAGTGTGATCTCCCTTCCCTAACCCCACCCCCTGAAAAACCCAAATAAACTGCAGGAGATATTTGTATGGAATAAATTGCAAAAAATATTATAAAATATGATACAAATTTAAACTCATATATGCAAATTAATATTTCATGTTTTTTAAATTTCATCAGAAGATTCACCAAATACTCTATTGTTAAAAAATTGGAATTTTCTGACAATTATTTTGTGATTCATGCTTTGAAGGGTTAAGATGATGCAGGAACACCTACACGGGGATATCAAATACACCACTTTACATTTAACACTACTTTAACACACTATCGGGCGATCGTGGCTCAAAGAGTTGGCAGTTCGTCTTGTAACCGGAAGTTTGCCGGTTCGAGCCCTGGCTCGGACAGTCTCGGTCGTTGTGTCCTTGGGCAAGACACTTCACCTTCAGATTACACTTGTAACACGATCCGAACAGCTTTTCAGACGCCTTAAACCTGTGAAGAAAGTCATCTTAAAGTGATGATACTGTCAGTGTTCTGACAGATGAACTTCTTATTTTGCTACAGGAAGCGTAAGGAGGAGGAGGAGGAGCTGGAGAGGATCCTGCAGCTGTCACTCACCGAAAAGTAATGTAACACCGACAAGGGCAGGCGGAGGCAGGTCTACATTAGGGAACAATCATCTTATTTATTCTGTTTTATTTTTTAAATCCTGAGATGTTAACTTATTACAGACATTTTATTTGTATTTCTCACACGAAGGCTGCTACAACAGAGTGTAAAGGACCTGAATATAAGAAATGTGAAACAGGAAGAGACCGCTACTCTTAAAAAAACAACAAAAAATAAACACTATAGTGAAGGAGTGAGACGAAAAGGGATAGTGTGTTTGGTTTTCTTTTTTATTGAATATTTTTCACAGTCTTGCTGTCTTTACTGAGTAATGAATGATCCTTAAACTTTAAACCTATAACATGATCCACAATAAAGATAAAAAATAAAATAAAGTGCAATCTTAATGGAATAACTTATAAAACTATAACATTTCAAAAGTTTATGTTGGCTTACTCCTGTGTGTGGAAAATAAAAAAAAAAATAACAATGATCCTGGATTGTGTCTGTGGGGTTTTTTTGTTTGTTTGTTTTTAATTTATTAATAAAGAATAAGAAGAAACATCAGTTTTCTATATTTACAATTTAATTATACATTGATCCGAAATAAACAACAGTGCTTTAAGCTTTTGTTTCTTTTGTTTCTTTTCTCTTTTTCTTTTTTTTTTTACACATTTAAACATGAATAACAGGCAGAAGCTGAGACAAAAACCAAAGCTAATCCGCAACATGTTACTTTGGCAGTTGATTGTTTTCACCTACGTGAGATTTTTGACATCAGAGTCATCACTTTTGTATTGTGAAAATAGTCATCAATCAATCAGTAAATCAAGAAAGCACTCAGCAGAGTTGGAGTCATATTCAACCCCAGTGACAGCGTTTAAGCTCACTCTTACAAAACTTATTAAAAATACAAAAATGGAGTACAGTGATGCAACGTTGCACATGTAAACAATCTTTCATCAAGAACATATTAAAGACGTTCACTGATAATCTTACAACTCTGCAATGTGAAAATCTTATCTAGCATTGGCCAAGCTTTTTAAAAATATTCTCGGGCTCTCAAACATGTTTCATCCTCATGTTCAGACCCTCCTGCTTCTGGTATTATTACTTTAGCTGTGGCGGTGTCGCTGATGGCCGCCCTCAGCCCAGTCTAAACATCCAGGGCATGACTTTTCATTCATTAACATCCAAGTTCCCGAGGGGGTTGATTACTTTGGTGAACCCTCAGTGTAAAAGTTCCAATACGGATCCATCCACAGGTACAAAGATTTGAACAAACATTTAATCTTTTACAAAGTTTTTGGGACTGACTACGGGATGAAATGTTCAGCTTTTTTATTGACACCCCTCAGCTGGATTGCAATGACGGATGCAGATATTAGTGGTCACTGAAATAAACACAGAAATCCTTTTGATCATCTAGCACCGTCCGCTCATTTGGTCACAATATTTAAGCAACGGTCCAAACTCTCCCATCTTGGAGAAAAATGTATAAATTTCGTTTCAATAAAGCAGAATTTAGCCATTTTCACCGTGAACATTGTGATCTCTGAGCTGTAGGTAAAAGTTTTACGTTATACTTGTCAGGTTACACCAGTCCCTACTTCACGCTGTCGGTTTCTCGGTCGTCCACTGTGCCGTGTTAGATTGTTGTTTTTCCATTCAGTTTTGTTTCATAGGGGGAGACTTTCTCATCAGTCGAAACATAGATGTTTTCTCTCCGTTGTTTTAGGGCTCTCCTGAGCTCATCATCCAACTGAGCTGGTTTAAACAAAAGCATTCAAGTCATTTAGACTTGCTCTTACATTTGCCTTGATTTCTGCCCGTTTGCTTGTTTGTTTTGTTTTTAAATCAACATTCACTCTGCTCACCTAGATTCAGGCTGGAGTCATTGGGATCATCAGGAATGACATATTCTCCCTCATCAGGCTTGTTTGGCAGAATCTCCTCTTTGGTCCGTGACCGCAGCATAGGGGGCACTTGTGCCTTTGGTAGTGGTTTAGGTGCACGTGCGGTTGTGTTGAGGCACTTGGGAGCTGGTGACGCCTCTATTGAACACAATCGGTGGTTAGGAGTTGCCCACTTCACTGTAACCATTTTTAAAAGCAGTACTCTCACCGATCAAAGTGTCATAGGGCTGAGATGGAATGAAAGGACAAAGCCGATACTCAGTTTTTTCAATGAAGTATTTTAGAACATCCTTCAGGGAGCTGACGGTCACCTACAGAGGACGTGTGGAAAAAAGCAGAAGATAGACTCTGTTAATGATGCTCCCCTTTGATTTATCAGAAGTATCTGTCATTCCTCTATTACAGACAGCAGATTTTATGACACTTCTACAGCTTATAAAATAATAATAAAACAACGATAATTACAGGCGGCCTGTTTAACACTGTAAAGCTTCACTGTTCTGCTGAGACTTGCAAACTGGCAATAATCTGAACTTTGTGCTCCACAGAAATGTACTACATTGCCAAAACCTGGACTTGAACCTAGGACCCTCAGATCTTCAGTCTTTATTAGCTCTGCAGTTTTATTGCTCTATGCAATAAATCACATAATGATTTTCTGCAGCATTTATTAATCCTGTGTCCTTTCTGTAAGTGCATTTTGCTTTTATATATGAGTTTTTGGTCATCATTTGATCAACAACTGATAATGTCTCTGATTGGACCAAGTGGCATTATTTGACTGTTTTGGTCAGGTGACGGGTCACAGTGCTCGCTCTCATTCTCCATGTGAAGTGCATTGCCGAAATAGCTCAGTTGGGAGAGCGTCAGACTGAAGATCTGAAGGCCCCTGGTTCAATCTCGGGTTTTGGCATTATACATTTAATCAGAGAAAGGATGATAATGGCCTAATAAAACCATAAAACTGAACCACAACCTCTGCCTTTTAAATCTGACCTGTATCTAAAATGGTTAAATGTTTAAAAAAAAGCCTGAGAGGACATACTGCCCTCTTAGCAGATGTTCAGTCTGGTGCTCTCCCACATGACTACCAAATTCAAGTCATTTACTCAGTTAAAATTACTTGGCACAGAAAGTAAGGACATTCGTGTTTGATCAATAATTTCTTTATTGGAACAGTAGTTCTTGGCAATTAATCTTATGCTGTTGAAAAGTCTTTTTATTTCCCCTTATTTAACCAGTAAACGGTTTAGTAAGAGAAATGCATTTGCACATATGTACATTCCTGCCCTTCCTTCTTTCCTGCTCCCTCCTCATATGCCTTCCCTTTTTCCTCTTCCTCTGTCTTTGTGCTAACAGTTGTACAGTTTCCACTGGCACTCTGTTGGTCAGCAGCACCTGGGTGATGTCAGTTACTGAATCACTTGCCTTTTTTGGTGCAAGTCATGGATGCTTGGTGATACTCCAGTGCTCTCCAAAAGTTGATTCTGTTCATATGAACGTGACGTTTTGTGGGAGAATCGTTTCGTCACTCATCCAAGTGACTTTTTCAGTCTTAGCTGACTGCAGGTTTCCCCAATCTTATAAACATGACATTGCATAATGACTGAAACCATGCAAATGTACTGATGAACAGATGAACAGAATCAACTTTTGGAGATTTACTTACCTGGATGATTGAGCATGCATCATAATGGCACTCCAGTGCCGAAATAGCTCAGTTGGGAGAGCGTCAGACTGAAGATCTGAAGGTCCCTGGTTCAATCCCTGGTTTCGGCATTGTGTTTTGATTATGTGTTAATGCCATCAGGTAAATGTCTTCTAACAACTTACTAAAGTGTTGATCCAAAACCAGTATCGTTAACAACACGATTGATCTGTCCGCCTCTAATTTCACTCACTACACGCTCATGATTCTTCTTTGAGTCACTTGTGCTCCTGTGGCTTTGAAGGAACTTTATGTGTAAATGTGTCCTATAGCTGAAATATATTCTGATTGGTGAGAAGCTGTGAGAGCCAGTAAGGACTCACTGGTGTCTCCAGTTCAATCACAAATCCGGCGTTTATTTGGGTCACTCTGTAATTCTTCATTACAGGCCCGCTGAAACAGAAGAAACGTTGTGATGATTAGATTACAGTTAAATTCTTCACAGTGTGTTTTTGCTCAATAGGCTTTCACTGAGCAAAGTTCATATTACGTTCCACTTTCTGTCTGTCCCACTCAATACTGTTTTTATCGCCAGTTAGTTCCGGGTGAACACTTCATTCTCTGTGTCAATGTGTCAGACTTACCAGTAATAATAATAATAAGGTGAATAAATTGTTTGTTGGCGTCTTTCAAAGCACTCAAACTCACGTCACATTACGAAATTAGCAGGAACAATATTAAAATAGTTCTAAAACTCAGTAATATATATTATTGTAAGAGATATAAAACAAGACATTTATAGCTGATGTGCTGATGAAATCAGTCAGTACAGGAGAAAATTTATAATACAAAAAGATTAATGGTTAAAATTCAATAGTCATTTATGAGCAGGTATTCTGCATTCAGTGGTGTATATCAGTGGTTTGAATAGATTAGCAGACCTGGATGACACTTGTCTGAGGGTCAAGGCGTAGTTGTTGGGCATGGTGGACGGGCGAAGGATGATGCTTCCACACTCTGGGTTTTCCTCTAGCATCTTCTCAGCCTCCTTTCGAGTCACATCAAAGAAACACCTACAGGATTCAAAGGAAAAACAAGGAGGCACACTTTTATTTTATTGTATTTTAACTGTTTTGAAGCACTTTTTAAAGTCTATCTGCGAATTTTCTGAACCTACAAATGATCAGTGTTTACACAAACAGCAGACAGTGCTTACTCAGCAATCTCAGAGCTCAGTTTGTCTTTGGATGGCGGGCCTGAGAGGAAACCTGGTCGAGGTGGGAGCGGTGGACGTGACGATGGGGATTTTCTTTTTATTTCCTGAGCGAGAACCTCCTTCAGCTGTAACACCTGGCCAGGCATCAGCTGCAGCTTACTGGGAAGCTCCTTCTGCAAGGAAACACGAGCTCGACCTCAGTACCATTCAGATCATCTGTAACATGTTCAAAAATATATCCTGATATATTTTAAAAATATATAAACGTTTATTCACTGGCCACTTTATCTGGCACCTTGCTCATTTACACCAATATCTAATCAGCCAATCAAATGGCAGCAACTCAGCACATTTTAGGCATGTGGACACAGTCAAGATAACCTGGTGAAGTTCAAACTGAGAAGGAAAAAAGGTGATTTAAGTGACTCGGCCTTTGCTGTTGGTGCTGAATGGGCAGGTCTGATTATTTCAGAAACTGCTGATCTTTTGGGATTTTACCATATACCTGACGGCTCATTACAACTAAGGCAGAAGAGCATCTTTGAATGCACAACACATCCAATCACAAAAGACAACACCAGGCGTTCAGCTACAAACAAGAAACTGAGGGTCATCATCACTGAACAGAAAAATGTTGCCTGGGTCTCGATTTCTGCTGTGCAGTAATAATGCGAAGGACTTCAGACTTTATCTGTACCAGGTGAACATTATTTAAATACCACTGTCTACATCACTGTGTGTGTGTAATATCCTGTATAAATGGAAATAATTGTGCTGAATCAATTAGATCGGTGTGTGTTTGCTCACCTTGACCACAGTCAGGATGAAACCCCTCCACACCTCTCCCATGTCTGCACTGTCCATCTACACACACACACACACACACACACACACACACACACACACACACACACACACACAGTTGATAAAAAGCTGGTGTGATGTATAGTATTGATCCATCCAGTGATTAATTATAAGATTAGATATTAGATGTAATTGGATCATTTGAAGTGAGTTTTATCACAACAGACCTTAAGTTGCACCTTCTCTGTGCTGAGGCTGAGAGTGAACACAGTGGGTTCCTTCTTCTGATATGGAGAGTCTGACTCCATCGACTTCAGCTGGTCCAGGTCCAACTTCTCTGTATACTGAGAAAGAAATCAGGTCAGTGCTCCCAGCACTTCCTTATTGCCCCTCAAAGCTACTTCCTAATTCTTGGAATTAAACACTCCACATATTTTCAAAAGATGATTCAGTGATTAAGTCAAGCGCACAATGTGAACAAACATAGGTGTTTGCTTACGGTATCCTGTGTGTCATCCTTGTACAGAAACAGCGAACACCCACGGAGCTCTCCATAGTATTTCTTGAAATCCTGAAAGTCATTTGATGAACATATCAGGCATCACACTTAAACTACTTACACTTGACCTGTTTCAGTTTTTCAGCTACGCAGTCATGTGGAAAACTATGCACACTTCCTGATTTGGTATCTAGTTGCTATCTGGACTTTGACTGAGCTACTGCAGCATCTTGATTCTTTTCTCTTTTCAGCCATTCTTTAGTAGATTTGGTGCTCTCCATTGTGTAGTTGCATGACCCACTTTTGCCACGTTTTAGCTGTCAGACAGATGGCCTCACATTTGTATATTTAGTATACAGAGAGATTCACAGTCAACTCAGTATCTGCAAAGTTCACAGGGCCTGTGAACTTTGCAGATACCTTTACCGCCATGTTTGCAATCGGTATCAGGTGTTTGTGCTGATATGTTGTGTTTGTTTTTTCCAAACGTGTTGCTGTACATTATCTCCAAACATTTCTACTTTGGTCTCATCTGTCTAAAGGACGATGTTTCAGAAGTCTCGTGGTTTGTTCAGATGCAACCTTGCGGATCAAAGCTGTGCTGCCATGTTTGCTTTAGTGAGAACAGAGGCTTTCTGCTGGCAACCCTTCCAAAAATGCACTACTTGTTCAGTCTTTTTCTAACTGTTCTGGTGTAAACTTTAACATTTAACACGCTAACTGAGGCCTGTAGAGTCTGAAATGTAGCTCTTGGTTGTTGTTGAAATTTTTCTGATCTTGATGAGACATTGACCCTGGGTAGATTGTCTTAAAACACACCAGAATGGTCCAGACTAGCAAACTGCTAAAACTCTTGCTGGTGATCAGTTCATCAAGTACATTTGATTAACAGCCCATGGCTGCCTCTTACCCTCTTAACTCCTGTGGAAACAGTAAGGATGTAGCTTTTTCAAAAATGCTCTTTGTCACATGATTGTATTTACACGTATCTAAAGGCTGTAAGATAATTTACAGATGAGGTATTTACATACAGACCTCTATGTCTTGTATATTTATTGTTGGATTACCATTATAAAATATGATGCACCGTCAGAGCCGAGCTACTCACCCACCGGTGATAAAAGGTGGGTAAATTTAGTCCCCTCTCCACAATAAGGCAGTAACAGTTTACATCAGATTGAAACAACTACAGTCAGCCCAGATTACATTTGAATAATAATGTCAAAAATTGCTTCTCTACATTTTTCATGCCATTAAAATATTTTACAGTTATAAAACCTTTTCGATAACCAATAAAACAAACTCATAAAAATGTGTCCTACATAGTTTATGTGTACCACAGCACTGTGTGTCTGCTGAAAGTCATGACTGCATGAAGAGTACAGACATAGAACATTTTTATGTTTTTTGATGTTGAGTAACACAAAATTTGCTTTGTCTCCACTTTTTAAAGTAGTCCAAGAGTAATCAGATTATGCTACACAAATTTATGTAATCTAGCGGATTAATAATCAGATATGTAGCTTGTACTCAGCAACCAACATTACAGTGCAGTGCAGTAAGACCCAACTCTCTGACCTACAGCATTAAAATACTGTCAGTCAGTAAGTGATTTAGTAACAGGCCGACAAAGCTAATTCTCCATTATGAGTCCTTACTTTTGTTACACTTTTGCAGCTTTTGTTTGGTTTGTTTGGTCTTAATTATTTACATTTCCTCGTGTTTATTCCCCATATTCGTTCTTACCTTGTCTTTACTGTGTTTCTTCAGCAGGTGTCCGGAGTAGTAGAGAGGCAGGGCTGTGATCGTCTCCCTCCTCTTGTGGACAACTCTGGGGGGCACTGACATTGTCCAGTAGTCTCTCAAGTCAACGTCTTCTTCTGCCCTGGTTTGGCTCAGTTTATGTCTTACAGTGCAGTCACTATTCAAGGGCGAACTGCTGAGTCCTGGAAAAGCTTTGTTCTGATTTTGTTTCCTTATGAGGCTCTGATAACGGGTATGAATTGAGACTAGGCGTCCAGAATATGAGAGTTTTGATCACGAGGCCATAAATGTACAAAGATAAGCCTTTCTTTCCCCCAACTTCAGCCTCAGCACTGTCCTCTCCCTCAGAATGAGGAAATGTTAGTAAATATATAAAGAAGGAAGTAGCTGGTGTTATAAGAACTCTCATACTAACTTGTGCTTTTGTACTTTGGACCTGAGCATATCCCTAAAAAGCTTTACACCACAATAAAATATGCACACACACACACACACACACACGTTCACATCAGATCAAAGATTATTTCAGTTAACTTCACTTATTTCTTGGAGATTTATCTTAACTTTAAACATAATAAATTCTTACCTAGAATTAAATTCAGGTGTAAATGGGACTGCAAACAGATTCTGAGGAATTCACACATACACACGCACGCACAAGCTCTTAATATTGCAAGTCAGCGTAATATTTAGATTGAACACACGATTAAAGAAGATAAGCAACACTTGTTTAAAAACATTCAGCAGGATTTGTCGTGTGAGAGCTGGCACGGCGCCATGTACTAAGACAGATTTATCACAAAGTTGAAAATATACAATACACAGAATACATACATGAATGGTTTAAACTTGACTAGAAGATGGTGTCAATATATTTTAAGGTGTAAAGGACAAGGGCAAAATTAGATTGAAAACTTAAAAAAAAAGAAAAAGTAAATTGCTGAAACCTGCATCACTACTTAAAATTCAGTGATGCTAGCTAGATAAATAAATAGTTCGATATTGTGTAGCAGATAACAGAAATAACAGTGTTAGCTATACATTTTCAATACATCGTATTATCCTCAGCAGTAGTAATGTAGCAGTTACCACTAAACGGCCTGTATTAATGAGTTCAGTAGAAGTGTGTCTACGGTACTTGTTACAGTTTATGAACCGTTACATAAAGGTTACATGTAACACTCTCAGGTGCAGCTAATCACACCAGCAGAAGGCTCTTACTTCAGATTGTCTGGGATTTTGGGAGGTAAGAAAAGCATCATTGTTTTCCAAGTGCATTCAATCTGTGGTGAACATGGTTAATGTTTAACTGATGCCAAGCAGCATTTTAACCTTTTACCCTGACATTTACCAGTATGATAGCAGGCAGTGACATTGGCGGCCATTAAAACCTTTGAGCAGTTGTTCAGCTAAAATGTGTTTTAGAGGAATTACTTGCACGTGTCTGTCTGCATGACACTTCCTGCATTTTTGCTTTAGAGTTGTTAGCCACACTGCCAGGAATGTTTAAATAGGGCTTTTTAATAAATTTGGTAATTGCAAAGAAAAAAAGGTATTTAAAAAACCCCCAATATATGACCTGAACCAAGATGAGCAGGTAAAACTGACAAATTCATTAACAAAGCTCAACCATTAAAAGTCAAGGATGTTAGATAGAATTATTAGCTTTTCAGCTATTATGTTTATAAGCCTTCTTAAGGTTTGTTCTTCCTTTTTCCTGATCCAAACGGGTTAAAGAACCTGTACAGACGGTAAAACCTCTTGAGACACATCTGGAATTAGTGACACTGGATTACAGTCACTATAGTAACCGGCTTGATTAAGACACTGGCTGCTATTGTATCATAACAAAGTGATCAGAACCCTAAAATAAGAGCCTTCTTTGAGTTGTCTGCCTTTGCATTTGTTCCACTGTCTCATAATCCCATCAAGTGTTAATGCTCTTCTGAGTGATTTGCCTTAATGAGTTTTAGCTTGAAGTGTTTCCGGAGCTGTGCTGTTATGATAAGAAGTGGGTGTGGATGCATTACTAGCTCTGTTAATGCATCCTTGGTACAGAGTCACTTTACAAGACAAACTACTCACAGAAGTGCTGCCCTCTACTGATGCAAGCTCATTTTCAGTCCTTCCATTTTGAGAGGAATTTTCAATCATTCAAGTATAAAAAAAGACACCAAACTCAAGGGATGAAAAAGTCTTGTGTCTACACAAGGACTTAGAAAAGAACCAATTTTACCTATTTTTATTAGCAGTTTGTCACAAAAAATACACGATTTGTTCTCTCTCGCTGTTCATTGAAACCTCATCAGAAAGGGTCTCAGTGGAAGAGCGGCAGTCAAGAAGCTAGAAGGGAAACAGGGAAAAAAGGTTGAGCTATGCCAAATATGGGATTTTATCACAACTGATGGAATTATGAATGCAGAAAAGTGCCACCAAATTTAAATCCACCATACAATACCATCTCAAAAGCAGCTGATTGATAGCTGCTTCTTTTTTCCGTATTGCAATGATCCCAAACATACTGTCAGTGCAGTAGAATTATACTTGGATACAAACACACACATGCACACTAGAACATGATCAGTCATGGATTGGCCTCCCCAGAGCCCAGACTTTAACATTAGTGAAGCAGAATGAGATTATCTCAACAGAGAACTGAACAAAGACACCCATTTTCCATTTTCCTAGCAAAATATGAATAAACGAATGGTGACTGAAGACTTTTGAACAGTATTGTATTTAACCCTTTCTCACTTCAAATGGAACATGGTGTCCCTCATCCACCTGGCAAGGGGTGGTGGAGGTAATCTTTCCCGTTTTAAAGAACAAGATGATGGGCTAACAGGCAATCAAAAGAAAGAGTATTATGGATGTTTTTAGACCAGGTTTCACACTAAATATGGCAATCATAGGACTGGGCTCAGTTGGTGTGTTTAAAGCCTCCCTGAGTGATTTAAATATGGAACACCAGAATGCACTGAGGTCAGGGTCTGACTAAAATATCTGGATTAAAGTACCGGGAGGTGATTTACATGCGCTACATATCGGGTCCAAATGAGGGTATATTTTTGCTAATTCAGCTTAACGCATTGACACTGGTGGACAACTAGCCTGTGACTAGTACAGGGAGAAGAAGAGCTGCGTTCCAAGATACATCTGAAAATCTGGTATCCAATTGAGTTTTAAGCATGTGTAATGATTGAGGGCATATTTCACCTATCCAATAAATCTGGGAATTTATTCCATGTTCCTGTCATTTTTTACTTTGTACTGTATTTCTGTCTAACCTGTATCTATAGCACTTATTATATGCCCGTCCAGGGCATATAAAATCTGAGGAAGAGGGCCACTTTTTTGCTTATTGACCTTCATTTAGGATTATTTGGGGGTTTTTTTTGCCTTTATTTGATATTTGACATACAGCAAAGAACACAAATCGGGCAGCTGCTCCACCAGTAAGCTAAACCAGGCCTTGTTTATTGACCATTCAGTTTTTCTGTCATGAACATTTATTTTACGCCCAGCTGATAGCTGCCCGTCCCATCGCTTGTTCTGCCAGAGGTTTCCTCCTGGTAAAAGGGAGTTTTTCCTTCCCACTGTCACCAAGTACTTGATTGTTGGGGTTTTTCTGTATTATTGTGGGGTCTTTATCTTACAGTATAAAGCACCTTGAGGTGATTGTTGTTGCTTTATAAACAGAATTGTGGTTTCTAAGTTTAAAGGTGAAGCTGATTTGATAGCTTTGGTTTATTGTGGTCACATGCTGAATTATTTGCACACAGATGTTGCCATGGTGCTTCATAAATTTTTTGTGGTGCATGAGGGATTTGTGCACGTGTCTAGATATACTTAGTAAAAC
The DNA here is from genome assembly GCF_000239375.1 of Pundamilia nyererei. Lineage (NCBI taxonomy): Eukaryota > Metazoa > Chordata > Actinopteri > Cichliformes > Cichlidae > Pundamilia > Pundamilia nyererei. The sequence continues at coordinate 6,249,247 of NW_005187409.1, read as the reverse complement.
CAAAACAAAAACACATTCGTCATCCTGTTAATATTCTCTACATGCTTCATGCAGATTGATGTCTACTGCTGAGCAGATTTCTTTCTCAGCGGTGTTTCTTTTTTTTTGACCCCACTGCTCCTTCTAGCAGCTCCCATCTTCTACTTTAATCCCTCATCCTGGAGGGGAGGCCAGGGAGATGCACACAAAGGAGAGAAAGCAGTCTCTGCTCTCCATCATGAGGCCCCTAATGATGCTAACCCTATACCACTGACAGAGGAGAAAGTGGCCACAGGGGCGACAGGGATGGGGGATAATATGTTGGACTGATGAAGCTCTATTAGGCTGTTCTTTGCTTCAAATAATGTGAATAAAACATGAAAGGTGAGGCTTGTTATCTTAGTTTTATTTCCACATGTTTTCGATTATGATCCAGATTTCTATCTCGGTGATAGTAATAAATAGAATTACAGTTAAACGAGTTCTGCAGTCATCCTGTTTGTGGCACTAAAGCGGTGATATTTTTTCTTCTCAGGGCTCCTTATTCAGCTGCACTGACACGAAGGTCCTAAACAAGAGGATGTATGAGACAGAGAAAGACACATCAAAGCTGACCTCATATGAGAGATAAGTGATCATAATTCAGTAAATACTGACCCATCACGTCTGGATTACGATTAGCTGGCAGGCTTGTATAAGAGGTCAAGCTGGACAGAGAGATCATGCAGGGGTCCGGCTGTCCCCAGGTGTCATAACATGAACACGGCTGGTCTTGGTACACGCTGCAAGAGATGTCCCCTGCTGGAAAACAAAACAGTTCCAGCTCAGGTTCTCTTTTATTTCCCTTCCTGTCTCCATTTCTATCTTCACTTGTGCTAATTAGACGAATGATGAAACACATGCATGCCTGCGTTTCCAGGGGTAACTATGCATATTTTTCCATGCAATCTCCTCTTCTAATGCTCGCAGTGATGGAGATGTGAGGGTGTATGGGCCTGTAATGAGAGGCCAAGGTGAGAAGGAGGCAGCGAGGAGCAGAGAACCTGCTGGCTTTGAGGACAGAAGCCTGGGGAGCTGAGGTGGACCTCCTGCCGCGGAGGTTGTTTTAGTCAGACTAATATTAACATAAGACCGCTGGCTTTTCACATCAGTCTGCCATGTGGTCACAAGCTGCGGAGAAGAATAGGCTCTAAACCCTGAACCTCCTCTGTAAATACATCCATGTGTGTGAGCTCTTACAGTAGAAAAAGAAATGGCCAGTGAAGTTTGTCTATCTTAAGGATGCAATTTCAAACAATGTGTTTGACTTTTCTTGCAGAAATTATGTTTTCTTGGTATGACTTTAAAATATATATGTATTTTTAAAAAGGTGCATCAAGAAAAAAACTTGTTGGAAAGGTATTAAAAATAGGACTATCAAAGACATCTGAACAATGTGCAGATTTGCTTAAAAAGAGAAACTTTACATTCTTCACCAGTTATCCAGCTAGTGTCTGCAAGCTCCAGAGGCACCAGCTCATGAGCAGATATGAACGTTTCTAGATTTGTGACACCAACATGACTACAATCAGATGAGAAGATTGTATGACTCAATATGAAACACGATAATAACAGTTTAAGAGTTTCTCCTCTCTTCTAATCTCTGTCACCAAATGTGTTTCCCAGGGCTCAATAGCACTTAGAAAAAATATATGCAAGCATAGCCTAAACTTTCTCTCAGCTCCACATCACCACAAACTGTCTGCCAGACATCACTAACTGCTTCTGTGACCTCAGGATCTGATTATCTTCCAGTTTTCTCAAAATTAACAAAAACAAAACTCATGTTTTTTTGTTTTTTATTAAAATGCACTTGTATGAAGAGTTGGAGCTCAATCTCTTGCAGTTCATGGTTGTTTACTACCTGCCCATCCATGATGGCTAACAAACTACGGTGTATCCTGGACTTGACCTTATATTCTATTATCTTCTATTTAAACTAAAGCTTCCTGGGTCCAGATATTCACCTACAACCTTTTTCAGTGTTGGGGTTTATTTCAACCTCTTGCAGCATCTCTCATTTCTGTCATTAATTCTCCTTTCTTTCTGTTGCTTTTTTCACCTTTTGTTTGAACGATTATAACAGAATCTTTTCTGTAGCATTAAGATTCATATCCCTGGAGCATCCCCTGCTCAAGTTCCTTTGAGATTTTGTGTCTCACAACCTCTATGAGCAACTGAATCGCTACACCATCTCCCAAAATCTTTGCTCCATTGACACTGAGCAGCCACCCATTTCCCTTTCTCTGGACTTACATGTGATGCTGCAGGAGTTGCTCCTTAATAATGTCTGACAAAAATGGAGAGCTGCTAACAGCAGATAAAGCAATCGAGTGTAGAAATTGGTAGTAGAAGTGAAAATATAGAAATTAATAGAATACTTGTGAGCCTGAACTTTCAACATGAACAATTGCAGATCATGCTCACAGATTACATTACCTTCTGGTATCTTGCAGCTATATTTTGAGATTCCCAGAATCCCACTGATGGAAAAGCTGGTTGGGGAGGAACAGGCTGTTCCCATGGCAACTGATGATGCTGAGGACACTGCAGAGGCAGAGGTTTAGTGTCATTAAACATTTGTGAGAGCACTAGAGGGTAAAAGAAACAGTCTTACCAGCTTCACAAGATTCGGACTGAACTTTCTTCCTGATGATTCTGTGAGGACAGAAATAACTCACTCAACGTTTTTCTTCACTTTTAAAATCTGTGTAGTCAGACACACGTGAGTTCACACACTGTACCTGTTGATGGAGCTGATGCTGGGCACACTGTTCTGGTCACACACTTGCTCCAGCAGCAGCCTGTCTCGAATCTCCCAGGCGAACATGGTGGGGTTGTGGTGTTTCAGTTGGAGGATCTTTTGCACAACTTGGGGAGTGGCCACTTTGGGCTTAGAGCCCCCGATCAGTCCGGGTCTGATGCTTCCTGTCTCATTGTACCTGAACAAACAATGTCAATATCTATCAGTTGGGCTAACATTTTACCTGAAAGCAATGCTGTATAACAACCACATAAAAAAGTCACCTTTCAAGGATTTTCACCTTTAATCAGCTATTGTAATATTTTTTTTTTTACATTTTCCATAAAAACCTCAAGCTGTAATGAAGTGAGAAAAACCAAGAAGTTTAACAGTCCAGCTTAAAGCTTAAAAAAGCAACAACAAAATATCACAGCATCACAAAGAAATTACACTCACTAGCGTGCTCACACAAAATATTTGCATTAATATAAGTAGGGCATGCAATAGATTAAAAAGATAATGACAAGTTTTACAAATAAGCTAAAAAAATTGTTTAAAATATGTGGTTTTCATATTCAATTGATACACTTTGCTTTTGGAAAAGTGGTAAAACAGCCAAGCAGACATCACTACTAACACTACTAAATAAAACAAATAGTTGTTTCAAGTCAAATAACAGTTGTTTCAAGTCAAACGGGCGACCGTGGCTCAGGGGGTTGGGAAGTGTATCTGTAACCGGAAGGTCGCCGGTTCGATCACCGGGCTCTCTGTCCTGGTCGTTGTGTCCTTGGGCAAGACTACCGCCTACTGGTGTTGGCCAGAGGGGCCGATGGCGCGATATGGCAGCCTTGCCTCTGTCAGTCTACCCCAGGGCAGCTGTGGCTACGACCGTAGCTTTCCTCCACCAGTGACTGAATGAATATTGGCATTGTAAAGCGCTTTGGGCTATATAAATCCAATCCAGCTCCTAGGCTGTGTAGATGAGTTAGTGAAACAACTTGATCAGCTGTCTTCTTGCGTCTTGTGATACAACATATGCCCTCTAACCATCGGTATCCGTACACCTTTCCATTACCAGCTGTTTTTATTTTACTCTTCCAAGCTCGTGTTTTTTCTTTTTGACCAAATGCAGCTTTCAGCTCTTCAGCGCCCTCATCACATATCAGCAAACTGCGTTCATGAGCTAAAAAAAAGACACAATCGTACTTCATAATTAGTTTTATTAACAAGGGTTAATAAAACTAATTATGAAGTACGATTTCACTATATAAAGCATTATATAAAAGGCGTCAATCTTTATATTTCAATCTGACATTGATTAACAATCACGTGGCCCTGATGCTCCTTCGTACATTACAGACTCCGTTTACCTGGCCAGTATTTTGCTGACGCAGCCGTGACTGACGCGCAGGCGGCGGGAGATCTCACAGGGACGCACGCCCTGTTGCGCGAGCTCCACGATGTGCTGTCTCACCACGTGAGGTAACGGGCGGCCGTTAATGAAGACACCGCCAAGCTGATTGACTCCACCGTGCCCTGAGCACCGGAGCGGATGAAGAAACATCAGTTAAATTGTGCTATACTTTGGACCACCCATTTATGCGACTGCCGCGTACTACTTAAAGTTAAAGAGGTAACACTATAACTTAGTCTGGGCTACGGTGCTGGTAAAGTCCCTCACTAGGAAACATCATTAGGCTACTTACTGTGCATAACGGTGAGCGGAGCCTGTCCAAAATGCACTTCCATCACAGACTTTTGTCTAAGTGTGGAAAATGCTTGGAGATCTGTTGGACTTCTGCTTCTGGGTGCGGTTATTGTGGAGGTTGCAACATTTTAAACCAACCTGGAAACTGAAAAACTAAAGTTGTGCGCGGTGGCAGGTCAGAGGCTCCTCTCTGATACTTTCAGCACCTGCGCGCTGGAAAGCTGCTGGAGCGCTTTGAACGCACACGCACGTGCAGCAGCTCGTGTGAGCAGGGCTGTACCAGGACTTTAGGAATACAGAAGTGGTGAATCAGAGTCCCCAAGGCGGAGCCCCTTAAGTCCCCACAGTCCATGTGCTTTTAAAGTTATTTGTCATAGAAATATCGTGAGATATTTAATATTTACAAACACTACACCTGGCTTCTTTCACGTACAGACACCATTTGCTGCATATGAAAGATGTGCTAATCCACACAATGCACAGCCTGAGCAGCAGATGATTTGTGCTTATGATAAATCAGTTTTAACGTTTAAAGCAAGAGCAATAAGCAAGCTGTGTAGCTGACATCTGTCTATTACAAAAATATTATAGTAAATCATCAGGTGCATACAACTTATTTTCGGTGTGCACATCAAATCATTTTTATGTTTAAGAACATCACAAATTTAGTATTTTTATAATAGATTATCGTGTGCACTCCAACTACTTACATCAGAATTAAGATGGTAAGAAGCAGCCAGATGCAAACTGATAATCAGCAAGTGAGAAACCTCTATAAAAGCAGAAGTTCTGGTTTGCTGGTTTAATGTCCTTTGGACAGATAAAAACCACAGTGGAGATGTTTGGCACTTTCTGAAGAAAAGCATCAAGGCAAGGCTGTGGGAAGCAGGGGAGCTGCAGCTGGTATACTTTTTCAGCGCAACATTTAGGTTAAATTTTGATTGTTTATTGTTCTCTGCTATGTGCAGTGATGTAAGATAATTGCAAGACTAACAAAATTTGTAGAGCATGACAGGATGACTGAGACCCCCTCCTCTGAATTAAGGCGTTGCAATGGCACAGCTAAAGTCCAGACATAAACCTGATTGAAATCCTCTGGTGGGACCTTAAGAGCTGTGCACAGCTGAAAATGTGCAACCCTCAAATGAACTGAAGGAATATTGTAAATACTGCAAATGGTGAGTCAAAATTCCTCCACAATCATGTGAGAGACTTCTGAATCATGTGGCGTTATTAGTTTTTCCACAAAATTCTTGGTTTAGTTTTTTTTTTTTAAATAAAAAATAAATAATGACAGTGTAATAAGTCACGTGTTACTCATCTCATTGTATTTATATTTTATCTTAAGACCTGATAAGCTTTCTGATAAATGGACTGTGCCCCCTCCCCACCCACACAGCCATTCACACAGCTACACTGTAAGATCCACAAGCGGTGTTGTCCCTGTCTACACACGCACGCACACAAACACACCCGTACACACATACAATACACTCCTCAGATACTCACACTACCTAATTTAACCATCCCCTTCAGTGAATGGACTGCTGCTATCCATCCGAACGAATGTCACTTGAGTTTGTTTTAGAACTTTGATTTTATGCTATTATTATCCATAACTATTGTTGCAATTCATTACTGCCTTTTATCTGCTCTTTTTAAACTTATTATTTTTAATCTGTTTATTCTGTTTAAACTGTATTGCTTATTGCACTGTGGAGGCTGGTGAGAAACCGTATTTCGTTTCAGGCTGGGTAACATCATACAAAATGACAATAAACTTCTTGAGTCTTTTATTATGTCTTGATATGTAAAGCCTTATAATTGACAAAGGGTGCACTTCTTTTTTTTAGTTATTTATTTATTACATTGATTGTAATATAACACTAGACCTTTATAGTTAACCTCTAATTAGGATTACGCTTGACTGAATGTAGGCTGATAGTCCTATTTCAGTTCAAAATGTATTAATGTGATTACATTTCTTAGTTAAATAATCTATTTTTAGTTCACAAAATTAATCCTACAGCTGTAGCTACGCTGCAGAGTGAAGTCCATATTATAAAATGGTCTAACTTCAATCGCTAACAATTAAACCCAACAACGGTTATCAGAAAGTAGTTTTTCATACAAACGTGGACCTCTTCCTCTTTTATCACTGACTATACCTGGAAACTCCTAGACAGACTTTGGACGCTGGGTTCTGTTTTGGTTGTCCAACATTTTCCGGAAACGCCGGGTAAACCGCTCCACACAAGTAAACAAGTATGGGAGAAAAACAAGCTTTTTCTGCGCTGTATTGAAGGAACAATAATTTTACGCCATGAACCTGAAAGCGAAGTATTGGGAGTTAAAGGTGTAGGTAGCCGGATATAATGTTTACTGAAGTTATTTGACTTGGTAATGTTTAGCTGCTACTTTAGCTAACCGCCTCGTGCACTGCGGTGCTACTTAGCTCGCGACAAAATACGTTTTTTTAATGTTTGCACACCCGCGCGGTAATTATCCCGGTTTAAACCAAAACGGTTTTAGTTCGGTCGGATAAAAGACGTTAATAAAAACGTGTAAAACACCCATCAGTTATCGCTGATGGCAGTGAAGACAGTCGCCTGTGAGTGGCGCTGTTCAGCTACAGGTTGTGTCAGGTCTGATTATGGCGCACGCTGAGGAAAATGAAGCTGATGATATGCAGGAGAGCTCCGAAGAGTTCTTTATTCGGGGGTCCAGCAGTTCAGAAGACGAAGGAGGGTGTATGAGACGTTCGATGAGCTGCAAACAAGCTGCACGGCAGAGCAGAGAAAGCTCCCCTCCGCTCCTCCTGGTCTTTCCATTCTCCTCTGGAGGAAAAAGGGCTCTGCTGGACGCTGAGCTGGAAGTGTCTTCTAGTGATGACCTACGGGACGATAAAGATGAGGATCAGCCCATAGAGGACTGGATGATCCTGGAAGGGGAGGAACAGGTGGAGGACTCAAACATCCAGCTCAATCTGAGCTACAGGAACAGCTCCGGGGAGGAATTAGATGATGAAGGTGAAACTTGACTTGGTCAGCTTTTGGGTTAAGAATATAGTTTCCTGCCATTTTATTTCCGTAGTCCTAATGCAAGCGCGAGAGGAAGATTTTGCAGAGTTTAAATATGAAAGCAAAAAGTCAGAAGTAAGTGCAATACAGGAGTGATATCCAACCAAAATCTGCAATAACAAAACAAATAAAAGTAAATGCGATTATTCCACTACCTATTTGTAATGTGCGTTAAAGCTCAGCTAATCCAGATGGATGGATGTTATTCACAGTGACTATATGTAGATTACATATTACTGTATGGCTTCACCTTTGAAGTTTTGTCTGGTTAATGTATATTATTGATATATATATATGTGGAAAATGGAAAAATGTAATTCCAAAAGATTACTGAGGCCGTGCAGTATTAATTTGATTGATCAGTTTAATTTGATTCTAATACATACCACAGACCAAAACAATCCCACGATACTATGCGTGCAATAAGTAAATGAATAGAAGCATTAAAATTAATCATACTTATTCTCATAGTGGACCTTTTGGAAGTGTTACCTGACAGAAACGATGCTAGCACAAGCAAAAAAACAAACAAACAAAATAAAGCAAACTACAAGAAATATAAAAACATTATTGCATTAACTAAAAACATCCAGTAAAAATTATGTACTAACTTGTTGTTCTAAAATGCTCCTTGTTTAGTTTAACAAAGCAATTTTTCATTTTGAGATTTGCTTAGATTAATTTTTTTTTTATGTTGAAAGGTAATTTGTTTCAGAAATTTCTGGCAAAATATCTGAAGTTTTTTTGTGCCTGTGTTTTAACAATTGGAGAAATGTACACCAAATCACATCCAAGGGTACTGTAACTGGAAAACAACAAATTCTAGTGAATATAATACATGAGGGTCAAAGAAAAGTAATCCACCCCAGGGAAACATTTAGCCATTTTGATCTGCAAAAGTCATCAAACACCTAAATTTGGTGGCATGAATAGGTCTTTGAACCATGCACAATTAATTACATGCGTAATCAATACTTAAATTAAAATAAGGGGTGATAACAAAAATGGGAGCCCAAGAAATCACGAACTGTCATCACATGCTTGTGCTCACTGGTATGGGGATTGGTTCACAAAAAACTGGATGCGGGCGATCAAAAGAAAGACTTTAATACATGTACTTTAATAATTATTTAATTAGAGAGAAAACAGCTTTGAAATGCAGCTAGTGCAAACAACAAACAGATGCTGCTTACTTATTATGCTACTGTTGATGTTTCCATGAGCTGTACTGTTTTCTACAATGGGCTGTGGTGATACAGTTTAGTTATTTTTTTGTGGATGTACCAGCTTCCAGCATAGAGATAAAAATGAAGAAAAATAAAAATGACTAAAAACACATCTCTGTAAATGCATTTCAACCAAAAAGAGTAAATGGACCCAGTAAGTGCACAGTTATTTTTCTAAATGTGTGGGAGTGCAATTTATTTAAAAAGTGTATACAGAGACAGTTTGCTTAGCTTGGTGCTTTGGATGAAGATTATCATATTCACAGCAGGGAGCTGCACAGAACAACCACTTTGATTTGACTCACCAGCTCGGGGCTCCACTGGAGCAGTAAAGTTTTAGGTTTTCTTTACACATAAGTGATAGTTAGTTCAGAAAGGTCAGGTGCCCTTCATTATTTTTTTAGAGCTCCTGCTTTATCGTGACTGAATGCTTAGAAAAGATTACCAAGCTTTGAAAAATCCTATTTTTCTTTTTATTCCCTTTTTTTAGGTGCTTATGTTTCTGTTCAGTAACTATGCTGAGATCAGCTTAAATTTGGATATTTTATTGCACACAATATTTAGTTGTATTTATTAATGTTCCCCCTGGTCTTTCTCTCCAACACAGATTTGAAGGGCAACGTGCGAAAATCAGTAAAAGAAAGCTGGGCTGTATCTGTGAAAGACAAGGTAACTTTTGAGGTGACTTTTGATTTTTATCAGCTTTCATGAATACTATAGGACGACTCAATGCAGCTCATCTGCAGTGAGTGTAGCCTATCAGTCCACAGTTTACCTCAGCTGTCAATATGCCGGGTGTCCACTTTAATTTAATCTGGGGGAGTCTGTAAAACGTTGTGAAATGAGTCCAATATGAGTCAACGAGTCAGTGAAGCTCACGTCTACCCAATGACAGCAACACTGAGGTGAGCTTTTGAAGATGCTGAACTTTTTTCTAAGTAAGTGCTGCTGTTAGCTTCTATTAGCTGCTATTAGCCTTTGTTAACCTCTGTTAGCTGCAATTAGCCAGTGTTAGTGAATCATTCTTTGACATTGATCTAAAATTGTTGGACTGGAGCAATTGTGACAACATTGGGAATAAATAAGCATTTTATGCATGCTTTTGTGTGTTAGAGCTCTGATTTCAAGTCAGGAAAGTAGGTTTGAGGTGAGGAGGAAGAGGATCAGGTGGAACAGAGGGAGAGCAGTGATGGAGAAGAAAGACATAATGAAAAAGAGATTTAAGGGTTTTGGAAGGCATCGGTGTTTGAAGATGTAATTACACTCTAATCAATGTATATTCATGAGTACAGCATTCTTTTTTCTGTCAAATAACTTCAACAAATTGCTTCTGTACCTTTGATTTTGCAGTATGGAGACAAAATTATGGTTTAACCTAATTTTAAAAATCTCTGTGTTGTCTTGGATTATTCCTGGATCATCTTATCTAGAGTGGCGCGGATCAGTCTCTGACCAGCCGTTATTTCTCGCCTGGTTGTTCCCTGTTCTGTCGTGCATGCAACAGGACAGGACACCTTGCCAAAAGCTGCTCCTTCCGCAAGGTAAATGAACTCACTCATCAGTGCTGTTTCCATGGACACCTGCAGAGGTTCCTCAACAGGACCATTTTAAAAATCTTTTTTTGTTGTTTTTTTGTCTTTGTGTTGACAGAAATATCCTATATGTGTCCTTTGTGGGATCCAAGGTCACATCCAAAGGAAATGTCCAAGTCGCCCCTGTGGTAGATGTGGACTGCCTTCACACGGGCTCAAGCCATGTGATCTGCCTCCAGTATGGAACCAGCACTGCCTGCGCTGCGGGATGACAGGGCACCTTTCTGATGTGAGTTCGCAGGTCTGGCCCCTTTGAGTGTTGGTGTTGCAGAGTGTGTTATTGTGCTGAAGGAAGCGTTGAAAACATTGGACAGTTGTTTGTTGACAGATTCTGTAACCTCATGATTGTGTGGGCTCAATTTATGAAGTGTTGTTTTATTTCTTGCAAACAGTTCTTTGTCTTCCTCGTTGTTGCTTGAAGAAAACATTTCTTCTCTGTTTTCTGGATTTTCCTCAGGCTTGCCCCGATACATGGAGACAATACCACTTGACAGTGAGTTTTGACTAGAGATGGCACGATACCACTTTTTTATGTCCGATACCGATACCGATATCATAAATTTGGATATCTGCCGATACCGATATGAATCCGATATAGTGTTTTTTAATCAACAAAACTGTTTTTTTTAAAATATCTTGCTGCATTTTGTATAAGTTCATACTCAAATTTAAAACAACAACTACACTAAAGCTATTCTGTTATACCTGTATGCAAAAAAAAAAAAA